>NW_026844214.1:26134773-26324773 GCF_029955315.1 Cylas formicarius
TGAGCAACTCTCAGAATATCCATGTAATATACTGTGTTACAACAAGCGTGGATGGTTTCAACCAGTTTTTTTGACTTGGTCTCTTGATGGGCTAACAGTCCCAAACCAATATGTTTAGGGTATATTTTTTTGTCCATTTAAATTCATCATCTTAACAAATATTAAGTATTTCCGTTTCTTTCCTGGCATTACATGTTTCGCTTTAGTCAAGAAGAGCAAAGGATAAATAGTTGGACGTTTTCGTCTTAGTGTGATGCACTACTGCTTCAATGCAAGTCATTGAAAACCGTTTCAAAAAATTTCTAGGTTCTTCTAGGTTATATGTTTCTTCTTGGAGAATTCACTAATTCGATCCCCAAACTTGCCTTTAACTTTTTTAACCAAAAATCCCCATGTGCGAGTTTATGTATTGTTTTAAGTGATTCTGTCAAATAGCATGAAGCATTTAATTTCGTATTTCTTCGAGTTTTATTTTTTTTTCCATATTAGTCATGACTTGTCATTGCTTTTGATTTTTTAAACGTTTCTGGCAAAATTAAAAGCTTTTGGATAGTTTTTTGGAAAATCTGGCAATTTTAAACAATTTAGACTTTGACACAAAAAGTTGGGATTTCATGTTATTTATTTTTTTATTGAGTAAGTTGAATTCGAAAATCCGAACGGATTTTGAGGTTACGGTGACAGATAAGGAAATACCTTCATTTGATGATTTATCGAAATTTATGGAAAACCATTGCAAGGCCCTTGAGTCTGTTCATAGTTTTTCTCAAAAGAAATCCTCAGACTCTAGCAAGACATTTTTTTCGTCAGCTCGTAATAGCAGCCTGTCGTACTCAGGCAACTCTTCGAAAAAAAATCGTTTTTGTCGTTTACCAACCATTCGCAGTCCTGTCTGCTTTGTAAAGGGGAGCATTATTTATCCAGTTGCCCCTCATTTATCACAAAAAACCCCCAAGAGAGATACATTGTCGTTAAGCAAAATAAGTTATGCATAAATTACTTGTCCCCCACACACTCCTTGAAAAGGTGCCCATCGTGCTATCGTTGTCGAACATGCAGTCACTCGCAGGAACATTTTTCCACTGACAGAGATTTGAATAATTTCTACACTACTCTTCCACAACCTCCACTAAACCAGGAAACCAAACCAGTTCCGACAAGTGCAACTTGTCTTTCTGCCAACGTTCCCCCAAACGTTTGTACCACTTTATTACGTACTGCTGTCGTAGATATTATGGATCATACCGGTCAGTACCGCCCCATTCGTATTTTGGTTGATACAGTCAGTGAAGTACAATTTATTAGCGAAAAATGTTTACGCAGGTTGAGGCTTTCGAGACGGCTTTACACTGTGCCCATTCACGGCCTAAACGGCATGACCAGTAAAACTTCAAAGGGATTAACTCGATGCACCATTAAACCACAAAATCAAGCAACCCCTTTACTTTCGTTCGACGCCATTGTCATACCACAGCTATGTGCTGACAGACCTGCAATTCAACTCGATAACTCTGGCACGCAGAGCTCTATTCTATGTATCGCGACTTTATGCGCGATTACCTGGAATCGCAGCACATGAGCCTAGTCCCCGAATACTCCAAATAAATCAGGAAGATATTACATACCGCACCATTGCGTGCTAAAGCCTGACAGCGCCTCCACAAAGCTTAGGATTGTTTTTAACGCTTCTAACCCCTCTTCGAATGGATTATCTTTAACCGATTTATTGTTGGCAGGCAATAAATTGCAAAACGGTATCGCCACTATTTCCGTTTTCATAGCAGACATTAAGCAAATGTATCGGCAGATACTTGTGGAACCCGTCCAACGAGATTTCCAACGAATCTTGTGGAGATTTTCCCCAGACTAAAAAATGTCCGAATATATTTTGAATAGTTTATGGAGTAACGAGTTCGGCATACTTAGCTCTCAGAACCTTAAAGGAGTTAGCTGTTCGTGAATTCGAAGTCTTCTCGAGGCTTCTAGAACTCTGGAAAAGGAAATTTACTTGACATAATTGCTGGCAGCAATTATTCTGTACTAAAAATTCAACGGGATGTCATTGCCTTGTTAGAAAAGTTGGGATTCAAGCTGAGAAAATTTGCAAGTAACACTCCGGAGTCCTTTCCAGTGTTCCTGACAGCGACAGAGTAATGTCTCTATCATTTGACAAAAACGAGCCAACATTTATAAAGGTTCTTGGATTGCAATGGGGCTCCATCTCCGATACCTTTTTTCAGAAATTGCCATAATTTATGACCCTTTGTCCTTTTTAACTCCAATTTCGTTAATAGCAAAACATTTAATGCAAAAATTGTGGAAGGGCAATATAGGTTGGGATGACGTGCCTCCCGAGAATATTGTGAACACTTGAACAAGGTTCAAAACTGAAATCTCTGAGTTGTCAAATTTTCGACTTCCTATTCAGGTAGTAACTTCAGATATTACTCGTTGCGAATTGCATGGTTTTGCGGACGCTTCCCAAATCGGATATGCCGCAGTGGCATACTTTCGCATAGAAACCTCATCTGAAAACATTATTAGTAACCTGGTCGCTGCTAAATCCAGAGTCGCTAGAGTAAAGTCCGTTACGACGACTTAATCTATCTTGCTCACTGTTGATAACATTTTCGCCTGGTCTGATTCCCAAATAGTGCTCGCTTGGTTAAAGTCTCCCTCTTCTAAATGGAAAAATGGAGCTACGTTAAGGCCGAAGATAATCCCGCAGATTGCGCCAGCCGTGGGCTCATGCCAAAGGATTTTCTCGCACATCACTTATGGACGGACGGTTGAGTTTGGTTATCTCTACCTTCAAAGCGATGGCTCAATAACCTAGACAATCACTCTCCCAATTTTTCAGATCCTCTTCCAGAGCAAAAAATTATTACTTGCGCCGTCGTCGTCGAAGAAAACTCCAAAAGATCCTTAGAGTAATAGTGTATTGTCGTAGACTCATTCCCAGTGTTCGCAAAAGTACAAGTTTTCCGTCGTCGGTTTCCGATGTCGAGATCAACAATTCTTTATTGTCGTTGGTAAAATACACACAAGGTCGATCCTTTACTGAGGTCATTAGCAAAATCAACAAAAATGCACTGTTGCCTAAACCGTTTAGAAAGCTAGTGCCATTTCTTGATGAAAACGGACGTATTCGTGTCGGTAGTCGTCTCAGAAATTTTGAGCTGTGCATTGACGCAAAATTTCCTCTTTTACTCCCTCGCTGCCACAGACTAACAGAGCTCATTATTGATCCTGGCATGAAAACGTTGCACAATCTAATTTTGCAACAATTTTGGATTTTGTCAGCGCGAATCTGTTCTAAAGCTTCCCCCAAGGTTTGCATCCCGTACATGTGAGACCTTCCTTCGTGTAGAATAACTCAACTTAAGGCCTTTCGCAATGTTTTCATTGACTTCTGCGGTTCCTTTTCTATAAGTATGGTCCGAATGCGAGGAAGTAAAATCTTGAAATCATATGTCGTGTATTCGTATGTGCATCAACCAAGGCCGTACACCTTGAGCTCTCTTATGACTTGTCGACAGAGGCTTCCTGGCTTGCTTTCGTAGATTCATCGCCCGACGTTTCAGAAATTTGGTAGGATAATGCCACCAATTTGACAGGTGCTTACAATCAATTAGTTCAATACGCCAAAGAAGCATCTGAAAGGCTTTACCTTAAATGGCACTGGGACCTGCAGGGGTGCCTTCGTTTCAAGGGCTGGTGGAGCCGTTAATTGCCCGGTAATAAAATTGCGTGTCGCGCCCGAAATCATCAAGAAGCGAACCACCGAGGACCCTCGAGTTCACCAGAGGAGCAAGCAGAAGGTAGGGCGAACCCTTGTTGTAGTATGTGCCGCGTTCTTTTAGTTAGGCTGAAAAACTGAGCTATAACCCGGATCTTAATGCAAATTTGTCGCCAAAATACAGTCCGCTACAAGTTTATTTTATATCGTTTCAGCATTGCAAATCTTTCAATTTGCACTAACAGTGGTCTTTATTTTTTAATTTTCGGATTCTGTCAAGATTTTCGATTTGCTGTTCATCCAATCAATTAAAACTTCTGTACGCTAGATATTGAGAAATTGCCCACCCGTATTGGTTATTCACGTCGAAATACATCAAGTATTTGTCATCTTCGTAGGGATGTATTTATTTGTTGATGGCTTTCGCATATATACCGTTTGGAGCACTGACTAAGGCCTCCTCGCATTCCTTTTTCGATAAACAAAATCATGTCGACGTCGGTGAGTAGATAGAGATTTTACTTCAATTTATACAACATGCAACTCCCCGCATATCCCAGGAGTGTGTACGCATATGCAGGATCAAGGCCATAGGTCTTATGTGACGTTTCTCGAAACCTTTAAAAAACGTCTGCCAAAAGCAAGATATCCGTCTTCATATAAAGTTCAGAATACTCCTGCAAATTTCGACATCCAAACTTCTCCCAGACTTCCTGAGCACGTTTGTAATCTTTTTTGGACAACGGTTTATCCTCCAATATGTAATAGAATTCCCATATAGGAGGCAAAACAGTTTCTTCCAACGTGAATGAATGGAGTACTAAATTAATGCCTTCTCTGGTTTTGGATAAAAACAAGAAAATTTTCAAAAAGATATGATGAAGATATGATAAACACAATTTGAATATTGGCAGTTTAATTATTTTTCTGTCTTTAATAATAATAAAGGACTTTTATTATAGAAAATAAACAAATATAATTTTGACAAATTTTCTTCCGCTTGTTCGCCTTGACAAGTATATTTATACACAAAAGCTGCTTAGCTTCAATAAAATAAATGAATTAAATGGAAAACATAAAATAAAAAGTAGGAAGCCTGAAATATCGTAGATTTCGCGAGATCAATTAAATAGGTAAATGCTGATAAAGGTTATTTTCAGAAATTGTTTATTTATATCAGTTCATTTTCAGTTCTTAATTTGTACTAGAGTTTAAATGTATTACTGCTCTTTTTTTTAAATTGAATATTTTTTAAAAAAATAAATTCATTTTTTGATTGTAGTATTTTAGCCGGAAATTTATGAACTATTTTTGAATAGTTCAAAATAGTGTTATAATATAGCCCGAAAACGACGGTTTGACGTATATACATCTATGCTAAAATGCAGTCTTTGCTGCAAATACTTTGGAATATGGTGTTTTATAATTATGAAAAATAAGTTAGTCTTAGGCAGTAGTTCTGCAATCGCTGAGCTCTGTAAAAGTTAGTTTGATTTAAACACTGTGTCATAGGATTTTACTTGTCAGGACGACTGAAAGGTCACAAGAATTTTTTCTTACATGTGACTGAATTTGTTGCTATATGATTTTTTTCAGGATTTTGAACAGAGTGGGTCAAATTTTTAGTGGAGTTGATTAAAAGAGTCTGGTTTGTTTACTTTATTTAATAAACTCTGGAACATAAAGAACGTCAATTTTCTTACTGAATGGCAACTATTCACTAACTATAAGATTGATGGGAGTAAACGCTTCCCGAGTGACTTCCTCTAATTGTGATTTGGTTTAGAAAATTCTTTAATATAAGATCTGTAAATATCCCCCATAAAAAAACTATAGGAGTTAGCATCACACAATTTCGCAGGCCACTAGTTCCAATCCAACATTATTCAAACACTTCATTTAATACTCTTTTCAAGAATTAATGCTTGAATTTTGCAATACTTGTGCAATCATATTCAATTCCCGGATTTTCTCTTCCTCATTTAAGTCGTTTTGATTTTGCCTTGCCTCCTTGTCTGGTTGTTGCTGCCCCGGATATTTATCGAAATAAAGTTCATTAACTGCCTCTGCGTTCAGTTTTTCCATTAAAATTATGTGACACAAAATTCAATAAAGCATAAAATTTATGCCCTTAACTCACAGCGACAAAATACACTAATACATAAAAAGAATGTCCTATATTTCAGGACTATGATTGCCATATAAAATAAGGAAGTTGAATTCATTAATGACAAAACTGTAAAACTGTAAAACTGTAAAACTGTAAAAAAAATCTGATTACGCTACTGCATTTGCCTTAAAATGCCATAAGAATGTTTTTATCTGGATCCAAAATTTTCATAAATAAAAATGTTATGGGCAATTTTCAAAAGGGCCGAAAATTTAAAAACGCTCTATATCTCGGTAGTGAAGATGTCGCCTTGCGGATTTAACAATTAAATGTTTCTCAAGAATGGAACCCTTGACATGTAAGTTGGGTTGTGAAAAGTCAAGATGTAAAAATGTCCCGACTTCGTTTATATTTTTGTAGTAGTAGAAATACCTTTCGCAAAATTCTATTAAACTGGATTTTCGTTTGCACTTTCTTGCTAAAATGTAATAATCACTTTTTATCATTTCTTGTTGTAATTGGTCGCATAAAAATCGTGCGGTGCAGGGGGTGGTGGGGGTGAATTTTCTAAAAATTGTCAAGAAATTATTATTATTTTGTTGTCTACACCATATGCTCTTAAATTGACAAAACCGCTTTTCAATATTTTTATTAGAAATACTTTATTTTTTCATTTGAAAAACACCGCATAATGCTTTTATATAGGAGTTTTTAACGAATACACGCTTGCCCTGAAAACTCATTTTTATGTTATTGTTTACCTCGCTGTAACTTGAAAACTATTTGGTTTATCAAAAAAATAAAAAAATGCTTTTTATAAATCATATGCATTGAAGATCAACGAATCAGCTACTTTTTCAAAAACTATAATCGGATGGATCGTTTATTTTTAATTAGCAAAATATGAAGCCCTGTCGTGAACATCACGGACGCCAGCGAAGCAGGGAGACAGGGTCAGATTTGCAAAAACGGTCAGGTAATAAAAGACTTGCGGTTCCATGTGGCTGAAGTTAAATTTGGATTTGGATTGCGATTTGCGAATATTACAGTGGACCAGTTCGTTATTTACTTTAATTTAAAAAACGTATTCCCGTGGAATTTCCGGGAAATTAAGCAAGGAAATATTGTAAGGGAACTCCCAAAAGACATTTCCAATGTTGCTATACAGGAAATAACCCCTTTCCGCTCGCACCACCCCAAATAAGTAGGTATATTTATTTCGCAATCTCAAAAAAACCTGACGTTGTCGCAGATATTGAATTAGACCATTGAAGAGCCATTTAGGAGAGCTTCAAAATGATGTACTACTCAACCACCTTGAAGCATTCGGGAAGATATAAAACTACCCCCATTAATGAAATAACCTAATACGCGTTTTATTTATTTCGGAATCTCAAAAAAACCTGACGTTGTTCCAGATATCGAATTAGATAATTGAAGAGCCACTTAACAGAGCTTCAAAATGATGTACTACACAACCACCTTGAAGAGGTCGGAAAGGTGTAAAACTACCCCCAATTATGAAATTACCAAATATGCGTTTTATTTATTTCGGAATCTCAAAAAAACCTGACGTTCTCCCAAATATTGAATTAGACCATTGAAGAGCCAATTAGGAGAGCTTTAAAATGATGTACTACTCAACCACCTTGAAGCGGTCGGGAAGGTGTAAAACTACCCCCAATAATGAAATAACCAAATATGCGTTTTATTTATTTCGGAATCTCAAAAAAACCTGACGTTGTCCCAGATATTGAATTAGACCATTGAAGAGCCATTTAGGAGAGCTTCAAAATGATGTACTACTCAACCACCTTGAATCTCAAAAAAACCTGACGTTGTCCCAGATATTAAATTAGACCATTGAAGAGCCACTTAGGAGAGCTTCAAAACGATGTACTACTCAACCACCTTGAAGCGGTCGGGACGGTATAAAACTACCCTCAATAATGAAATAACCAAATATGCGTTTTATTTTTTCGGAATCTCAAATAAACCTGACGTTGTCCCAGATATTGA
Source organism: Cylas formicarius (assembly GCF_029955315.1). Classification (NCBI taxonomy): domain Eukaryota; kingdom Metazoa; phylum Arthropoda; class Insecta; order Coleoptera; family Brentidae; genus Cylas; species Cylas formicarius. The sequence goes on from NW_026844214.1 coordinate 26,142,642, forward strand.
ATTAGACCATTGAAGAGCCACTTAGGAGAGCTTCAAAATGATGTACTAGACAACTACCTTGAAGCGGTCGGGAAGGTATAAAACTACCCCCAATAATGAAATAACCTAATACGCGTTTTATTTATTTCGGAATCTCAAAAAAACCTGACGTTGTCCCGGATATTGAATTAGACCATTGAAGAGCCATTTAGGAGAGCTTCAAAATGATGTATTACTCAACCACCTTAAAACGGTCGGAAGGATATCCCTTTTGTAAATTACATTGTTTGCGCTTTATTGCAACTACGTATATCAGAAGAAAAAATTGCCGTTTTTTTACCACTAAGTAGTATATTATACAACAATTGCGGTAAACAACATATGACTCACGAGTTTATTTGACATGAGTGGAGCGCAGAGGAGCTAATGTTTAATAAACGAGTGACTTAAAAAGTTTACCGAACGTGTTGCATACTATATTTTTCTACGTGACCGTCAGAATTGGCAAACGCAAAAATTCAAAGCGTGAGAAATACCTCAGAAAACATCCGATTGCTTTCAAACCCGTGCGGTAAATTACCGGAAATGTGTGGCTCGGATTCGTGGGAAACGAAACTGACGTGATAAAGTGACGCTTTTCGCACGCTAGAAGGATGTGTAATTAGAAATTTTACAGACGGTAGTAAAAAAAAAGTTGTTGATATTTTTTGTCAATATTGGTATCATGTGGTATTTTTCAGTTAAGTTTAAACGGTTCTAATAAGTGATTCGGAAAAGGAAGATATCAGGAAGAAGAATGGAAGGATGGAAAGAGTATGTGAAGGAAGGATAAAGAATCTTATGACTATAGAGTTACCTTTTGTTTTTTGCTTTCTTTTTTGTTCGTATGTACTCTTGTATTTCACTGTAAACTAATTGTAACCTTATACTGTCTTGCAATAGTGTGGTGGTAGAACGCCGCCTGTTGAGTGGGGCTGTGTTTAAATAAATATAAACAAAGGGTGTATGCCGATGAATGGTAATAATTAGATGTGGCTGTACCTACGTTTATTTCACATTGTTACATTGTATATTTATTTTCTGCCAATTTGAATGAATTGTTTTGAATCGGTTTTTAGAATGTCTTAAGAACTAGAAGTCTAAAACACATTTATTCTGCTTTTTAAAGTATAATATTTTTCTTCATGTGCGCCAACATGTACGTCTCCCCGCGAGGTAGGCACCCACGAAAGCCTCGAACCGGCCCTGCTATTGCATGTCCTTTCAGTGGTGAAATGTCCTTGCATAATTTACATTTAAGATGGGTTGAACCTCGAACCGGCCCTGCTATTGCATGTCCTTTCAGTGGTGAAATGTCCTTGCATAATTTACATTTAAGATGGGTTGAAGAAAGTGGTTCTTTGTAACATTTTTTTATGTGGATCAATCTGTCACATGAAGTGCATAGAACTGATTTTTGAATCGCAGTTTGAAAACCACACATCAGACAATATAATTTTAGATCTTCGGACGTTAGCAGCAAGAGTTGTTATAGCTGAATCCTGTACATTTCCGGGTCAAAAGCATTATTGAAACTTATAAGTGATAATTTATTTTCAGAGTTAGTTATGGTATCAATAAAATATAATACGAACACTCCACAATTGTAGCTGTCTTTTTGTTTTGGAATGTTTTTTATTTCCTGAACTCTCCATGTATCAATATTCCAATCAATACCCATCATGTGTTTGTTGCAGAACCGGAAGAAATTGGATATTATTTCCTCAATATAAGAAACTGAGATTTTTGAGATCGGTGCTGAGTTCAGAATATACCCAGTTTTTATTTCCATATCTATTGCTAAGAGGTACCAGTGATTATTCTGATGAACAGGAATAATCACAATATCTGAGAGAGGTTTCAACAGGTTAGACTGCCATGTAAGATCTCCGTAGGCCTTGGAAAAAATTATTTGAGAAGAAATTGTATCTATATAAGTTATATTACATTTAATAACGAAAATACCGCACAGTCGATACAGTCGTCAGTTAGCCATTTTCTTGTTACGCTTCCTAGTTCTTCTAGATAAGTGTCATAAATTGATTGCAGACTTAGAAACGATTTACTAAACAATTTAACTGTGTGTCCTCTTAAATTGTAAAGTGCTAGGAAAAAATCGTTTTGTACTGAATTTTGTAAATAATAACTGGGCCTAAAAAGAAGTCCATTATTTAGATAAAAATCTCTGCGGGGCATGGTTTGTGAAAATGGCTCCACGTTAAGCTCATTATCTGATGAGTCTGAGATAGTAACAATTTCAACATCAATTTTTGGATCCCTGTTAAGACTAAATTGGCTTCTAGTCTGATCGGGGTCCCAATCTGCTTTTGTGCTCACATACTGAGAAGTTTGCGTTGTTTTCAAATTAGTAGTTTGCTTTTGCAATGCAAAGTCTAAGTTTTTTAACATAAAATAATTTGATTTTTCTTTTTTTGGTCGCCAGATTTCATTTTCAAGAGGTTTATCCAACTCGTATGACAAATCTCGGATTCGTCGTCTCTTAAGTTTCGTTCCAATGTTATAGCGAATTGATTTGATTTCGGTAGTAATTTTTTCCCATATTTTGGCGATAAACCGACCAACTTTTTTGTGCAATTCTGATTCGAGAACCTCTTTCTTGACGATTTTAAACCAACATTCCTCAGAAATATCAGAAATTTCACAAATTACTTTGTCGAGGAGACTTGTCCATAGAGGGGCGTATGGCATACAGAAACTTAAAATATATACCGCAAACTCCTTCGAATATAAAGGATTTATTTGGAGGCTATTATCATCATCAATCTCTTGATTATTGGCAATATTTTCACAAACATCGTTAAAAATTTTAGAAAACATAACATTAATGTAGCTACCATTTCTATTATTACTCGACGACTAGTTTTCGTAACTTTCATTTTAGAAAGACAATTACTAATTTTTTTGATGAAATGCGCGACTTAAGTACCTCGGATGCCGAAAACCGTTTTTTAAAAAAACACCAAAATTACAACAATTGTATTTTAATGACTTAATTAGTCGACTGGTTACATCGATTTCATAGACAAGACTGGCTGTTTTACAATAGAAAATATTACGTTGAAGAATGGGATGTAATTGTAGACACGACACTGATAAGCGCATCTTGCCGTTGGGTTTGTGCTAACTCAGGGCTAATTAAATACATTAGCGTCACGTTGGGATGTATAACTCCTCCATCCCTAAAGGGGGCTTCTATCTCTAGGGGGTGAAAAAGGCGTCAGGCTTGGGGTCTCGCTTCTCTTCGGAAGATCTTCTTCTTCTGGTGAATCGTTCCTTTCTGATTTTTTTGAAAACCAGATAAACTGCTACTAGGGACAGCACGATGTAAATCGGTATTGTCCAATAATGATTTGTTGATCGATCTCCGATCGGTGACAGGTCCACTGGTCGGAGGCTTGATTGCTGTTTCTGAAGCTGGTGGATTTCGTCCAATGACACATCTTTGATTATAACCTTTGTTAAATTTGTGTCCGACGTCCTTGAAGGAATATTGATTTCAGGCAACAGCAGGAGTTGACCATCGATGTTTTGTTTCTCGTTAATATAGAAACGATCATCGGTTTCAAATCGGCATCCGGGTGGCAGGTGGATTAGATAATTTCCTTTTATGGTTGTGAAGTCCGTTTTTTGGCAAATTGTTTTTATTTTAGTATGGTTTAAGAGTATCAATATATAATTCGCATCATCGATTTGCTGAATAATGCGTTCCGTAATTTCGATAGACGTTTGTTTACAATTGATGTAAGTCGATTTTAATCTTAGGATTAGATGAATGCAGTCTTCTGGGTTGTTTCCATTTATCAATTCTACTTTGGAACAGTAGAAGTTGGGGTGCAGCTTTCTGCATGGCGTGGACATATATTGGTAGATGTTTTCGTTCATTATCAGATAGGTATTACCTGGAATAATCGTTGTGGAATTTTTGGTAGGGATGGAATATAGGTGATAGTAGTCGAAACCTTGGGGGTGAATAATTGGGAAGTGTAAAACGAAAACGATTTTGTTATCTGAAAAATACGCGTCTACTTCTAAAATGTCATAGTATTTATAAAGGTTTTTTGTATAGTCTGTAAAAAGTAAGTTATCTGGTGGATAATACTTTAATATAGTTTTAATTATTGATTGGAGCTCTTCGATCTTTAAGATACTACTGTGAACAGTTTTTAATCGAGCAAATGTTATAGCGTTTTCGATATCAGAAAGCAGTTGCAAAACGGTGTTTAATGTATGCATTGAGTGTTTGAATCACTAAATTCATTTCCTTATATATTACTTCTTGATTATGTTTTATCAATGAAACAGTTCGATTATAATTTTGAATTACTTTTGTGGTGATAGAGATTTCCTTGTTTAGCTTACTAATAACTTCAATTTGTTCATTTTGCAGGTCAGATATTGCTTTATTGTAGAAAATTGCGTCGTTTGCGTCTAGGTTTCCCGTAATACTTTTTATTATCGTACCTAAGCCGTTAATTATACCACGTTTTTCTTTATATTATGGGCGGAGAGAGTTTAGTTTTTGTTCTGCCGAAATTAATTGAGAGTTTACTGTTTGATCGAAGTTTGAAAGTTCGAAAAGGTATTCATGTTTTTGCATGCTGATAGAAATATTGTCATAAATATTTCTTATTTTTTCAATTTCTAATTTAACTGGGTCAAGATCATAATAGTGAATAAAGGAATGTTGTTTTACTTTTATTCTTGCGGTTACTATCTTATAGGGAAGAATTCCCGGGTTTTTGTCTAGGTTCGTTATCGTCAGTTCCTTGGCTGTCATTGTTCCTATCAGGTTGCACCTGTAACAATTTTTTCTGATTAGCCTTTGGTCTCTTTAGGGATTGCTTATGAAATACTTTCTTACTAGTTTTAACTTGTTACGAATATTGGAGGTTAGTTTTTTGTAAACGTCCGCGTCCGGTTTGTGCGGAAGGGGGTCTTGTCTATTTTCGTTCTGTTTTTCAATCACGCGCTATTTATGATTAATTAATTGTTCATTTAGTTTTTTGTAAATTTCTTTAGTCAACTCGCGATGTTTCTGTACATAATTATTAACTAGTTTTTCGTTTAGATGTATATTGAAGGGGTCTTTGGAATTTAAATGACCGTTTATTACGTCAATTGGTTTTTGTTTTGTCACGGAGTGTATAGAATTATTGTATCCTAATATTGCATAGGGCATCTGGTTTAAAATGTCGGCTTTGCTTTTATTTTTGTTTATAATTATTCTTAAGTGTTCGATGATAGTAGAATGAAATCTTTCGATTGGTCCATTTGATTGAGGGTTACTAGGTGTTACATAATGGACATTAATATCATGTGTTTTAAAAAATTCTTGAACTACGGAATTTTTCAATTTAGTACCGTTATCCATAACAACTAGGGATGGTAGACCGTGATGAGTCATGAAAGTTAGAAATGCACGGACTACTTCTATGCCGGATAACCCAACTAAAGGATAAGCCTGGGCGTATTTGGAGAAGGTATCGATAATCGTTAGAAATTTTTGACCGTGGGCTTGAAATGTGTCTGCATGTACGATTTCGAAAGGTTTCGATGGTCTCGGAGTCACCATAAGCTTTTGTTTGGGGGGATTGCGATCATATTTATTAATTTGGCATATTTCGCAAGAGTTTACGTATTCATTAACATCGTTTTTAATTCCTGGCCAATAATATGTCCGTCTAATTCGAGTTTCGGTTTCAACAACTCCACGATGGTTTGTTTTGCCTTCATGGAATTTTTGAATAGTTTCTGTTTGGGCATCTTTCTCAAGAACGTCTTCTAAAACGGTGTTACATTTCACAAGTTTGAAAGCAGAATTTTTAAATGTATTTTTTAGAATATTACAAATTTCAGGGATATGGGTTTCGTTTTTGAAATGTAGCGCATACAAAAATTTTGGTTGAATAAAGTTTTTGAAAAATTGTATAATATCGTTTTCTAGGTTCATTTCCGATATTTGCAGGAAGTGTCGAATTTTTGTCGGGAAAATCTGCTTCTTTTTCGGATTGGCCGGTGAATGGTGGAGAAAATCAATAACTATTTGATGATCGAACATATTGAGTGGTTTTTCTGAAATTGGTATGCCTAGAATTGGCTTTTCGTGGCTGGTATGTCTGGTGTTGTCATCCTGTGAGTTGTCTATGTTAAGTGGATTTTGATTGGTCGGGTCATTATTTTCGCTTTCTCTTACGTCTTCTATACAGGGTGCTTCGTCAATATTGCCTACGATTGATTCGTTATCTCGATCGGGTTTTTTGGACATCTTATCGTTACTTGTTACTTGTACTTAAATAATTCCTTGGTGTGTATTTCAATACGGGATAGTGCATCCGCATTGGTATTGTTTTTGCCTCTTTTATACACCACTTCGTAATCGTATTCTTCCTGTTTTAATCTCCAGCGGACTAACCGTGAATTCGGTTCCTTTAGTGACATAAGCCACTGGAGTGGTTTGTGGTCTGTAACGATTTTGAATTTTCGCCCATATAAATATGGCCGAAAATATTTTGTCGCCCAAACTATCGCGAGGAGCTCTTTCTCGGTTGTTGAGTAATTTTGTTCCGATTCGTTCAGTGTTCTTAATGCAAAGGAGACAGAATACGTAGAAATTGTATAGTGTCCACTGGGTTAGCTATTGGCGTTACACGTATGACCTGCTTCAACAAAAAGCTGTGTACCTTCTGTGTATGACCGAATTATCCTGCTAATCGGGTCCATATCAGTAAAAAAACGTATATATGGTTTATCGGGTTTATATATATAGTTTGAGACCATGGCGCGCGACGAACTTGTCAAAAATAACCTGTTCAATTTTTGTAAATCTTGTATGGTTTTAAAGAAGGTTGAATGTGAAAGTTGTCTTTGTGCTTTTATAACTGTCGTGCTGTCAAAAAATGGAAGAGGTGCTGTGAAAACCAATAACTCAAAAAAAATTCAGATGGAAAACTATTATCCGAGAATGACCTTGACGGAGAATGCTCGTGGCACAATAATAGTGATCTGAAAAAAAAAAACGAGAAGCTGAAATTATAAAATTGCAGCCTCAAACTTCAATTGAAAACCCAAATTTCCATGGAGAAAAAAGTGATAATATGGAAGAAGTGATTAAAAAAAACATTTATGGAATTCCTAAGAGGGATGAAACACTTCCGAATATTCAAAAACCATCATGGATAATTTGGAATCGAGAAATATAAAAAAATATATAGACTACGCGCAGGATGTTAAATCCAAAATGATGCAAATTGCATCTAATAGGTCCAGGACAAAAATGACTGTCAAGGAAATTTTTTTCTTGACTAACCTGCCTTCATCATAGAGTTTGCAGAAATTTCCCTATTTCACCAATCAAATGACTTGCCTCATTGTTAAGTCTACATATTTTTTATTTGTTTTGTTCAGTTTTCTGTAATCCCTTATGTATTGTTTTCCAATCTTCTCCTTTCCCTAGAGGTTCTTATGTGATGTATACAAATTAACTAAAAACGGTATCACGTGATTTTCGACATTTTCTAAAGCAACAAAAAAATGTTCTCATAAAACCATATCTTTGCAGAATACTGAACTCTTCCTTACTCAAATAACACGGAATTACCAATATTGCTGGTCAACAAGCATGAAACAAATGTGGGCGCTAAGTTAACTGTAAGAACTCAGCAATCCCTATAGTGAAAGCGAGAGAACCAGAATACCGTTTCATTGAGTCTCGCAAAAAATAGCTGAATTAGCCATAAGCCTTATCGTGAACACAGAATCTCCAATAATAGTAGTTCTAGCCATTCTACTTATTTCAGCAGTTTTAAATTGTCGTTCTATTGTAGAAAACTCTCTAATCAATTTAGTCTTAGGCTGTCCGTAAAGGGCTTTGCAATTGAAAGTAGATGCCACTTTTATATACTTGTTTTATGTAAAGAAATTGTTGTAGGTATATGTTTGATTGCTTTTTTTCCTTTTGTTTCCCTCCTTTTGTATTGCGTTGCCTTTTAGTTTGTAAATTGTTAACTGTTACTGAGTAATATCCTCTTATGTTAAATATACGACAATTGTAGGTTAAGTGAGGAAGTTTAAGTTCAACTTCTCTTTGTGTAACATATTTTTCGAATGTGTTTATAATAAAATCATACTATTACTATCATCATCATAAGTTAGGCCCAGTTCATTTCTCAGGGACTCAGAGAAATGAAAAATCCTTCATCAATATTAAAAGGCGAAACCAAAATTTCAAATCAGGAAGATTTAATTTTAAAGCGGGTTAAAATGAAGGAAAAGATAACATTTCCACTTATTTATTGTTAAATTAGGACATTAATGCATTAACAAGTCCTAACTAAAACTCTAAATATCGATTATTGTTATTAAATAAATTAATATAACTTAGGAAAACGCAATTTATTGTTGTTATTAATTTATATAAGAATGCTTAGTTTTTGTAGCAATTTTTGATAACTACCTAGCAAATACTTTTGTGTCTCTTAATTTGACTAAGGAGCTCAAAATTACAAACTTTTGGACTCGCTCTTTAACACTGTGGCCGGGGTTCCTAGTGAGATAAACAAATCTATTGGCAGGAATAATATTCTCCCTTTGATATTGTAAAATCCATTCAATCCTTAAAATAGTGAAGACTTTAATGAATTTTCATTCATTTTATGTTCACTTTCATTGGGTATTAATAAATTGTAAATATGATATGTATGTATGATTTAGGGAGCTGGAGAGTTTGTAATATGGCTTTTGTCATTTTGGTTGTTTGTTGTATTAGGTTTAAATCGAATTACACTCCTTTATTTCAATAAATGGTGTGCTATTTTTGTGTTTTGTTATTATTATCTGTTTTTTTTATTATAATATTATATTTTGTTTTCATTATGACAAATTCGAATTTTGGTTAGTTAGTTATGGTTGGACCGGCTGTGATAACACCAACTCTGGATGTACGATTTCAATTTTATCATTGCTCTTATAAAATAATTGTAATGGGAGAAATCATGTTTAGATTTAAACGCAAGCGTTAATGAATGACGCTAATAATTCCAAACCAAGAAACCCAATTCCTTTGTTATTTGAAATTTGTTAATTTAGTTGCATATTAAGTTGACTGCAATAAAGGAAAACGCAGTTAGGCTTGTCACCAACAAAACATATTTATAACAATGAAGGAATACACAATAACACCTTTCACCAAAAAAAAACATTGCCGACGATAAAGGAAAATAAAATAAGACCTTCCACCAATAAAAAACACAAAAAAAACACGATATCGAATGAGTAATTTTTTTACATATTATTTGTATATCTACAGTCTAGTTGATACAAAAATACTAATTTCAAAGTTACAACGTTCGATATTACAAAATATACTTTCGATATCTACATATGGTACCAGATACTGGATTTTACGCGATACTAACATCATGTTTGGATATTTTTTCTTTATCGTTTTTGTTTCGCCAGGGCTTCAGCCGCTGCAGTTCAGTTTCCAAAGCAAAATCTTCTTCCGACTGAGAGTTAAGGAGTCTCGAAGACACTGCCGAAACCGCGATGTATGCTGTTGTGTTTTTCTTCAGGCGTGTTGGGTTACCTGAAACTGCAACGATTCAAAGCTTCTTTTCGCTAGGTCATAATTATGCGCTTTAATCTATTTTTTTAAATTTTTCGTTTATTTCGTTTATTAATGCGAGTCGCAGGTCCAATAAATTATAAAAATTATTTTATATAGTTATTCAAAAACACATTGTTGGAAAATCCAAAACAACATTGATCAAAAATTACAGAACCGACAAACAGGCACACACGTTCATCCACTCTAGCGTTTTGCTGTAATGTTGAAAGTCAGGTTACAATTAAACTAATTTACGAAACTAGCAATCTTTATGACGTCCATCTCTGGGCTCAGAGTACAATTCACAGGTTTTGAGAGTCTTCAAATATAAACTTTCTCACTATTTTTAAGCAAAAAGAAAATCTCACACATGAGTTGATGAAACTGGGGTACTTGTAAATAAATCTGTAATGACTTACAGTTTAACGGTTTGCCTTCCTATAAATAGCTACGACCTGTAGAAGACGCAACAAATTTCTTCACTTTGGAAATATCGTCACTCGATGCTTTTTACACCTCAATTAACTTAATAATTAACAAGGAATTTATACTGTGCCCCTTCGCACTACTGGAGATTACGTAAATTTTTCGCCACTGGCCTGGTAGTTAGGGCTTCGAACTCATTACACGTACATGTAAGGAAAAAAGTATAATTTTTCAGTGTTGCGACATTTATTTTACTTGTCATGTTCGGAGTAGCCCGCACATTTTTTCTCCCGTTTTAATCACATATTTAACGCACTTCATTTTTCACAATCCCTCTTGAAGAAGGTTTCTACGTCCTTCGTCTTAAAAGTGGTGTTATGCCTTGCTATATACCCGAAGTGCGTTGTATTACATTTTGAAGCGATTTCGTTGTCCAACAAATTTTCTCCTAAGAGGTTTATTTAAATTTTCTCTCTTTCCGACAGCTCCTTCTTCACCATATCTAGCGAATATTTTTTCGAACTTTCGTTAGTGGCAGCTGCCATTATCCATGAATATAACAATCCCAGGAGGAATAAGATTAATCTTTTACCTTTTTCCTTTTATAGTTTTATTGTGCTTTGTTTTACCAATCCTTCACATCTTATTTGAAACTGTCTTACCACTCTCCAAATATCGTCATCACAAGCATTCGTCTTTCTCTACTAAAAGTGATTTTCCGTTTTTTCGTAACGAAACTTCATGTCGTTTAAAGTTTTCAACATTTTCTTCATCCTTTTTCATGTCGGATATTATTTTGTCCAAGGTAGGTTATTCTTTTTGTAAGTAAAACGATTGCATTATTCTACTGATGGCAGTCTTTTCATCCTCATTTATTACAGTTTCTTTTCTTCCTGTACTTCTCTCTGGTGACAAGGGGTATTTTTGAAACTCCGAATGTTGAGTTTGGATGTTAAAAAGGCGGTCATGAAAAAGAAGAACGAAACGTGGGAAAATAATTGTCAAGAGATTAAAAAATACCTGTATGGAACAAGAGTATCACAAGCATAGAAAGCTATAAAAAACCTTAATAGCGAGAGAAAGGAAACTAAGACTATTAATTCGATTCAACAATGGTGTCGAATACGGTTTAGTGGGTAACTAGAAGAAGCGGATTTAGATGAAAACATACGGACAGGAGAAATAAGTTTACAAGAGATAAAAAGCGCATTAAAAGGCATGATGCATAGAAACGGTAATAGGAAGAAATTATTGAGTAAGTATTTTACACTTCAATGAAAAATCTGCACCAAAAATATATAAATTTATAGGATATGACAAACGATTATGAACTTGGCTCGGCTGGTCAAAATCATACAAAAATCATTGTATGTTATAGAAGCTAACTTACACAAATATGAGGGATAAAACTGATGTAATTCTATGTTAATTAGAATTTGTGAATATAACAAAAATGGGCAACATTTCATAATGACTGCATAAACGTAATTTTATTATTTTATTAGTTTGGGTTAATTTTCGTTACTGTCGACGCACCCAATACACCTAAGCAGCTAGCAGGGAAATGGCAAAAAACATGAAATGTCAGAACTTAAGAACGCATTACCATTACAAAATCTCTGAGCAACTTCCTGGCGACACACTCAAACAGGAATCCCGTTTACTGGTGGTCGAAACAAAGAGCAAGTTGCGCAAGAACAGCTTACGCAAGGGCTCATGAGAGACGCCAGGGGGGATGACCGGATCTTGACCAATACATGGCTTAACGAATACAAGATACCTAAGAAGACTCGCGACACGCTATCAAAACGACAAAAAAAACAAATGAAGTGAGGCGACTGACAGCCTGAACCGGGACATCTGGAGTGATGGCTACAAAATCGTCATTTGAAGAATGAACGTACAGCTGATGACTACCACGAAAACCATAGTAGACCACCTTTTCCCAGTACACAGACACGTCAAATTCGAAGCTGTTAGCGAGACACCTTTTAAGATCTTTAGTATAAAAGAACTAGAAACAGCAACTTCAAAACTAAAGGCGCGCAAGGCTGCTGGGCCTGGACTCTTCCGAAGTGATGAAACACCTAGCGGCAGCTAACCCCGACTACGAGCTAGAGTCTACAATAGTCTGATGACAAGTGGGCAATTTCCTCGAAAATCAAAGCAAACTCGGCTGCTGCAAATAAACCCCGACATCATACCGACCCATCGGCCTCCTTCACGCTTAAGGCAAACTATACGAACAACTAATATTGTCAAGGCTTAAGCAAGAAATCGATAGCCCCGGAGGATTCTCGCCCAGGTAATTTGAATTCTGATAAAAAAGACAAACTGTCGATGCTATCAGCACCGTTCTTCAGATAGTACCTAAATCCACAGAATATAGCATTCCCCATAGAAGTCTCTGTGCTGTCGTAACCCTGGATGCCAAAACCGCTTTTAATTGTGTTCATGGCAAATCATTCTTGATAAACTGAGGAAAAGACGAATAAACGAGGGTATTACAGGGCTGATTGCATCTTGCCTCTCTGACAGGATTGTGCAAGCAGTGGGCAGAACTGAGGCACTTCCAGTAACCAGTGGCGTGCCTCAAGGCTCTGTTCTTGGCCCACTCTATGGAACGTACTGTATGACGACCTGCTATACATTGAACTTCCCTATGCAATAACTCTCACCGGTTTTCACCAATGATATCCTAATTGTCGTGACTGACAAACACGAGGACATACTGATGAACAAGGTTAACACAGCTCTCATCGCTGCTTCAAACTAGATGAAAGGCAATCAAATAAGTCTCGCACTGAAGAAGACCGAAGTCGTTATTCTGGCCAGAAGAAAGAAACTCGACTAGGTCGTATTCAACATACTAAGTACTCAGGTTAACGTAGCTCACTCTATTAAATAATAATATAATAAAAAGTGGAAAAAACCATCACGGCTCTATCGAGGCGGATGCCTAACTTCGGAGGGCCCAGTGCTGCTAAACGTAGGGTTCTGACCAAAGTGGCTCAGTCGCAGATCCTAAACGCAGCTTCCGTATGACAAAGGGCAATAAAGAACAAAATGCTCTTGAAGAAACTTAACAGTCTGCAAAGAATTAGAATAATCAGGGCATACCGAACAGCCTCGCGTCCAAGTGATCGCTGGTTTATCCCCAATTGACCTTCTAGTAACTGAAAGAACCGCGATATGGCTATCCGGACACGGATGCTTTAGAGATTTTCTATACAAGAGGAACAGGGACGAAACAAATATCTGTAATTACTGCGTATCGATTGTATGTAAAAGATGGAACAAATCTGGAAAGGTTTATGGGGAAAAAATTGACCATGGAACACATAAAAGAAGATCCGACTACTTCTGAAGAATCGTGGACAGGATCGTATACGACGAAAGACAAAAGAGAAAGAAATAAGAGGATGACGAAACATAAAAGCACTCGTACCGAAATAATGCGAAAGCGGTTTGCAAGTGGTGGTTCATTTACCGCAGTGTTTGTTAGTTGAGAAGAGTTTGATGGTTTGACTTGTGCTGCCGTAAGTTATTCCAATTTTCGAATACAAGTTTGGGTAGAAGATAAACGTAGATTTTCAAATTTGTCACGAGTCATATTTGAAAGAGTATCGAATTCGAATGGGGACAAGATGGAAGCAATTTGAAGACGTAGAGACAGAAGAGTATTATTGATTTCAAACAATTTATGTACGAGTACGATGAATTCTTTTTCAAAGTAAAGCAGAACCACATTTATGAAGAACTTTATAAGAAGATATGATGGGATATTTTAAGAAAATTGGATAACACGTTATGGTCTATACAACATAACAAAAAAGTCAGTGTACATATTAATCTCACGCTCTGCGCTTGGTGTCCTCTCCACAAGCGCTTGTTAATTTTCCAAGAAACTTGCTTTCTGTATCTGCTTATATACTCTTTAAGAGAACGGTGCTAGAGGAGCGTGAACATAGTCTCGAATTGCTGATTTCCATATTGGTGAAAGACCTCCATCGCGGTTAAGATTGTTTGATTGTTTAGAGGTTTTGGTAGAATAATTGATTATGCGCGCATTTTAGTTTTATTAAATAAGATTTAATGTCCGGCTTCATGATTTTGTTAGACAACTACTGGTGAGTTTATTTGTCGTAGTCTTAAGGATTTTTTATGTTGTATTTGTCTAGTTGATATTTGTAGTCCTCTTTCTGCAATGTTTTCTTTGCGGCATATGGATGTAATGCTGTAAACTCCTGGTACCTCAAACGGAATTTTGTCTTTGACGGATCGAAGGTGTGGAGAGATTATTAAACTTTATATTTCTTAATAACTTTTGACTTTTGGTCAGTAATGTTTTCAATATAAGGAAGGACTACAGTGGCAAGTGTAAGTTTGCTTTGGAACTTATTTTCTTTAGAAGGTTGTCGTGAAATATATTTTGTGATGGCATGCAAACTTAAATCTGGTGTTAAAGCTTATTTTCTATTAGAATCCGTGAAAAAAGTTGTCCCCCCCCCCACGAATCTAAAATTCCTCCGTTTCTATGGATTTGCTAAGATTCACGAACGAGGACCTTCGACCTACTAATACCATTGGTTCTCCAACATATTCTATATTAAAACCATTTACAGCCAAAGTGATAGTTCTGTACTTAATCCCGTTCACTTCATTTAATGTTCTGGTTAGCTTCGATGTGGAATCCCTCTTTACCAAAGTCTCTGGAATTAAACCTGCTCATCTAAATTCAAAAATATTTGTCTGGAATATATTTTTCTTGTAACGGTCAAATCTATGAACAAATATCAGGAACAGTTATGGGTTCTCCACTGCCACCAGTCATTGCAAATATATTTATGGACGTCTTTGAGAAGAAAGTCATAGACTTTCTATCTAAAACCAAAATTATGATGATACTTTTGTTATTTTGCCTCATGGTCAAGAATCCCTACGAGATTTATCTAGCCATTAAAACTACATACACCCTACCATACGTTTCACCATTGAATTATACACTAATAATGATCTCCCATTCTTAGATATTCTGATTCTGGCTCAAAAATCATCGGTTATCAACTATCTCAACCCGAGTCACTAAACCCAGAATTAAAATACCTTACATCCTTTCTTCCCTCTAATAATTTCCACATTGAAGATATTAATACACTTTACAAAATACAATTTACTACAACCTTCCAAAGAGGATGAGTCCGAAAAAAACCCCACATTTGTCACTATTGTCCTTCATTACATTTATGCATATGGGATAAAGAAAAATTGGAGAGAATGGAGGAAAAATATCTTTGATAAAACTTTTGTTATTTAGCATCCTGATCAAGAATCACTCCCAAATTTCTTAGGAATTCTTAGATATTCTTATCAAAGGAACATCACACCTAACATTCGGTCATTCCGTTTACAGAAAACTTATGCACAAAATCCAAGAATACATAGAAATCTGTAAACAACCAATCTTAACCGCGGCTCAGGTCTTTTCTTAACCAGTAAGGAAAGCAGTACTCCGAAACATTGTCCATGTCTCTCCAGTTTCTGAAGAAGCCAACGGCTGACGCAGGTGGAATCCTAGAATTTTCCGCTCAGTGTTGTTAGTTGGTGAAAGATTCATTATATTTTTAAGTTCCTCTTCTGTTCGTATCCTAACGCTGAAATTTGTACCTCGAAGAGACACTAAATCAATTTTTCACAATTCTTAGGCTAGAACGTTCTTTGTCAGTTTGGCATTTACTGTGCTTTCCTTACCAATATTTAGAACGATTACCTTGATTACATCCGTATTTTAGAGTAAAATTTGTTCCATTCTCATTTTTGCACTCATACGTGAAGTCTACAAATGTCACACGAGTCGTTACTGGCGCTGTTATCAGATTGTGAAATAGTCCCCAAACTTTCTCGCGAAGAATGATAATTCGTTTCGGTAAAATTAATTCCTGTTCAGTGTTTGGGTAATCTTCCTCAATAGAACGGTTCTCGTCTTTATTTCCTGTTTAGTGTTACGCTTTGCTCTGGATGGATACATTGATTTGCCGATCAATTTGGCATTACGCTTTGAGTTTCCCGCCACCTGTGATCGTGAATACGGGGGAGTGAGATGCTTAATGAGTATGGGTGTTGCACAAGGATATCTTGATCATCTCTGTTCGTGGTGGTCGATTGTGTGTGTGAGAAAACTCCATTCCGGGAGACGATTTTTAGTTTCCGTACTGTTCGAATAGGTTGCGCGGTATAATTGAATTTTTTGGCGTGATTTTGTAGGAAATACCAGAACACTGAGTTGATATATGCCGAAGATTCTTCGACTAGACTTTTGTGCCGATATCTTCATCGTGCCTTTGGAAGTTTTTGGATTTGTTTTCTGGTTGGTTGTCTACGGCATTTTGGGGATCGGATATATCTCACACACCCATATGAGGTTCTAGTTTTGGTTAGTTGTCTTGCTGGCACTATGCCAATTTGTTGATATGTCTCACACTTGCACATAAACCCCGATCAACACCTACAGTGGTTTTACCTTTTTTTTTCTTCTTTTGCTTTTTCTTTTCCCACCTTTTGTCCTGCGTATTCTATGTACAACAACGAATTCGTCAACTATTTCCAGTTCACCGCTGGAGTGACTCGCTCAATTTGGCAGCAGCTTTTCACTGCCACCAGCCAATCGATCACCGCCGTGCTATACAACCGGATCCTAGATCGGCCGCCACGGCTAGTACGAGCAAGATATAACAACTTTGTTTTTTCTTTATTAGACTGAATTTAGCAAAATGGCATTTACTTTTTTTATATTTTTTGAATTATTATTAATATTTTCATAAACTAACCAATCAAAGTATTTCACATAACTCGGATCAACGCTGCAACTCGTATGCACTATAAGTGACTTATTGTGCCAATGTAAACAATCGTGATCGCGGGTTGGTTAAAAGTACTCATCCACACAATGAATAGCTTTTTTTTATTTTGCGATACACTAATGACCAATTCAAATAAATACATGGTGCAACACATTTCTATTTAACTTAATTTTTTTTTCTTCCACGCTATCTTTTTCAGTTGCGCGAGTTATCTGCTCGTGGAGCGTCACAAGAAAATAAAAGGCCAATTGTAAACGATACATCTGCGTTAAATAAGTTTCCAACGTTTCTGGACACACCTGATTACATTTCACATTTCAAACTATTTAGTCATTATAAGTGTTTTATAAAAAAATATTCAGTAAACAAAAAAGAACTATTACCAGATAAAATCAATATGTTAACCAGGCCTGTAAGAATATTTGTAGCATAAAAAAATACTTTGTAGAGCAGCGTCCTGCGGCTCATTTTCCGGAAGCTATAGATCGTGGTATCTTTTTTATTATTGTGCATGCTCTGTGAGGACGCTACTTAGCCTGATATTTTGACTAAGAAATTATTTGGGAGTTTCAGAGGAATGTTAATTTTAAGTTAAGTTAAGTTAATGTTAATGTTAATTAATTAAAAAAACTTACTTGACGTATTTAAAAACAGTTAGAAAATTGAATATGTTTCATATGTATGTTAATGCGAAAAGGTATCTTTATAAATTAAAAAATATAAATAAATAAAATTATCGGTTTACATATTTTTACATACTTAGCAATACTAGTATTTTAGAATGCAAGATTTAAAATAGATTAATTTAAATTCGAAGTGAAAAATTTTACAAGGCTTATACCGGCCTTGTCTTGACTGTGAGTAACCCAAACTGAAAGAATCTTTCTTACTGAGGAACGTCCCTTTATCGGAAGTTGCTTCGGTTGTATTAGCTTACCGAAGAATTATCCAGGGAGTAGCAGAAAAGCAGACTTTCAGAAATTATAGAAATTAAAAAAACAGATTTATAGATTCTCGTAGCATCAAGCTATTTGTGTTGGCCCAAATAAGACTGCAATTGATAACTATATTATTCTAGTTAATAGTAAAATTTTGCAAACGCCGAAGTCTTGGATCTTTTATTGAAGATATTCTTTGTGCTTGAGCTCGTTCAATATGAGGGGCTAATAATATGTTTTTAACTTCTATATGAAGACCAATCTCTAACATTAGTTGATCTTCCTTGTTATATAAAATCAAATTAATTAATGCAACAGTTTTTGACCACAAATTGTTTTAGTTGTTTAGGTATGTACTGTTGTATTTTTTTGTATTACGTATATATTTAAAATAAAGTTTATGAAAAAACGTTTTAATTCACATACTTAAATGCCTCATTTGGGTATAAGTAAACATTATCCCTTCGCCATCCTATCTCACGGATTAAAAAAAATCTTAAAAATAAGCTTAAATGGTTCAAAAAAAATTTAGAAATACCTGTGGTTAGTTACATTTTGAAGAGATATATTTCCGTAAGTTAAATTATTTTTAGCTTAGGCTATGCTACGCAAAGAAATGTTTAGTAGTCAAATTTAAATCGCAAAGTAATAAAATACCTTGCATATGTGAAAATATATTTTTTTGTTTTGTTTTGAAAAACCAAACTTTCACTTTAAGGATTTTTTCAAAACTAACAAATAAAAAGGGACAGGGTCAATAACTACATTAACACGATTCGGTGTATTCCTTAATTATTACAAAAGTTATAGTACAGTGTGTGTTTTAACACAATTTCGTGTTAAATTGTTCTGCTAAATATTATCCGGAATCCTTGGTGCCAAGTATGCACTGGCGTAGACTTTCGTGTATTTTTTTTTACTGTGTATATATTAACAGTTTTTACCTTTAACTTTGTGATATGCGAAATTTTTTTGGTACGTCTTCTCGCTGGATTTCATTTCAGCGTTTGAGACGGGATCTTTATCGACCGAACTCGAGTTCTCGCTGGACTCCTCGAACCGCGGCCATGTCTCGATAAAATTCTTGCCAATTCCGGATTTGGTTAAGACGCCATCTTCGTCCCCGCTTCCGGTGCCGTCCTTTCGCTTAAGATGTTGAATCGAGTTTTGTTTTGTCAAAATGTTCTGAGAATTCGACAGACCTTCGTCTATGTTTCCTAAAAAAGTTGCATTTATCCCAATGAACTAATTATTATTGGGCGGTTAAATTATTTACTATTTATTTTAAAGCATCCTTCGCAGAGTGACGTATAACAATAATAATATAGCAACAATGGCAGCCAAGAAAAAAAAAATTAAATTAAAATAAAATTATAACACAAAAAATAAAAATAAAGCAGAAACTAACAAATTATTACTACTACTTACTACTTACTAAAATCTTAATTAATTAGGCTTGGACCAAAAATATGATTTAAGTTTGTACCTTTATGTACACTTAATAATTTTTATTTTTCTCGTTTTCTGTAATTGCGAAGTAAAACGTCATTGCTTTTAATATTCTATTTTACTATTCTTTGCGCCTTAAATCTACTACAAACTCTCATGGGAAATGCTGATGAGGGTGGAATACTCATAGGAAATGAAATTTTGTTTTCAATTAAATTAAAATTTTCAAAGAGCAAATCTATATTAATTAATATTTAGTTTTTCACTAAATGCTGGACACTTATTTTTTTGTAAAGATAAACATCATATAATAAAAAGCCAATTAATTTATTGATTAATTTCTTTAAGGAAGAGGCCTCAAGAAAGCCGACGAAATCATTTCAAATTGAAGAGAAAGTCGTTCATCTTTTATTTTTTCACTTGTCTCATAGCCAGAAAAAAGTATATTTTTGTTTTTCTAAATGGCTTTTAGAATTAATCAAGATACGAAAAATTTTGCAGCTACTGCTTTGTTATACACGATTGAAACTAGGAGAGACTGTTTTCGAGAACATTGAATCCCAAAAGTGTTCTACGTATTAAAAGTACTCCCTAAACATTTCCAATATACAAAATATATACATCTATTATCAGAAAATACAGAATTTAAGACACCCAGAATGAAGGCGAATAGTTATGTAGTTTTAGTTTATTTAGTATTTAGTGGTATTTAGATATAGCGTCAGTTCAACATTCAAAGGCAACTGACGTATCGCCATAATTTTGGATTTCAGTAGTGAACCGCAATAGCAGCATTAAAACTTTCTAGGTTAAAATTTATAATCGATTTTAAAACCTTAATCCCAAAACTGTATAGGGTCAAACTCATAAAATAATTAAGATAATCGTTATTTAAATCGATTGCAACTCAATTAGATCGGTCAGATGTTTACCTTGACTAATTTTTGGGGTATCACGATTAACTAAATTGACAGTAATTAAAACGTGGTAGTTGTGGAAGTCTTACTTACGCAACAACTGGTGAACCTTGTTCCAATTATCCGGATATGTGACGATTTTCGAAATGAGATTGAGCAGCAGTACTGTTGGTGAGTGAATGGAATCCTCCTGAAATTAAAAAAAAAAACAAATAAACCATAAACCAAATTTTACAATCGAAAAAGTAGAAATGGGGTTATCGCTCGTTTATAAAAACGAATTAAGATATTCAGAAATTCAAAACATTCAATCCTTGAAACGTTTTGAACAAAGTATTAAATATAATATTAACGAACCCAACGAATTTTGTTAAAAAATGTTTGGGTTGTAAGGATAAGAAAAGAATACACAATTTTTATTTTCTCGCTTATTTTTAAAACAAAATTGTGTTATAAAAAATTCAAAATCTATAATTCAGATTCAAGAGTTGTTTTTTCCGAATACATGAATTTTTTTTATTTGACTTTATTTAGTTGTTTGTGTTCCATTCGGTGCTCAGAAGTGATTTGTTAGGCTTCATGTTCATATTCTCCCTTGCTTTTTAATATTTACTTTTTACAAAACTTCTGGATTCCTCCTGTGTCGGTTTTTGCTGATTGGAACTTGCTGACGTTTCTCTCCAATCATCCTGTTGGCTTCATCAGAGCAGACTGAAACTGGGTTGCATTTTTCTCTGCACCTGCTTATATATTGTTTGAGGGGGGCATAAACACCGTCTCGGATGACTGATTCCCATATTGATGACAGATTAAGATTGTTAGTTTGTTTATAGATTTCTATAGACTCTCGGACTTTTCATTAATAGAAGAATTGATTACATGGAAAAATTTTAGTTTTAGTTAGTTTCGGTTCGTCCCCATCCGAGTTAGATATTCTTTAAAAACATGATTCATGATAAAGCTTTAAATCTTCGTTTATCTTCTACACAAAATCACATTCAGAAATTTGAAAAACGTCTAACGTAACTAACACACAGTAATAAATGTATCATGGCACCAACTTTCGGAAACGGTAAAATCAGTTCTTTGAAAAGGTTCCAACTTCGTCCTTGCCCCACGTATTAGTCCAAAAGAGGAACAGTTTCAAATGTCGAGCTTATCCTAAACAAACTGCCATCTCAAACAGTTAATGAAATTCGATTTGAAACCGCAAAAATCCTAAAAAAATCAAAACCTCCTAAACCTAATATTATAAATCCTGAACGCATTGCCCTAAAATTTCTAAAATCTAATCCAGACATCGTAATCCTAAAAGCAGATAAAGGGAAATGAACACAAATGAATATCAGGAAACGATTCAAGATATTCTTAAAGATGGATCATATTGTCAACTTGAAAAAGATCCTACGTCATCTATGGATCGCAAACTTAAATCTGTTATTAAGGCTTCTTCTCTATCAAACTCCGTGAAAAAATCTATAACCCCTCATGACTCTAAAATTGCTCGTCTCTACGGACTCCCAAAGATTCACAAATCAGGATTACCCATTCGACCCATTGTCAGCACCATTGGTTCTCCAACATATAATCTAGCAAAATATCTAGCTTCCTTATTAAAACCCCCTACAGGGAAAACTGATAGTTTCGTACTTAATTCTTTTTACTTCATTGAACAATTAAAAGGCATTACATTAGATACACAAGATATTCTAGTTAGTTTCGACGTAGAATCCCTCTTTACCAAAGTTCCTATTCCTGAAAGTATCAATATCATTTCAGATATATTAAAATCCGAGAAGCTGGAACCAAACCTTCTCACCTTAATTGAAAAATGCTTTTCTGGAACATATTTTTCTCCACTATCACCAGTGATCGCGAATATATTTATAGAAGGAAACCTTTGAGCAGAAAGCTCTCGACACCTTTCATCTAAAACCAAAAGTATGGAAACGCTACGTCGATGATACTTTTGTTATTTGGCCTCATGGTCAAGAAACCCTAGTAGATCTTCTTAGACATTTAAACCCTATACACCATAACAGGCTTTTTACCATTGAGTTGGAAACTAATAGTAACCTTCCATTCTAAGAAAATCAGACCTAACATTGGGTCATGGTGTTTACAGAAAACCTATGCACACAGACCGATACCTTAATGCATGATCACATCACCATCTAACTAACCAAAAATCATCGGTTATCAACTCTCTCGTTTAGAGAGCCTTATAACTATCTCAGCCCGGGTCACTGAAGCCAGAATTAGAACACCTTACCTATGCTTTTCTGTCTAATAACTTCCACATTAAATATATTAAGCGTTCTATCAAAAAATACACTTTACTACAACCTTCCAATGGCAATGATGCCGAAAGCAATTCTATACTTGTCACTGTGATCCTTCTTACATTCATCAACATCATTGACTACATATCAAAAGTTCTAAAGAAATATAACGTCGAAACCAGTTTTACCACTTGTAAAAAAATATCTCAACATCTTCGATCCGTCGAAGACAAAATTCCATTTGAGATGCCAGGAGTTTACAGCGTTCCATGCATATGCGGCCAAGAGTACGTTGGAGAGACCGGACGAAAAATATCAACTAGGCTCAAAGAAAATTAAAGAGCCTTACGACTAAGACAAACAAAGTCATCAGCATTTGCGGAACACAATCACGAAATCTATGTACAACCTAACAATCTTAACCGCGACAGGTCTTTGTCTGTCACCAATATGGGAATCAATCATCCTAGAAGGTGTTTATACCCCTCATTTAGCTCCGCCCACTCAAACAATATATAAGCAGGTACAGAGTAAAATGCGATCCAGTTTCATTCAAGCTCTGAAGAAGGCAACAGGATGATTGGCAAAACAGAAGTATTGTAAAAAGTATTACAGTAGCCTGTAGAAGTTTTTTTCAAAAATTAATGTAATATTTAATTTTTTATTTAGTTATTTTCATTCATTTCAGCATTTTTGATAATAATAATAGTTTAAAAATTGTTTGATGCAATGTCTAGTTGAACTGTCTGCCTTTTCAAATTTTTGAGCTATATCAAACTTATTATGAACCGATCCTCAATGTAGCTTTCGGCAAATTGGGATGAACTTCAACTACTGTCGTTTTAGTTGTATGTCAGCATCCCGATTGGCTGAACTCCTACGACAAAAATGCCATCTGTATTCCTTTGGATTGAGAAATAAAAAAAAATAGATATTTCTAAAGTAGATTTACACACTGTTATGATATGCCTGCTTTTTTTATAACCAATACAGAGACGTCGATGAAGAACGTTGGCTAAATGGAAGCGTGTACACTTTTAATAATTTTAGTTCTTATTCTCCATTAACTATGAATTACCTCAGATTTTTGTTTTTGTGTTTGTATTGTAAATTGATATGTCGTCAATTAATATATTATTAATTTCTTCCCATCGGCATGCTCCAGTATGACAAATAATCAACAAAATTTTAGCCATAAGAAAGTGGTCATCAGATGCTTCCACCATGAACTTATCGATCTTTTCTCCATAAGCGCTGTTAGTTTTAGATATTTGCTTATGACCCTATTTTTCGTGTAACGTCGTGGACTTCAGCATTGAATGTGTATTCCACAAAGATGATAAATATGGCAATAAAACGTTTATTGCCTTCTTTTTCAGGCAGCACTTTTCGAAAATTTGATATATTTGTTCGTATCGTGTCCGGGACTTAGATGGTAATCAGTTGAACGCTGCTTCTGTGGCTGCTTGAAAAATATTATCCTGTAAACTTTAATTTTCCACAAATTTGCAGTCCTCAAATTCTGTTTTAGAAAACTAATTTTCGTGTTTAAATTTAAGCTATAATATATTAAACTATCAGTACTCTATAACGTTTATATCGAAAGCAATTCAAAGGCGACTTACACTGAAGTGAAATGGTCCAAAATGTAATGTGTTTTTTTTTATTTTTAGTACAAAATCCTGCATTCTATCAACACGACTTCTACAATAAGGCGGTAAAATGAGAGACTGTAAACAATCGGTTAATCATCATGAAAAGGAGAATAGATGTCGATCGTTCTTAGATTACATGTTGGGTTATACGTTTTGATTGAGGTATTTGATACTGAAAAGCGACAAATTAAGGGAAATGGGTTTCACGAACAAAAACATGTGAATAGTTTAACAGTCGTTACCAGACTCAGAATTAGTGATATTTGGGTTAATTTGTTTGAATGATTTTTTATAACATGATAATCATTTTTGTGTGTAAGATATTTAAACTAAATTAATTATTATAATTACTTGTTTCAAGTGTCAATTTTATCATTCCCACGTTTAATTTCGATTCAAAGATGGGCTAGCAAGTAAAAAATTTTTAAGTTTAATTTATTTTAAGGTGTTTGAGCTTCCTTTTCTACCCCATGGTATTAAAAGAGATTCAACAGAATCAGCAGAAGAAGTACTAACAGCGTAGTTAAAAACACAATGAGTTATAATTTCAATTTTATACTACTTAATCCTAATAAAATAATTTTGATTTCAAAAATAGGTACAAAAATATATTCCCCACATGATTCATTTAAAAACAAATATGTGCTATATTTTAAACATTAAAGTATAAAAAGCAAT
Source organism: Cylas formicarius (assembly GCF_029955315.1). Classification (NCBI taxonomy): domain Eukaryota; kingdom Metazoa; phylum Arthropoda; class Insecta; order Coleoptera; family Brentidae; genus Cylas; species Cylas formicarius. The sequence continues at coordinate 26,167,490 of NW_026844214.1, forward strand.
TAAAAAGTTTTTTTATCATCTTTCACCTATACTTGATATTATAGTGGAGGATCCGAACTAAGGTCGACCTTCACTATAGTGTCAACCAGATAAAAATAACATTTTATCAAATCAAATAAGTTTTTGTGCATGAATTTATTTTAAATTCTCCGGTATGTCTACCAAACGAAACTAATTCCAGTGAAAAATATATATACACAATATGCAACACCAGCTTGGCTGTGCTACAGCTTTCCCTTTTTCGTGCCTATTATCTGGTAGCTGCGTTCAAACAGGTAAGTTGATGTTAATGTTAATACTCCTTTGTCAACCAATCCGGAGTGGTCTTAAAATAAAAGTAAAAAAGCAAGCGAAGTCAAAGACAGAAAGAGACGGCACATACTTCTCGTCGTAGAAAAGGATACAATGCTAGGATATAATTAACTATAGAGCAGTCTTTTTGGAGTAGATAAAATGATTTCTTTAATAAATTGTGATAAACAGTTTTTGAAGAACTTGGTATAGATAAAAGTAGTAAAAATAAACGCCTTAGAATACACAAAAGAATTATATATTTTTAAAAAAATTATTAATCCATATCTAGCAGAAAGATTAAAAATTCTTTATTAAACAATATCTATAATATAGTACAATAAGTGATCATACAAGTAACAGAAATAAATTATTCAGGATAAGATTGGCAGGAATATGTATGATTTTCCATGTCAGAAAAATCGTCTTCATTTTCTTTTTCTGTAATCTGTAAAACATCATTTTTAGAGGCGTCTGGTCTCTCTCAAATCATTTCGGTTTTAAGTGCCAATCTAGGAGGATCAGTTGCATGCAAGCAATTTTTTGTTTTAGTGGTATCCAGCAGGGCGGTATAGTATTTGAATTAAGAGTTCTAACTTTTTTTTTTAAATCTTCATTATCTTCTTTTGCAGACATTTTTCTAACACTGGCGTCATTAACTTTGTTACAATCTTTAATTCCATAAATAGCCATAGTGAATTGTTCGATTACATCAATTTTTTCTTGAAGATTAACATCCGCTTCATTCGTTAATGAAGCAAAATATTTTTGGTATGTTTGGTTTTTTGAAAACAGCTTGTTATGAAATTATGAAAAGCTGCAGTGTAATCGGAACCAGTGTATGCATGAAAAGCAGGTAGACCTAGGTATAGATCAAGTCCCAAGTTTGATGCCAATTCGATTCAACTGATGCAATGAAGGTCATTGCTATTCCATTTTATACTTAGCAAAGTCGCAATCCAAATCTCAGAGTTTTTAGTTTTATGCATGGTAACGAATAAAATTATCAAAACATCTGTGTCTGCTGATATTATTAAAATTTTATTCTCGTATCCGCCTGTGGTGAGCGATTAAATGTGAAGTGCGGCGATATTTGCGATCCTCGCTTAAAAAGTCGGTTCGTGAAGTGGGGTAGACGGGCAGAAGACGTTCAACAGACAGGACGGTGTTGCTGGGGATAAAGAAAGTCCCGCGAATATTATTGTTTCCTTGGGAAATTGTATTGTTACTTTCAGTAAAAGTTTGGACATACCCTCGGAGGTCCGAGAGCACTTTATTTGGCGTTCAACCACTGGCACGAGTGGTTAAAGAAAGGCATTTTAAATCTGTGAGTACATTTTATACACCATCGTTTTCGTTGCGGGGCAAGTCCTCATCGCCGTTGATCAGCGACAGCGTATGCGAGGCGGCGTCGTAGCGCACTTCAAAGGTACGAGAGAGGCGAGACGGCTGCGTGAACCGTTGGCGTTGGTCCATATATTTCTGCGGAACTAATTTAAGCGTTTTCGGTTGCTTTGAGTTATAAAATTGATCTGCCGTTGATAATTCTGTATCTATACGTCGATGGTTATATATATATATATATATATATATATATATATATATATATATATATATATATATATATATATATATATATTGATACTTGTTAAGTTGGGACTTCCGCTACGTGAAGCGGGCGGCCTGACATCCACTATTTACGGGACGTATATTATAAAACTTTCGATGTATATATAATGAGGGGGGCTTAAATATATCGTTTCGCATAAGAGGGGTAAATATTTTTCTTTTCAAAATTATTGCACATCAGACACTCATTCTGACTTCTGCCATATACGACTCCGCGATGATGCCAAGTTTCTCATATATACAAGAAGTGACAAGATATGTTTTACTGTTAGATTGTATATTAAGGAAGTCACAATGAGTAAAGAGATTCAGCTGTATATAGAATTCGGTCGATACTGCAAACGTGGTTCACCCAAAACGAAATCCGTTGCATGTTTGCACGTCACGGATGGCTCCGGATGCGTTTAAATTTAATTTGCTGGCGGTCGCTTTGTGACGTGCCGCGGATTTAGTTTTGGAGGAGCTACATATTTTTTAAAAAGGTGTCAACTTTTGCTAAGATTTTATGGGAATACGACAAAACGTTAATAATTCTGACTGATTTTGCACAAACCTTTTTTAATATTTTTTGAGTATTATTTTGGTTTATTTAAATTTATATTATCTAAAACTAAATAAAAAGGATCAGTATATTTAAAACACTTTTTTTATTGGTCGAGGTATTAGTTACGCACACGAATAAACGCTTGCCTTGAAAGCTCATTTTTATTTTATCATTTACTTTAACTATTTGGAATCTGTTACTTTTTCAAAAACCCCGTTTAATAATAAAATAAATGGCATAATTTAAATTTAAAAATTTGAAAATTAAGGACTACAAAACGCATATTCCAAATAATATATATTTTTTAACAAGTCTTCTTGGCTCCAGCGAAACACGTAATGTCAGGAAAGAAACGGAAATACTTAATATATACTCAAGATGATGAGTTTAAATGAAAAAAGAATATACCCCTAAACTTATTGGTTTGGGACTCTTAACCTATTAGGAGACCAAGTCAAAAAAGCTGGTTGAAACCAGCCACGCTTGTAGTCACACAGTATCTTACACACAAATTTCAATAAATGAAACAAATTTGACCCTTTCTCTCTGCTTCGCTGGCGGCCGTGATGTTCACGACAGGGCTTCATATTTTGCTAATTAAAAATAAACGATCCATCCGACTACAGTTTTTGAAAAAGTAGCTGATTCGTTGATCTTGAATGCATATGATTTATAAAAAGCATGTTTTTGATAAACCAAATAGTTTTCAAGTTACAGCGAGGTAAACTATAACATAAAAATGAGTTTTCAGGGCAAGCGTGTATCCGTTAAAGATATAAAAGCATTATGCGGTGTGTTTTTAAAATGAAAAAAAAAAAGATTTCTAATAAAAATATTGAAAAGTGGTTTTGTCAGTTTAATGGCTGTATGTTGTAGATAACAACAACATAATAATATTTTTTTGTCATTTTTATTATAAAATTCACTCCCACCACCCCCTGCACCATACGATTTTTGTACGACCAGTTGGTTTTGCATTCTTAAGGACAGTTTAAAATTGCTACACATTTATGTTTTTAAAATAGGAAAATAATCATTCAGACCAGCCTGTAGAACTCCAGAGTTTTTGATTAAAGCTACATCAAAAACACAAATGTAATCAAGCCATTTTAATGAAGTTTTTGTAGTTCTTGTAATTTTTGTAAGGTATTTAATAATACACAGAGGGTTCAAATGAATTTTTTAGGGGTGGAACTATTATAAAATATTTTTTTAAAAATGTGTCTGGATTGTTAGGCCTTTAAAATTTCTAAAACAGCAAATACCCAGACAATTTCAGTTTGAAATGTTTGTTTGCGTTTTGTTTACGTTAACGCAATCAAATGAGTATTAATATTTTTGATCGCATTATTTAAAAGGAAGTTTGAATTAAGATTCTAAAATTTGTAAAATGTCTTTATAAAATTTTTATTTTGACATCAATTTATATCTATGTGTTCGAAGTGTTTTCGGAGCGCGAGCATTGAAGATGCCAAGTGAGATTTTGGCGAAATGTCTGCAGGATTCCAGTCGGAGTTCAACAAGCGAACGGATGATATCCCGGAATATAGTGTCATCACATTTTTCCATCCGTGAATCAATACGTGAAAAAAAAAAAAAAATATATATATATATATATATATATATATATATATATATATATATATATATATATATAAATTTCAACAAAATGCGATATATATATATATATATATATATATATATATATATATATATATATATATATATATATATATATATATATATATATATATATATATATATATATATATATATATATATATATATATATATATATATATATATATATATATATATATATATATATAATATATATATCGCATTTTGTTGAAATTTGTTAGGTGGATATTCAATTTTAAGAATTTAGGGATTTTACGGAGAAAGAACATGTTTATAGATATAACTATATTGACATTATATTATCATTTTAGATAATTTCGAATTCTCATCAAACGCAGATGAAGACCCCACATATTATCTGTCGGACTAAAATTCCAAAAACGAATTTGTAAGATTGTCATTTCATTTTTGTCAACTTTTAAAAACTTTGAAAATGTTATCCTCTACGCCTTAGCACTTAATATTTATTATCTATATGCAGGAACAAAGATTCAAATATATCGACTCATTAGATAAAGTTACTGATTTGCAATGTTTTCTAGTTTCGGTAATCTATGATTTACAATTGAAATAACAATTCAAAAATTGAACTATTTATTCTAGATATCTCCCGACGTTAAACCGTGCTGTTCAAGTAACTTATTGTTACCGAACCGAATGATTAGTTTTTTATTTCAACTTTTTAGGTTCTAGAACATAACGAAAAAGTTGAAGTTAGTTATATGTCCCAAACTGCAGACGAAGCCCCAAAGCTAAGCGAAGATAACGCATCGCTGATACCGCATTAAAAGCCCTATTTTTCGATTGTAATATTGTAAAAAAAACTTTATTTCGCGTTCCGTGTAATAAATGTTTTTAAAAACGCTCTCCCGAATTTTGAACATTTAAGTGGCGCAGTCGGAACGGATTTTCTAAGTGCAGTAGTGGTGGACAATTAACCAGAATCTTCTGGGAGTTTTTGAAATCGCCAATCGAGGAAAGTTCGAAACTTTTGGACATCCGCTACGTGGATTTTCAAATCCTTCAGCACGCAGAACCAGCAGCAAGGGAAGCAGAACGACAGCCTACGAAGGTACAACCCGCATGTGACGAGTTGGAAAATTGAGCCGGAAAGGAGACGGAGAAATTTTATTGCGGAAGAACTATTTAATCAAGAATGCGACGAAAACTTTGATTATCCTGCTAATCAAATCGAGTATAATGATTATAACCAATTTGAGGAATATTATGAACAAAACGAGTACGAAAATACATCACATATCAAACAAAACATCGAAACACAAAATCCAAATGACAAAAATTTTCGCGAACTCAGCCAAACAAACAACCCACCCTAGTAAAAATTAATATTTCTTCTAACAACGCTTTACCGTATATTCAAATACGTAATCCAAATATTAAACTACTAATAGACACGGGTAGCTCACGTTCAATATTACGCCCAACTATCGCTGAAAAATATTTTCCAAATTGCATTTATCATAAAAATAACGAAATAAAGACAGCAGTAGGAAGTCAAAATACCAGATTTCAAGCTAGCATACAAGCATTTTCTGAATTTAACATCGATTATCGAATAGATTTTATCTTATTTGATTTTCACGACTTTTTTGACGGAGTAATAGGTTTAACTGATTTAATTAATATGAATCTGAATATCGATTTAATAAATAAAAAATTAATAGGATTTAACAACGAAATTCCATTTAAATACAGAAAACCATTGACACAATGTTTGAAAAAGGAAAATAAAGTCGAACACACAAAAGACTTCATTGATTCTTTTAATACGCGTAAAAATGTGCTAACTTCAGAGCCAGTATTATCTTATCCGGACTTTACAAAAGGGTTTGAACTAACAACCGACGCATCGAAATATGCCATCTCAGGAATGTTATCCCAAGACGGACACCCAACATGCTACGCATCAAGAACGCTGAACCCAGCAGAGATTAAATATAAAAAAGGTAAAACAACCAAACAACGGACGCTTTATCACGATATCCAATGGATACGAACGCTCTTGAAACTGACTCGATATTTAACAACTTAGGAGACGCAGATGAAATTATAGGCGACTTTTTATTACACGATAACGATGAATTGCCAAATCTAGACGACTTAACGTTAGATGAAATTTAATTTAAACCGGAAGAACAAAAAATTAAAATTTTATCGGACATTCAAATTAAACCCCCATTTAACCAACGGGAAAACCAAAAAGATTTAAAAGAAAATGAGACAGTACATTCCTCAGCGGAAAACCCAATTTTCGAAATCCCAATTTCGGAAAAACCATTAAATCATTTTAAAAATCAAATAATATTAACAACAAAATCAAATTCCCCAATTTAAAAACATCTTCTTATCAAATTTTGGGAACTCAGGTAAATTTTGTTGACTCGAAAGTGATCTTTGCAGTCCATGTACCAATTTTAAGATCCGAAACATTTTCCTTTTACCGTATTTTCCCAATAATCCAAAATCAATCAATTTTTATACCCCAATACCCTTATATGGCACAAGCGGAAAAGAAGAAACAATACACCGTAGAAACATGTCCCGTTATGGAAGAAATCTACTTTTGTAAAGAAGAAACTCATCCCCGTGATGTATGCGTGGAGAATTTATTTGACGACATCGGAATAGAAAACTGCCCAATTACGAAAATGAACCTGTCAGAGGCAATTATAGAACAAATCACTCAAAATTTAGTTCTTGTTTTGCCACAGAAGCCTGAAAAATTACTAATTAAGTGTAACACGGATCGATATATGCAGATCGAAGTACCAGTACTGATTAAGATACCAGTAAATTGTCAAATAGAAATTAATGAAGAAAAATTCTTCAACGATGTGAAAATCCAGTTCGGAAAACCAATATTTTTACCAAAAATCCAATTGACAGAAATGAAAGCAATGAAAGTCCTGGATACCCCCAGTCTTTCAAAAATAAATATCGACGAGATATACCAACTGAGAAACTTAGCAGAAAAAATAACTCCCATGGAACCAGTGGAAGAAGAAACGAATACGTTCCAAATAATTGTTATTGTTTTTGAAATAATCATGGTTCTAATTTTAGCTTTCATCATTAAGAAGCTCCTGTTCGGAAAGGTACGAGAATTGAAGAAAATCGCATCCAAAGAGGAAACCTGCCAGGGAGAAAATCTTGAAGTTTTTTCGAAAAAACACTCCGTTATTTTCGAAAGTTAAGGAGGGAGGAGTTATACGTCCCAAACTGCAGACGAAGCCCCAAAGCTAAGCGAAGATAAATTGTAAAATACGCTCTTAATTATTCCAACCTTTGTAACGGCCAGTTCGAATAAAACTTTATTTTGCTTTCCGTGTAATAAATGTTTTTAAAAACGCTCTCCCGAATTTTGAACATTTAAACATAAATCGAAATAAATAATATTTTGTAATCAATTGTTGATTAAAATAGTTTCTCACGGTTATTTGTTGAAATATTAAGTTTAGAGCGAGTTTTGAGCTTCCATAATCTAAAAATTTTAAAAGAAACAATCAAAAAACAAGATAAACAGTGTAAATGTTTTTATTTTATAGCAAAAAGCAAAATTATTCCAAATTTTGAGTATGATATAAATTAAGAAAATAAATAGTAAATTAAAAGCAAAATATGTTAGACAATGAATAATTGTGATATTTATTGTTGGATATTTATAATATGTTATATTCCTTTCATTTCCACTTTTTGTACACCTGGAAATCTCCGCAAGACAACAAACAAAATATAGTCAGGAACCAAATTGACTACATCTTGATAGACCACAGATATAGGAATGTAATCAAATCAGTTAAAACCTACCCAGGGGCAGATATCTCATCGGACCATAATCCACTAAAAGCCCGGTTTTTAATAACACTTAAAAAACAACGAGTAATACCAACAACAAATTGTATAGACGTATCGGGTCTAAAAATCCAAGAAACAAGACAAAGGCTACAAAATAAGATCAATGACAACCTCAGAACCCTCAAAAACAATCAAATAACAGCGGAAGAAGACACGGACAAACAATCGAAAGATTTAAAAAATGCATTAATTGAGCCGAGCAAGACCATTCTGATAAAACAGAAAATAGGGAAAAAACAGGAATGGATGACTCCAGAAATTTTGAATTTGATGAACGAACGACGTGGTGTAAAAGACAACAACGAAGCATATAAGAATATTCAGAAAGAAATCCGATCACAGATAAGAGAAGCAAAAGAGGTATTCTACAAAAGAAAATGCGACGAAATAGAAGTCCTTCAAGAAAAGCACGACAGCTTCAATGTCCACAAGAAAGTAAAAGAACTGGCAGGGTTACAGAAAAAAAGACAACCGTCAATACTCACTGACCAGAATGGCAAAATTATTATGGAAATAGAAGAAAAACTAAGAACATGGAAGAATTACATAACAGAATTATTCGATGATGAGAGAGATATAAACAGAATAGTAACAGAACAAGAAAACAGTGGACCGGAAATAACTAAAGAAGAGGTCATCCATGCTATAAAAATCACAAAAGATGGAGAAGCTGCAGGGCCTGATGAGTTACCCTCTGAAATTCTCAAATTGATAGAAGAGGAAAACATACACAGTCTAACAGATCTGTTCAACACCATATACAAAACAGGTATTATACCCAGGGAATGGTTGCTATCAGCGTTCGTCACTATCCCAAAAAAACATAATGCAAGGCAATGCACAGACTTTCGAACAATCAGTCTAATGAGTCATACGCTAAAAATATTTCTGAAAGTGATACATCACAGAATATACAAAACATTAGAACAAGATATCAGCGAGATTCAATAAGGTTTCCGAGGTGGCTTAGGCACAAGAGAAGCAATATTTGCCTTGAACGTTCTCGTCCAACGATGTATGGATATGAATCAGGATCTTTATATATGTTTCATTGATTACAACAAAGCCTTCGATAGGGTCCGACACGAACAACTTATCCAGCTTCTGAAAGAGAAGAACTTAGACACCAGAGATATAAAAATTATTACGAATCTTTATTTTAATCAAAAAGGAGTGGAAAAAATAGAAGGGAATAACACCGAAGAAATAGAAATCCGTCGAGGCGTTAGGCAGGGGTGCGTGCTATCACCGATGTTATTTAACCTTTACTCAGAGGAAATAATGAAACGAGCATTGGACGATGAAACGAAAGGACTAAAGATTAACGGAGTGCCTATCAACAATATAAGATATGCGGATGATACGATCTTGATAGCTACCAACCTAAACGTATTACAGATTGCAGTAGACAAAGTTAATACATCGAGTGAAGAGTTCGGACTGTCACTAAACGTAAAAAAGATAAAATTTATGATAATATCAATAACAGCACAAAACAATTCACAAATTCATATAAATAACCACTCCATAGAAAAAGTTGACAGTTATAAATACTTAGGTACAATTGTAAATAAAAATAACGACTGCTCTGAAGAAATCAAACCTAGAATAGGATAGGCGAGAACAATATTTGTGAAAATGAAAAGAGTGCTCTGTGGCAGCGATCTCAGCTTTTATTTAAAAATCAGAATGGTGCGATGCTATGTTTTGTCGGTACTGTACTATGGTGTAGAGGTTTGGACTCTGAAGAAACTGGACATAAGGAAACTGGAGGCGTTCGAAATGTGGTTATACCGTAGAATACTTAAGGTAAAATGGACCGATAAAGTGACCAACATGGAAATCCTGAAAAGAATAAAATTATCATTACGGTAAAAAAGCGTAAACTTCAGTACCTTGGACACGTCATGAGAGGAGAAAAGTACCAACTACTCCAACTGATATTACAAGGAAAAATTCAAGGAAAGAGAAGTGTAGGAAGAAGGCGTCACTCATGGATGAGAAACTTACGTGACTGGTTCGGGTGCACCACAAACCAACTATTTCGGTCGGCTGTGTCACGAATACGAATAGCCCTGATGATTGCCAACCTTCGCAACGAAGACGGCATTTAAAGAAGAAGAAGAAGGACAAGAAAGAAGTGAACTTAGTAATTTTCAATGGTGCAACTGAAAACGCTTTCCATTCGGTAGACAAAACTATAAGAAAAAATGAAATAACTCGATTCCTAGATTTTTCCTTTTATTGTGAAACTGATATGTTGAGTTTTGCTCGATATATTTTCCGAAATCATTCGCAGAAAATTGGAGTGCGAAAAATACTTACTTTGAAAACTATCGAAAGGAAAAGACTTATTACATCTTTAAGAAAGCGAGAAAATCACATTAAAAACTCTCATTCTATGGTTAAGCCAGTTCACAGAACCTATACGGACACGTCTGAAGAAAACTAGGCTGCATATATTATATATCTCCAAAAATTAATAATTTGTTTGATCTATGATCTTGTTGTTCAAAGTGTCCAAATCATTGCGAAATATAATGCACAAAATGATATTTACCTATCTCCCACAAGTTTTTGTTGTGATATTGCAATATTAAATTTTGTAAAGCGAAAATATTGCTACTCGAATGTTAGTGCTGCAGAGGCTGAAGCAAATGTTAGTATGTTCAAGAGATTATTGGAAACATGCAATATATAGCCAAGCTGCTAAAGACTTGAGTACTAAAACTTGGACTAAGACAGCAATAACACCTGTAGCGTCTGACCTAAATTCACTTAAAACATATTTCATTGAAAAGGGAGACGAAGCTGAAAAAAAATGGAAAGAGTCTAAACATTTACACAGTTTTGATGGAAACACTGTTTTGCCAATTATTGCTTCTTAATAGAATAGGCAGAGTAGGTGAATTGCAGCGAATGAAGCTAACCTCTTATACATTATCGGATAAAAAAAATAATCAAAGTTTCGAAGAATTTTCGGACGCCATTACAACCTCTGAAAAAATTCTTTTGAAAAGTTTTAAATGGATAGTGATAAGGGGGAAACGGGAAAGAGGGGTTCCCGTTCTATTTAGCAGAGATATTCAAGATCATATGGATTTCCTGATTGAAAAACGACAACATTTTCAAAAAAAAAAAAAAAATTTTGTTTGCTCAGACTCATTCAGACCAACCTATGGTAGGGTATAAGGTACTACAAACATACGCAAGAATATGTGGAGCAAGAAACCCGAGCTTTAAGTTCTACGAAATTAAGGAAACATTTGATCAGATTATCACAAAACGAAATTGAACAGTTGGCAACGTTTATGGGCCACACTATAAATATACATAGTCAAAATTATACACTTATACAAACTGCAAAAATTGCGAAACTGTTACTTCTCATGGAAGATGACCAAGCGAGAAAGTACAAAGGAAAGAAATTGGAAGAAATTGACTTAAGTTTAAAGGAAGAATTAAACCTAGAAGACGTAGACGAAACTGACCAACAGTTTGCACTCGAAGATGAAATTGATGAGTATCCCACTCTTGCAGACCAAAATGAGACATTAAATCAAACAGACAAATAAAAAGGAACTTGCGCGTTCCAAAAAAGATAGCGTAACAATAAAAAAACGAGAACTGATCCCATGGACAGAGGAACAAAAAAAAGTAGTAAAAGATTTTTTTAAGAACCATATACAAACAAAAAAGCCACCAAAGAAAGTAAGATGTGAGATGCTATTAAGCAGTCATTCAGATTTATTAGAAAATAAATCCTATTTGAAAATTAAGGTGTTTGTCCAAAATATATATAGAAAAAAAAAATGGAAAACGTAATTTAAGAATCAAAATCATCAGTCGATAAAATTGAAGATAAGGGGCACTAATGACTTTCAACTTCAATTTTTTCTTCAAATTTTGTACTTTCAGTTTTTATTATAGTTTTGGATTTTGCCAAAATAGACATATCCTAGTCGGCTTTTCTTTTTACCATACATGTGTGTCAACATTTTTTTCAATTCTTGTAATTTATTATTATTATGATAAATACAGTTTTGTCTTAGTTTTAATAAATTATTTTTTATGAAGCTATTATAATATCAGAACCTATTAAACTAACTACAAAATGTATGAAACAAGTTATCTGCGTTAAATAATTGAAGTTCCATTATTCCGAATCTATTGGTTTAATCATGAATTAAATGTTACTGCAAATCCAGATATTTTTTATCAAAAAGTACTACGTGTTTAATCATGCGCCTTTGGAATCCTATAACTGATATCTAGATAATCTAAACACTGTGGAAATTCACTGCACTTGCCAAGGTCATAACGCAATTATCTATTACATGTGATACATAAATGAAGAGACTTAATTATATGATAGCAAAAACCTTTTAAAAAAAATTGCGCAAAGTTAAACTTTAGCACATTAAACCTATAAGCGCCTTGAACTCTACCTACTACCCATGTATTTTTTGCGTTTGCTTAGAAAATTCGAACTAAATACCCAAGTAAAAACGAGTTCATTAGAGGCAGTTCCATGTGTATGTCTCCCATAATTAGGAATACCTAAATTCGGTACGAGGTAAGGCATGTGGCAACCATGTCGGAAGCCGAAAAGATATTGCCAGAGATTTGTATATTCTCCAAACGCCCAAATGATATATATCCACCACACCTCATTCGTCTGGTAACCAGCTATCTCTTAGAGAACTGCATCGGAGAACTGCAAATGGCCCCTTCTTGTGGAATATCTATTATAACGATCTGCTACTATTAGAGATGCCAGATGATCCTTGTGGGTTACGCCGATGACCTGGGTATGGTGATGTCAGCCAAGACGGAAGTAAGTAAAAAAAAATTAAAAGTAAATTAATTTATTCATTTTTTTAACATTTCTTAAAATTGAGTTACCTTTTAAAAGCTGAATATTTGTAATACTCTATTACCTTCTCGCTAATTATGAATATGAGTGCCATGAAATGCCAAGCGACTTAAAACAATATTTTTTAAGAACCGTATCGAGAATTAAAGACAAAAGTCTGCCCTCCTGTCTTACTGACTTGGGAATTGGGTTCGTTGTTGCTTGTTAAGGTTCGGCTCGTTAAAAAAGGCTTGGCAAGATGTTGCAATCCCACTACCGGTATCAGTTCATTCAGTGGGCTCGTGCTAGCTTGACAAGCCCAAAATAAAATTTTGGTTTCAGTATTGTCCCTTGCTAGTGTCAGTGTATTGCAAACTATCTTTAGTAAAAAAGTAAATCTGAATAATAGACAAAGATGAATTGCTGCTTTAGTTGTGGCTATGCATATTATATTAGGTAGTTGTGTAAACATATAAAAGCCTAATAAAAGAAGGTGCTGAAGAACATCACTGCATAAAAGCCGTAATAGGTAAGTATGAAAGTACTCTCTTTGAGATCTAGACTTAGTTTTCGTTGAGTCTATTTTAAAGCTTTCGAATAGAAATCACAAGAGTCTTTTTTCTTCCATTGTGTGGTTAAAATCTTCAAAAACATTTTTTCTTCGATGAGTTTCGAGGCATCATGAACGAGTTTTTTATGTTTATCGTTTATATCAATCGGGTTCCATGCGTCAGTTTCCTCCTTATAAGCACTTAAAAATTCCAGGACGAAGTCGTTGATTCATTCCATTTTTTATATTTTTTTTGATTAAATTTGATTGTTGCACACAAAGTTGTTGGGACACTACTGACAGTAGTAAAACCAGCTAAAACTTGAAATGGGGTAAAAAGTATTACAGGCCGAGCAGGAAAATTAACGGTCTGGCTCGTCTTCTTTTGACACGACGCGAAGTCAGGCTTGTGACTCTCCGATGCACGTGCCGTGGGATCCCGCCTTACGGGGAGCATAGCATAATATAAAAAACATGTGAGATTCCGAAAATTCTAATTGATAACTCGTACAGTAGAACATATTTTTTTAGTTAGTTTAGGTAATTTTTACCTAGTTAGTGTTGCATTTTTTTTTGTAGATACCTACATTCAATAAAACTCCCTATACATCAAATATGTTAATAAATAATGTATGCGTCAAACAATTAGAAGTATTTAAGTTGAATATGTGCAAACTAAAAAAATATGAATAAACATGTGGGTAAGACGTGAACCACAACTTTAAAATAACAATTAAAACATCTAAAGCTATTAACACAACTTAAGTACAGTTAAAACCTAATACAGATCCTCAGTTGCCAGAGATGTGATTTTATGAGGTGGTATTACTCTATCCCTGATATTATAGTCTATATCAGCGTAAAAATGTATTAATTATATGTGCGCGGTTGCAAATAATAAATTTCTGTCAGTAGTCTCTCGTAAATAAAATGTCTCCAACTAATAGAGACCTCATGATTGATTAAAAGCTCACGTCACAAATAGCATTTACGAATCGCTAACGCTCCCGTAAACTTAAATTGAACTCAAGAGATGCGTTATTCATGTGAAAGCAATAATCCTTTACTTTCACTTAAATTGCTTGCGCTTGCTCTACGGTTTCGGAACAAACCATCCATCTATGCGATATTTAATTCTCATGTGTAATTATATCCCGCTCTATCTAATGAATGTAATTCACAGTCAAACGAACTTCAGCAAATTGTATTATTTTTAATGAAAATGGCAAATTTACGACCGCTATGAATTACGAATTATTTTGTTGTCGATTTGTCGTATTTTAGGTTCGACAGAGATAAATAATAACAGCGGCTTCTTGGTCTTAGAACAACCCGAAGAGGATATAGAAAGAATTAAGGAGAATAATAGAAATTTAAAAATATTGTCTGAACCCCTATACCCAATAAAAAGTCTTAAATCCTTCTAAAAATAATTAAAATTTCAGCTACACGTTCAACCGACCTAACGTTATTTTTTATTTTTTTATTTACCGTAGAAATGTTTTTTGCAACACTCCACACAGCAACTCGCAAGCATTAATTTATCCCTACGTATTACATCCTTCGTGACGTTTTAAACGTTCCGAGTCGTTTCTTCACGAGCGATGTCTTGCACGTATTAAAATTGTATTCCAAGGCACGCGAGCATCGTCAAGATGGTCCCCAAAATGAATATTCAGATCCACGGATTCGAAAACCTCAGCAAGACTACTCTAACGGCATAAACATTGAATATTAATATTCGGATTTATTTGAAACGTGATAAAGGCGGAGGATTTTTTTGGTTTCACCCGATTTTGTTTATATTAATTTAAAAATTTCGAGATTCTCTCGTCTGAAGCTGGCGTAGATGATGAAAGATAGATTTTTCTCTTACTAGCCGATAAAATTAAACACTACCTGTGCGACCTTTTCCCAAAAAGTAAACCAATAATTTATTCGATTTACAAAACTTCTGGATTCCTCTTGAATCGGTTCTTGATGAATTGAACTTGTTGAAGTTTCGGCAATGATCATGTTGGCTTCTTCAGAACTTAACTGAAACTGACTCCCATTCTTCTCTGTACCTGCTTATATATTTTTTAATTGAGACAGAGCTAAAAGATTACTGATTCCTATAATGGTGGTGTGACTTGAGTCACGGTTAAGATTGTTTGGTTGCTTATAGATTTCTATAGATTCTGAGATTTTCCGTTGGTAGAAGAAATGATTGATTGAAATTTGAACTGCTGATGAGTTTATTTGTCGTAGTGTTAAGGTTCTTTTTACAAGTGATAAGTCTGGTTTTCACGTTATATTTCTTAAGAATTTTTGATACGTGGTCATTGATGTTTTCTATGTAAAGAAGGACAATGGTGGCAAGTGTGGGGTTAATTTCGGACTCATTCTCTTTGCAGAGAGACCGGACGAAAAATATCAACTAGGCTCAAAGAACACGAAAGAGCCTTACGACTAAGACAAATAAACTCATCAGCTGTTGCCGAACACACTCATGAAACTGGGCATAATATTTTATTTGCTAAAACAAAAATTCTTGCAAGTAATTAGTTCTTCTACCAACGAAAAATCCGAGACTCTATAGAAATCTATAAACAACCTAACAATCTTAATAGCGGCTCAGGTGTCTACCTGTCACCAATTTGGGAATCAGTAATCCGAGACGTTGTTTATACACCTCATTAGCGCCCACCCCCCCTTCAAGCAATATATAAGCAGGTACAGAGTAAAATGCGAGGCAGTTTCAGTCAAGCTCTGAAGAAGCCAATAGGATGATTGGCGAAACGTCAGCAAGTTCGATTCTTCAACAATCGATGCAGGAGGAATCTAGAAGTTTTGTAAATAGTATTACAGTAGCCTGTTCATAGATATTGGGACAACTGAAAATCAAGAATATTTCATAGAAAATGATATTTAATTTCGATATAGTTACAAGAAAAGGCAACTTTTGGAAATTTTAAATTCATAATCCTATTAAAAAGCCATTTATGTGGCGTCCCCGATGACGTTAAAAGTTCGTCCCTGATGATGCTTTGTCATACAATACCAAGTGGTTAGGTGTTTTATTACCGATAATGGCCGTCATACTATAAATGTTCATAGGAAGTATTGTCAGTGCTAACATGTTAATTTTCGAAAGTATTTACCTTATTTTACTTGTATCTTTTTGGTTCATTCGAAAAAAACGTCTTAGTCACAACCACGGTACGGTTACTTGCTTTGAGTTTGATGAGTTCCTTTTCAAATTAAAAAAAATGCAAATTATATCAAGACGATTGCGAATGTCTGGTCTCATGCTGCTTCGGGAACTCCTAGACTTTTTTAATTCCAAAAATGTGAGATATAATTCATAAGCATGTCAGGTTCGTAACGGGGAAAAATTTTACAAGCACCAAACTCACAACAGAAAATGCAGATCAAACAGGTCCGCAGTTTTCTAAACTAAAAGGAGGTCATAGCTACGAATGTCCTATCAGGTATTGCTCACTTAACACTTAATGTAAGAACTGGAAAATTTCTACTGTATTTTATTCTGCATTTATTATCATAAAAATTCGCACACGGTTTATATTTTAATTACCGAAAGGTAATGTTTTGTAGTCCTTTTTGTACCATCAAATTTTTACTATAACATCATTCTAATGATATAACAATGTTCGCAAATAAATTATTTATTTATTCAATTTCTTTTAAATAAAGAAACTCTCTGCCAACCTAACCTTTTAACGGGATATCAACAAAGTAGTGCAACAGTAAAGTTTTAACGCAGCTCATATTAGTTTACGGTTTCTGCTCAGTATACTTATTGTTTAAAATAGGAAAATTTTTTCTTTCCTTAGCGATTTCCATTTCCTAAAAGTTTCTCTGGAAACCGTATTCACCCGTATTCATGAAATCGGAGAGTGGAAATTTCTACCAATAAATGTCCCACTTCTCATAATATATTATACTAGGATTTTGACAGTTAACTGATCAAAAAAAAAGGTGTGTGATTTTTCAAAGAAACTTCGACAGGCTACTGTTATATTTTTATAAAACTTCTAAATTCGTTCTGCGTCGGTTTTAGTAGCTGACGTTTCGCCAATCATCCTATTGATTGAAACTGTTTCAGTCAAGCTCTGAACACGCCAACAGGATAATAGGCGAAACGTAAGCAAGTTCGAGTCAACAAAAAATAACGCAGGAGGAATGCAGAAGTTTTATAATAGTATATATTATGCAACAAGTGCGGTCAACGGCATTCGACTCACGAGTTTAGTTGACACGAGCGGAGCGCTGCGGAGCGAGTGTTTAATAAACGAGTGACTTAAAAAGTTTACCGAACTTGTTGCGTACTATACTTTTTCTACGACCGTTAGTTTTTAGGTACATTTTGGCAAAACAACACGAATACATGCACTGACATGACCGTCAGAATTGACAAACGTCAAAATTCAAGGCGTGGGAAATATCTCCGAAAATGTCTGATTGCTCCCAAACCCGTGCGGTAAAATCCCGGAAATGTCCGAAGTGACTCGAATCCGTTAGAAGTGAAACTGACCTGGTAAAATGGCGCTTCTCGCACGCTAGATCGGTGTGTAATCAGGCGGGAGTTCGATATCCTATCTGTTCCAAGGGAGTTAGTAATTACTATCATCTCTAATAAAATGAATACAAGAAAGGTTAACGCGTAGCAAAAAAATCTGATGGTATCGTATATAACAAAAAGCCTCATATATTAGTGCCCCACACAGAAGTTATTTAACAAGAGGCCAACAGCCAAAAACCAACTTATGGCAACGCTACGTTGATGATACGTTTGTCATTTGACCTCATTGTTAAGAATACATTTTACCATTGAATTAGAAGCTAATGATAATTTTAATAGATATTCTTATTAACAGAAAATCAGATATAACATTCAGGTTACAGAAAACCTACACAAACACACCGATATCGATATTAACTCTCTTATTTACAAAGCCGTAAAAGTATCTCCACTCGAATCACTGATTCAGACCTAAACACCTAAATTCTGTTCTTCTCTCAATTTCCACCTTATTTATATTAGCGTTGCAAAATACACTTCACCAAACCTCGAATAAGAGCAGAAGTCAAAATGCAACCCCACACTTGCCACTGTGTTCCTTTCTTATATTTAAAACATCACTGACCACATATTAAAAGTTCTTAAGAAATATAATGTTCAAGATTTACCACTTGTCCAAAAATCTCTCAGTATTTTCGATCCGTTAAAGACAAAATTCACCATTCGAAGAAAGAAAGAAAAATCCGAGAATCCATAGAAATTTTTAAAAAACCAAACAATATCAGTAGTCCATTCTGAAGAAGCGAACAGAATCATTCTATAAATGCAGAAGATTTGTAAATAGTATTACAGTATCTCTAATGATAGAAAAAGATTGATTCTGATCAATACTGGCGTTTCGAACTTCCATTATCTAAAAACGTTTTTAACACGACATTTCGGGTAAAAAGTATCACTAGCCGTTATACAACAAGAACTGAATGATACGATGGAAGCTACCCGCATATGTACATAGCGAAGAAATCACGTCGTCGTGACAGTAGAAGTAGCTACAACGCTGGGATTTCTAGGCTTGGACGACTAAAGTGTTGTCGTTGCGTTGGATGAAAATTGCAATGGGTTGATTATCTCCAACAGATATCGAGCCAGCTCACTTGTTGGCGAATTTGTGGATCTTTGTCGCGCCGTATAGGTGCGGTGTGAGGGATCCTCTGGCGCTTTCCATAAGCGAATTAATGAAGGCAGCTTCTATGAATTTTCTCTTCTTCCGGTGCGTTCCCCCTTGCAGAAGTCTTGACTTTGCCGATTTTATTCTGTCCAAGCGTGCACTGCAAGAACAGATCTATTTGTTTCTCCATGTTGGGTATGTTTCTTGTGTTCTGCTATTCTCACATCCAGCAATGGGCGCTTCATATAATAATCAAATTGTAAATTCTTCATTCCACTGACGGTGCTGAGTGATTATATATATATATATATATATATATATATATATATATATATATATATATATATATATATATATATATATACACAGTGTTCGAAGTGTTTTCGGAGCGCGAGCATTGAAGATGCCAAGTGAGATTTTGGCGAAACGTCTGCAGGATTCCAGTCGGAGTTCAACGAGCGAACGGATGATATCCCGGAATATAGTGTCATCATACATATGTCTTGTTTATGAGTTCATCGGAGTAAGAGTTTGACTTTAGGGCCTGTTTTGCCTTTTCAATGGCTTGTTTTCTGTGTTCAGGGTAGGATAGTTTAATTGCCCGATCGGCTAGGCCTATTATTACTGATTTTTTCTGTGTTGTGGGATGTAGGGGTTTGACATTGACATATCTAGACGACCACGTGTCTTTGGTATACCATTTGGTTTTAATTTCGTTTTTGTTAGGTCCAAAAAGTTAATAGCGTTGTCTTTTTCAATTTCTATTGTAAATTGGAGTTTATTGTGGTAGGCGTTAAATTTTTTTAACACATGGTCGGTTTTGCCTTTTGGGATTGCACTTACACAATGGTCGACGGAACGATAGAATAAAGGAATGTGAAAGTCAAAATCACTCAATTCTTCTAGATTCTTCTAGATCTTCTAGCACTAATTGTGCTATAACGCTCGAAATTGATGAACCCATGGCACAACCGTCGATTTGTCTGTAGTATTTATCATTAAATAGGAAGTGGGTTGAGCTTAACGTTAATTCAACAGCTTGAAGGAAATCTTCCAAAGGCATATCTGTGAATTTTTCAATTTCCTGCCATTTTTTTCTAATAATGTCTTTAGCTAGGGTAATTGGAATATTGATGTATAGAGAGACAACGTCTAAAGATATCAGAACGTAATTGTCAGGTATATAAACATTTTTAATTTTGTTTTTAAAGTCAAAAGAATTCTTAATATAGTATTGATTTTTGTTTATGATGTTCTGTATTATTTCTTTAAGAAACTTAGAAAGGTTTTCGAAAGGAGACTGGGCACAGGATACTACGGGTCTGAGTGGAATACCTGGCTTGTGAAACTTTGGAAGGCCATAAATCCGTGGCGGTTGTGCATTTTTGTTTTTAGATTTTTTGCTATGTTAGGTGAAATGAATAATTCTTTTTCCCAACTGGATATTAATTCATTGTTTCTTTTTTGAAAGGTGTTAGTGGGGTCGCTATTTATTTCTTTATAAGTGATGTTGTCTTTTAAGAGGTCATACATTTTCACATTATAATCGTTTTCGTGAATAATCACGGTTTTGTTAGATTTATATGGTTTTAGAATTTTTAAGGTCTTGTTTTTTTTTTAAAAAGGTTTTAGTTTTTTTTTTTAATTTTTTTATAAATATCTTTTTTTCTTTTTGATTGCCCTGCCGTTTTTCAAAATTAACTCTAAAATTTGTGATTATATTGCACGATTTTGCTCTTATTTCATCTTTTTGGTTTGACACTGTGCTGTGCAAAACTGTTTCAATGTTACAAATTATGTCAGTTATCGGGATGTCTTCGGATTTTTCAAGGGGAGCCGCAAAATTTGGACCTAAACCTAATGTCTCGCTTACATAATCGGGAATATCAACATCCGTTAAGTTTTTCAATCCGCAGTGACGTATTAGTGTCTTTTTTTTATTTAAGTCAGAATTCAATCTCTTAATTTTGTTTATGTTTTTTTCTTTAATGCAATTGAAAAGAAACTCAGCTCTCTCTTGCTCTGTTGTTAAAAAAGTGTTGAAGACGTTCGTTTCAACGTGTGTTTCTAAAAAACTAGTGACTTTTTAAATTTCACGCATTATGGTATTTATCGTAAATGTTGTACCGGAGATAAGTAGATTTATTGTTTTTTGGATAAAAGACTTTAATGCTAGTTCTTTGAATTCCGCTCTATTGTATTTAAAAAAGGTATTTACATTGTATTAAATTTCAAAACGAGTGCAAAAAATCCCTAGATTTTAGCTACATGCGGCTTGCTTTCACGTCTCTAAATTTCATTAAACACTACGGCTAATCGCAAATCCTTGCTAATAGCTTCGAACACATACACATCATATTGTACGAAATCCTAAATTCTTCCGTATTGCAACACGCGCCCAACACTAAATCATGGTATGTGTGTGTATTTTTTATGGAACTCTATACCGAATTGTCTCTACGCTTATAACGGGTAACTTAAAACTTAATAAAAGTTTTATATGGGAGGAACGAAAAAAGACAACACAACAAAGTGCTCGCTTTAGGAAGGTATTAAATTCAATCCTTTTACGGCCAGAAAATTTAAGTGGTGGGATAAGACCGAATGTAGTTTCGGAAGTTTCCTTTCAAAAGCGCAGGCAGAAACTGTAGCTTCGCGGCCAATTTTCTCGAAAGTGTCTTACTATACATATTATAAATTATTGTATTATAGTTTGGTCTTTTTAGTGTGCAACATATGGGATTTTTTTCAATAATTTTAAATACTGTAACAAATTATTCACAGTCAAAACAATTCAGCAAATTTGTTCCAATTCCATTATTTGTAAAACTAACCAAAAATTTAAATTATAAAAATTATATAAATATATGATAGTTATACGTGTAATTGATAATGGATTACCATAAAAACTCAGAAGTAAAATAAATAATAACATTAACATTAATATTAACCAATTTATAATTACACAATTTAGTAAAATAAGAAAAATAACAAATAAACAAATAAATTATCGAAGCGTTTCTGTATGCCCACCTCACCGTTCAATGCATGTAATTCTATGATCGTAGAAATGAATTTTAAAATTTTATAAAGTTTTTGTTTCACATCTCCCCAAAAGAAAACAACTAATGGGGTGATATCTGTCGAACGGGAAGGCCACCGTGGATCGGTATTTCCACCTAACCATTTGTTATCAAATTTTCTAACTCCACTTTCGGTAAAAATTCTAGAAAAATGGCGCAGGACATCCATCATGTACAAACCAGGGTTTATGATATTTTTTTGAAATATAAATTGAAAAAAGAAAAAACGGCTCTATTAATTTGTCGTTAATAATATCGCAGTACATATTTTTTTATTGGTAATAGTGGCTTTTATGGTTAATTTTTAGATAAATGATTTTCTTCTACTCTCTTAGATACTGTTTTTCGCAAACGATTTCATTAGTTTCCAGTGAAACAATTTCAAATTAACTTATAAATTAATATTTTGCATCCATCGTAGCCACTTATGAAAAGAAATTTAATAGAACTGTAGGGTTTTATGGCCGGAACAAGTTTCTCCAACATCGGTCTTCTCTATAATTAATTAGTTAATAGGCGCCGCGCCGAGGCGAAAACCGGATAAGAAATGAAATAAAACGCTCTGCCAATTTTCAACTTCCTTCCCGATAAATTGTTTTCCGCATTTCTAATTTTAATTTCTTTGAGCTCCTACTTTTATTTTGATTTTGATCCTGCCCTCTGTATCCCATAGATACAGATGGATTACTGATGGATCAACATGGAGTTTGGACACATAGAATAAACAATAAAAACATAGAATTAGGACACCAAAACAGCGGTCTCAATCAAAAGATAGACAGACCTTACAGCTACAGGAATGGAATATGGAACAAATTTATTTAAAAATCGGGTACTGACTTTCAAGAAAAATGCCCGCACACGTTCATCATAATTTTTTATTATGCATTTTTTGCAGTAACATAATTTTTTTAAATCAATTTTTTAATTCTATATCAAATTTGATGTAGCATACCCTATACCTATCTCTTAAAAAAGCACAAAAAACAAAAAAAATATTGTAAGAGGTAAGTAGCTAGTACCAGTAAACGTCTTGAACTGTTACAATTATATATCATTCAGAAAAGAATGTGAATAGTCAAATAAAACCCTGAGAATTGAAATTTTAATTTTTATTGGATATGGAGACAAAAAGAGAACTCAAGAAGTTTGTAATTTGTTTAACGCAAAATATCCAGAAAGGACCATTACAACAACCACAGTGAGTAAAATTGAGAAAAAACTAATGAGAACAGAAGATTAAACATTTTATGAGACGTTGAGAATAATCCCATCTGCATCTGCTGAAGTAGCTTCAAATAATGATGTTAGAAAATAAACATTTTGCATGTATTAAAAGAAGAAAAGTATCATCTGTACAAGATTTGATTGCTAGAGGAGCTGAACGAGGATTACAGTTTTGTGAAACGGTAATGGAAATGTGCAACTTAAATCCATTTTTCCAATGCGACGGTAAATAAACCAAATTGTAGGTATTGGGGTACAAGTAATCCCCTATGCATGAGAGAAAATCTTACAGAACATCCACAAAAAATAAATGTTTGGGTAGAGATTTTTTTTCTTGGATCGAAATCTTACTGCAGCCCGATATTTATAACTTCTTCAAAACGACTTGCTTGAGTGAATATTTCCCGGACTCTGGCTTGGTAGAAATAGATCAATAGAATAAATTTAGATGATTTAAAATTTAGCATTAGTTACGAAATAAGGTAAATTAATGACAATATTCTGAGAATTGTTTTGCAAGAGTTTTTCAGCGGCTTAGCGTATTATCAAGAAGTTAATGGTTGCATTTTTAACACCTAATAAAATAATTTCTTTGACATGCTCTATTTCTATAAAATATTTTAAAAATTCTATGAAAAAAAATCATAAAAATAAGCGCAGGCATTGGCGAGCTCGGCAAATCCCTTCCCCAATCTCCTTTGCGAATTATTCTTCGAGTATAACCTCAATTTACAAATAGCAAAATCCAGAAACCTTATTACAAAATCCAATACATCGAATCTGAGGAAAAACGAGGAAAACCAAAGATACGAAATTCGATTACAATATAAATTGAGGCCGGAGATTTGATTTGAACTGCAGCCCCTAAGTTGTATTTCTGCAATCGGTTTTAGATATCAACTTTCGGGAGAAAAAGAACAGAAATTCATGATAAAAATACGAGACGTCCGTATTCTAATACGTTTCGAGAGGTAAAGAAAACACATTGAAGCGTGGATATATTTGCGGTTCAATCGGCGAATCCCTTTCAGAATAGGGCTGGCCGTCTTTCGGAAATAAAAATAAAATTTTGAGACGCCAAAAGACGGGAAATATAATTTCAGACTATCCTTGTGAAATCTGATCTAAATAAATATTCCGGCTTCCAGTTTCGAAACGTATGGGAGTGTACTAACATGGCTCGTCTTGCTACGAAAATTCTAAAAAAAAATTTGTCAAGGACGCGGGGTCGTTGGCACTAAAATTGTGATAAAATAGATTCGAAATGGAAAAGTCCGTTCATGGAGTTCTCAAAGCTGTAAAATATTTATTTTTGTATCTATACTCTGTTTCTTAATGCCGAAGAGTTGCAAATTAAGCTTAACTGAGATTAAGGAACAAGCTATAGAGCGCAAAATGCTACTTTGGAAATTGAGAACTGATTTTTTTAAAGAAGCGCAGCCTAATAAAGAGTAACAAAATATATTTTCTACAAACAAAATGTGAAGTGCATTGCATGGAAACAAGATGAGATTTTCATGGTTTAACCTTTGCGGTCCTCAGTTGACCATAAATAAGGATAAATGGACTTGCCAGGTCTATAAACGGAAGGATTCTTACCATCAATAAACAGAGCACTAAGTCACTAAAAATGTGTACCGCAGTACCGCATTTATCTATCCCTGCACTAATCGCGGTGATTATAGTCACTTTCACTGTCCGAATGTTACCAAAAAGTCCTGATCCCACTCCTGATGTCCGGAGATCCTAAGAAATAATCGAAATAATTTAATAAAAATAATAAAATAGAAATAGAAACCCGGAAAGGCGGGTTCTGATGGCGAGCGAGGCAACATAGCGTTAGATTTCTCGGACATATTAAAATAATGCACAACACAGTGCTTAAAACAAATGAATAATCTAATCACTTAATTGATTATTAAAGGGAATCCAACGATCCGCGACCCGTTAGATCAACTACAAAATAGCCCATCAAAAACAAACTATCATAGCTACTTAAAATCCGACCTAACTAGTGCTTTTATAAAGCCAGACTATCTTCCGTTCACTTCGGAAAAATACCAAAGTGGGTTCCCATGGATCCACAATATTACGAATGACAGATTTATAACTGTTTATGTTAGACCGATAAATAATGCGAGTCAAAAATAAACACTCAAACCACCCAAAACGAAATATGGGACAATATCGATCACTTAAAGCTAAGGGCGCCGACACTGCCATACTGACTAGTGCACGTTCTCGGGCACATGGTGGTCATCTAGAGCTCGACAGCGTTTACCTTCACTTGTCCATCCTGACTAACTAAGAGAAATAAAAAAACGCGATGCAAATCCGTTATTGTTATTATTATCATTACTCAATATACAAAACTTTTTTGTTATGATGTTGTCGACATATCGATAAAAAAAGAATAAATTGAATTGAATTATTTTTAATAACTATATAACTACACTATATAACTATATAACTAGATAGATACTCCATAAGAAGTTGTGCTATTATGCTTGAAATACCCATTGCACAACCTTCGACTTGTTTATAGAACATTTTTTTGTATTGAAAAAATGTGGATTTTAGTGTAAAATCTAAAGCTACTAAAAATTCATCGAGAGTGTGTAGCTTAATTTTATCCCATTTTGTTTTAATTACTTGTGTGATAAGTATGTTGGTATATAATTATACGACATCAAGCGAAACTAGTACGTAGTTATCTGGTATTTTTAAATGTTTTATTTTTTGTTTAAAGTCTATCGAGTGTTTGATATAAAGATTTGTGTAGGATTAGAATAGATTTTTTATAAGTTGTTTGGTCTTCAAGTAATACTTTCATATTCTTCTGCATTCATTAAAACAGTTTTGTTTTGATTTATCTAGTACTAGTACCATAATGTTTTGGTTTTTCTTTAAAAAAGATTTAGTTTTTTTTACATTTTTTAGAAGATGATTTTGTTTTTTTGTTTATTTATTTTTGTTTCTGTTGTCTTTAAATTTGGTAATTGCATTACATCTTGCTCGTACTTTTTCTTTTTCATTAGATGTTAAATCGGAAAGGGAATTTTCAATATTACATACTAGCTCTGGGGCTGGTATATTACTATGGCTACAGGGGTAGCGCAAAATTTGGGCCAAGGTTCAATACTTCTGCAGCATAATCTGGAAATACACATTCTGTTAAATTTTCTACCCAGGTTTTAGCTGTTTGTATTTTATTTTTGTGTTTTATTGAAAGTAAGGAATCCAATTTATTTATATTTTTTGTCTAATTCTAAAAAAGAACATTCTCGCAATTCTGTTTTTACTGCCTTACAAAGTTGTGAATATTTTTTGTTGGTACAATATTTCTTTATTAAAATTACTTTAAAATATTTGAGATTGTTTCATTTCATTTATTGATATTTTTTCCGTATCTGTAATTAACAGTAGTGTATATATCCCTTTTCAAAGCCCCCCGCCCCCGGGGGACATTTTGAGATTGCAAATTTACAGATTCCCAACCAACCCAAAAAAACAAAAAAAATAGTTTGACCAGTCTACGACAGATGTCGCGCACTAATAACTCAGGTAATAAAGGTAGGGGGAAGTTTTTGTGTTTGTGCTTTTTTGACAATTTTTTTTTGGCCCCCTGTACTTTGCATCGCGGGAGGCGAGCCCGCCCGACGGTGTTGTGTTTATATCGCGGAGCGAGATTATTAGGCAACGAGGTCACGCATAATCTATGTAAATAATACACCCAGGTGCTGTTAATATATTTTTTTCCGAATTAAATAAAAAGCTACAGGGAAAAAGACACTAATATCGAACAAATTGTTTTATTAAACATGTATTATATACAAAACTTCTTCAAGATAGACAAATATAAGCGTAATAAATATAAGCGAACGATATGCATAAATAAATAATTAGTTTTAAAGTTAAATTTTTTAAGCTAGGCACATCTATGTACATAAATAGATACATAAATTAAACACAAATATTGTGTAAAACTATGTCCTTAATCTAAAGCACAATTATCTAAAGGGATGGTACCATATTAGTTTGCTAAAAGAAACAGCTGTTTCGTATGTGATACATCGGTCAGTGATTTTCTTGCTGTCCTTTGTACTGTGCCAAATTTCAATTGCCCCAAGCTAGCGTGTGCTCTAAGCCGCGCATCAGTTGTCGTTTGTCATCCGCATAAGACAACGCCAGCTTATTTTCAGTTCGACGTACATATCATCTAAATGTGAGCGAAACGAAGACATTTGGCGCAAGATTAGCGTACCTTCCTCACCGACAGCGCGCTTATAGTCGTCGAGACCAAGTTCGCGCTGACTAACCGAGACAAGGACGCCCTTGGACTTTTTGGTCAACTCATTACCGTCCACATTTACGCAATAAGCTTTCGCTTCCGTATCTAAGAATTTCCGCAACGGCAGTCCCGCGTACTCGTCTTTCATTTTTCCAAGAACGAACTTGTTTACGGGAATGCTGTGTTGGTTGTTCTCCGAGTAATTAGAGCTATCGAATTTTTCTAAATTTTCCTTCATATCTTCGTAGAAATTTTCGCCAAAAATTTGGACAACGAGGCTGTTGGTATCGGTTTAGAATAAGACCGCTTTTGTCGCCGTACTTGGCTTTTAGAGAGCCGTAAAAAAAGTCTTATATGAGAATCTAAAGATATGCCTAAAATGCAAATTCTGGCGTAAATAGGTTTATCATATACGACTTTAGTCCTCTCCATTTGGAGAGCGACTAGATTATCGCTAAATAATGCGACATTTTTAAAATTAGGTCTGGCGATTAACGCTTCTGCCCCTAACCTTTTATTAATATTTTCCCAATGGACAACGAGGCGCACGTCCACCCTTTTGTCGACGTTTTTAATCGTTTTTCCAAACACTGCCTTATTCATAAGTTTAAAAAAATCTTTTTCAAACTTATTTTTAGCTTGATTACGCATCGCCGTATTCAAGTCTATGTATTGTTTTAGCCGGGGAGAGCAAGAACGCGATGGATCGGAATAAGCTTCAAGCCGTTGCTTAAAGCTTGTTGCAGATTTCTATAATGCAATACATAATTACAATTGTTGTTTAAATTTGGAATAAGTTTTTTAATATTGGTTTTTGCGACTGGCGAAACGATGGATTGGGAGGTATTGTGACATGGCCGCCCCGTATAAATTGGTAGCGTCCAAGTACATAACGTATGAGGTGGGTTTGGAGGGGTAATAATCCAGAAAAAATGTATTATTAGCCGCGGCCTTTCTTACACTACTCTGACTGATTCCTCCGCGGATATAGTGCTTCAAAAAGAGTACCACATGAATGTCAGTCAATAGGTCCAGTTCGACCTTTGTCGCCTTAAGGGCGCTTGTCCAAGATAAACCCGAGGTCGTATAAAACTGACTCCAGTTCAGACCGTACATTTTCAGACACATTTCTCTGAAGTTTTTAAAAATATCGGCTAAAAGTAAAACAACCGATTTTAAATAAACATCGGAATATTCGCCCAAAGTTTTACATTTGAACAAATTCCACATCGTCCAGACACACTTGTAATCCTCCTTCGAAACGTTGCTTTTTCGCATGGCGTAATAAAAGTCCTCGTGCGATGATAGTCTGGTTTGTTCAAATTTTGAAAAAGAATCTAGGTACGTATATGGAAAGACATCCTTCTGTCGATTAAACTGAATTTCTGGTTCATTTGTAAAAAAAAATTTGACTTCGCGGCACTGACTATCATGCAAATTTTGACTCAATTGGTCCAAGCTGGACGTCATGAATCGAAATGAATCCAAAAATCGGAGTGTTAAAAATACCTTTTTCCCGGCGCCTACTTTCTCCGACTCGATGTTATCGACGAAGACATATTTCGTAAAAGAAATGTAACATTTCTTGTTTTAGGCGATGACATCAATCTTTCCCCTTCTTCAGCCATAAATTTTACAACTAGATGACTGTCGAAACCTAAATGGTAAGAAAAGATAGGGATGTGCGGCGGAACTTTGAAATTCAAGTTGCAAGCGGAGTCAGTCGGACCTCGAAATTCGCCCGTCATATGACAATGATCTCTTACTTTTTCGTCCTCTATATTAAATGGCTTTTCGCAAATGTGACACACCGTAGCATTTAGAAACTCGGTCTCTTGTTCAAACGATAGAGCGGTCATGGGCACGGAAATTTTCATGAACTTGTTGTAGAGCGCTTTGCAATCGCTTTCCAACCATTCAATGAAAATTTTGTGCGCTCGCCGACCTCTCTACTATTTAAAAGTAGACTGGGAATCGTGAAAGTCATTTTTAACATAGTAGGCGATAGAGTAAGGCTCGTGAATGTGAGTTTTGACGGTAAACGATTTGTCGGGGTCCCCTTCGGCTTCCGCCTCTAAAGATGTCATGATTGTTTCAAAATCCGTGTACACCACAAAAGGCACTTTCAATTTCTTTTCAAATTCTTCAAATTTCAGCTTATTTTTCGGGAACTTCTTTACCGTATTTGTCCTTACGCAATTCGGTGGTCGGAAGTTTGATGGAAATGTGAGTGCATTCGTGCTCCTGATGACGCTTAAGTTTTTCTGGGTTATAAAAATAAACCAAACACCCATCACACAAAAACTTTGTAGTGGACCATTTAGTTAATTGTTTTGAAACCAGCCGAGACATACTTGTTATTAAACAATAGTGATTATCTCCATAGTCATTACTAATTAATAAGAGGTTTACATGCCTCCCCTTACGAAATTTGGTAAAGTGCAAATAACTAACGACCTCAACAATATTACGGCCTTCGTTATAGATTCTCTCGAGGCCATAGACGTTGACCGAAATGTCAAAAGCTGCTCAAAAGTGGATATGTCCTTTAGTTTCAAGGGAAAATCGATACCTGTAAAGTCCAGACCCTGTTGGCGTGATTTGTCCAGTGGATTGGGTGGAGATCAGCCAAGATGGAGCACACAAAGCATTTGTCGTCTGTGTTTTGGACGTTCAAAACAGCTTTCTTTACTTCGATTTCCTTGGGCAGGCTAATATAGGACGACGCCTTTAGAGGATTGTACTATCTCAAAATGAAGGAGTTTCTGCAACGCCCAGCCTGTAAAAAAGAATACCGCTGTCCCTTTCTTCAAACTCGGACGCTCTGGTAGCCAAGATGTCAAGAAACTGGTCGTACAGCTCCTTCAGATTGGTGTTACGACTCACCAGCCGATATTTGGTATTGAAGGACTTGACTTGCTCTTGTTCCTTCGTCTGCAGGAGGAAATTTCCGAATTGCTCCATACCGAGTTTTACGTTGCCGTAGCGTAGGAGGTTCGAATCTACCAACGTAAGGATTTTGGACCTAAGGTCGGGGAGAAGCCCTTAACGTCGGTAGGGTTAACAGTCGACGTCAGACGGTATGTAGCTATGCGGTTACGGAAGGAGACCTGTATTATTTCACAAGTTTGTACTGCTGCGCGACAATCCTCGTGCCTCGCCATGGTGGTCTTTTCGGCTGAACGAGCGGTTGCAATATTCGCAGGTGAACATTTTTATTTGCTGCGGGAAATAAGCTACTGTTCCGGAGCTCACTAATAATACTTAACACTTACCTTTTTTAAGTGGTGAAACACAAAAAAAAATCCAAATAATGGAGAATTACTATGGCGGCGGTCACTTGTTAATAACGCCAATTTCTTCTGCGATAATGTATTTAAAATAACCTTGGAGAACGTTCCTTCGGAATAATTGGTCGAAAACATTTCTCCGGAAGTGTAACAAGCTGTTTTTAACCTTTGCTTATCGTCATATAGTGAAATTTATGCCAACCACTTGTTCGTTCCCAATACGAAAGAAATATTTCTGTTTAAAGAACTAACCAAAACCTGTCCCGTAGACTTTTTGGGCCTGTTTAAATCTGACCCAGATCTGTTCGAGAGCTGTTCTGTAGATTTAAAATAAAATGACTGGAAATATTTTGTTGCGATTTTATTTTTATATCACAGTACAGTTACTGAATATTTTTTACATTTTTAGACAATATGTCCTAGAGCCAAATTTTGGAAATATCCGATTTTGGCTTTGTATTCTTTCGCACGTAGGCGCAGTACTTGGAAATCGGCCTGAACAACTGCTATCTGAGTTTCGAGCTGCTGGATACCTTCTTCACATGGCATCAACTGATTTTCCAAATTGTTTTTCAAATTGAACGCCTCACAAACTACCCTTTTTTCGTTGTCATCTTTAAGCGCCTCGAACCATTCTCCATGTGCTTGCGGTAGAGATTTAATTTTTCTTTTCTTAACTAGTGAATTTGCAGCAGTGCGGTTACGTTTCGGAATATCTGTTGGTGGCTGTGAAGGCGGTGGACACGTCAAATCACTCTCTTGCAATAAATTTAAAAAATGGTCTGGCAACACAATTTGTTCCATGTCTGTCTCGGACGCTCACAAAATCAAAAATAAGAGAAGAAATTTATTGGATATTCGCGGTGTTAATCTATGAATCATGTGACTTGTCCAAGCCCAACCAGCGCACGAGAACCTTATTTCCGCGTTTGCACCTTTTCAACGAGATAAACGTCCGGGTTAACGGTTTTCTGTAATTCTTCTTCATAAAAAGCGCCCATTACAGGCTTACTATTCATATCTTACAACATATAAGTTACCGGATTTTCAATCTGCACTTTTACGATTTTAAACAATTCTGTGGTCCAGTTGGGAGTATAACCTTTGCTAAACGCGTGCTTGGTCTTGATGATTGTTACAATGTCTCCCAGTTTAAATTTAGATGGTCCTACAATTTTCAAGTGACTGTACGCTGATTTCAGCAAACCAGCGGCGTTATCTTTATTCACATGTTTAGGTTTCACTCCGGTCGTCCTGTGCACATTACTGTTATACTTTTGGACCACATAGGATAAAACATCTATCCATTCGTAGGTGCCGTTTAACAAAAAATATCTAAATAATTTTTCCTTGAGAGTGCGTATAACTCACTCGGCTACGGCAGCTTTCACTTTGCTATATGTACTGTAGTGATATTAAGAAACTCTTTGCCGAGATCAGTTTGCAGATTTTGCGGCCGGCGTGAGAATTTGCGTAAACGCTCTGGTAACTTCAACGCAGGTTTTTGTTTTTAAGGGTCGACACCACACGTATTTTGAAAACAAGTCGATCACGACTAGTATAAATTTAAAGTTTTTATTTTGTTTTGCATATCGTTCTAGCTGAGCCAAAGCCGCTTGCCACAAATCATCCAGCCCTCGTATTATAGCTCTGCGACGCGCGTAATTGCTGCGTGTCGACTTGTGCAGCTCTCGGACGAGTTCCGCTTTCTCACTGCTCATTGCTTTGTCGTATGCCCGTCAGTTTGAATAGTACACCATTTTAAATCATTCATTATTCGTTGTCGCTAACTGATTTATTTGGTCCAAATTCATATTATATTTGTCGATCCATTGTGTATATCGGTTTTGTTGTGGCAAAAGTTTATTAAGTTGGGAATTGATATCTGCCTGATAGCTCTTAAATATCTTCTCACGCTCTTCTATTTTGGATAAATGTTTTTACAACTTCTTGTGCCATTAGAAACGGCAAACGTTTACGTGTTAAACCGCACCTTTTTGAAATCATTGGGATTCCAAGTGACAATTTTAGATGTTAACGACAACTCCATCGTAAGTTCAGAGTTTCGTACCTATGAAATAGGTATACCCATTCAGGAACTAGATTTCCTCACTGTACCCTGTCAAAGTGTGTTGTATATCGAAGGGGTACTAACTAATGAATATGACAAGTACAACGCAAAATTGAGGTTTATTAACAATGAAATTGGTTTTCTCTATAGAGAGATCCTGTACGAACTTAATGGCGTCACCTTGGACGCAGTGAAGAACGTTGGGTTGGCTTCAACACTAAAATCTTATCTTTCTTATAACACCAACGAAAGCCTAAATCGAAATGCAAATGACAGAATTATGGTCGATGACTACGGAAATTTTAATGTCTCTATTCCGTTGAAAATGCTTTCTGGATTTTCTGGATGAAGCAAGAGTAGCAACGATTTAGACGCGGTGGTATTTTTAGATGACAATAAACCAAAACCCACAACTCGCGAAATATCTAAAGTTTCGCCTGAAAAGGTATATTGGAAAATACCAAAAATAATGACAAATATTGCCGAAGAACTTGCTCTAACGAAAATCATGGAGTCTAATAAAGAGATAACAATCGGTTTCAGATCTTGGGAAATTATTGAATGTTCATTTCTTCCTGAAACCACAATTCACACGTGGCCCGTGAAAACAACAAATAAACTAGAGACTCCGCGTCATATCATTACCACACCACAAAAATAGGAAAGGTCGAGAAGAAAAGGATATAACCAATTTGATAATGATTTAACTAATATAAAAGTATTTTTAAATTCGGAACGATATCCGTACCATGACTTAAACCTAAATTTTATGATATGTTTTCCAATTTTAGCCGTTCTTATTACGGAACGTCCAACGAGCCAATTTTCACACCGCAGCACTTCAATGAAAAATGCCCCATTACACACATCGATTATTCTCATCAAAGAGAGTCTTTAAAAACTGGTTCCGTAGTAATGCGAATTGAATCTGAAATTAGCGCTAATATTAAAAAGGATACATCGGTTTATTGTCTCAATCCGCTCACTAAAATAGTAAAACAAATATAACGGATTTTAAAAACCGATTCGCAGATGTCAAAAAAATTGGCATAAATATCGGGCGAAACAGTACATTTTTGGCAGTTGTCATCATGCGGATCGTGGCACTAGATATACAAGGGTTTAATTTAAAGGACGGTGAAGGTTTTGTCGCTAAAGAAATTGCAATTTACTACGGAAATCAAATGGCCAACTACATAATGAAGCCGCCGAGAGATGTTTCAACGTTGACTCGTGCTGATAAGCGAAGCGTACGTTGGGTCGAGCGTTTTCACCACGGATTAAAATATAGTAGAGGTCTTATACACTATAACCTTATCGACGAATTGGTTAGGTAGTTAGATGAAACAGCTGACATTATATACCTCAAAGGGCAACCGAAAATAGATTTTTTGACTTCGAAGATCCAACAACTACAGCTACCCCGTCCTTTGATTGTTAATATTGAAAAATTCGACTACAGTTGGCTGATACCGCTCAAATTTGAATTGGATCGACCTCAGTGTACCTTTCATATGAATGGTAGATTACGCATGTGTGCCTTACGAAACTCTGTATTATTATTCAGTTGGTTATATGCTAAAATTCGTATATGAAAATAACAATAAAAAGATGTGCTTTCAAAATTTGCAATTTTATTTCGACCGGCAACCTATAAACAGACTAACGCAAAGCGAGCAAATCAAAGTTAATTCTCAATTGGTAAGTGATGAATCGTCCCATAAGCAACGTCGATGAGCTTCCAGCGGAATACCTTATCAAATACGTGAAATTCTGCGACTTGCTGGCTATGTGGCATAAGATATCCGACAAGTAGAAAAACAATTTCGACCTGAGAATTCATTTGCCTTGTTTTATTCACTATAATCGATCGGATAGTATGACTCATATCGACGGACCCGTGCCTCCACATTTTATAAAAATTAGTTCATTAATTTAAATCGCCTTAACAGCGGTAATACAAAATATGTTCCACTTAAATAAACCCAATGGGGTTATCGAAGCGTACGTTTGTTTTAAAAATGAAAATGTCAGTGGCATTTGGCCGGAAGAATGGAGTCAGCTGTATCTGATGACAGTTAACGGTAAAGATAAGCTACACATTTTTGGAGAATGGTTACCAAAAGTTACCGCTCAGTATCTAAATTACAAAGTCCGATTGGTTTTCTTTGATCGCAGTTGCGGCGACCACGGCGAGTGGCAAACGATTGCTTTCAATAATAGCAGCTATCGCAGCGATAAGGAGGAAAATTTGGAACAGACCTCCAAAAGGCATTGATTCTACTGTATCTATTGACGGGTTCTTGTTCCAGTACACGTTTCAGCACACATCGGTGACGACATCGAGGTGATGTATTGGAACGAAGAAGAGCTTTGTGATTTGAGGCTGTTAAAAACTGGAGAAGATATTGAAAAAATTATGTCAAAAAGGCACCGTCTTTCTAACGCTATGAATTTATACCGAGAGGTAAATATACATAACCGAGATGTAAATATGCATAATCAATGAATAATTTTTTTAGTAACCCGTATTTGATTTATGTCTTTTTTCCTTTAATTCTTAAACATACATATACATATACACTGTTGTTCGAAGTGTTTTCGGAGCGCGAGCATTGAAGATGCCAAGTGAGATTTTGGCGAAACGTCTGCAGGATTCCAGTCGGATGCAGGATTTGCAGGATTCCAGTTGGAGTTCATATATATATATATATATATATATATATATATATATATATATATATATATATATATATATATATATATATATATATATATATATATATATATATATATATATATATATTAGTTCTAAACACCTGTCGATATAAAAATAGGTATAGAGACATTCAATTTTCCGTTAAATAAGATTTTTTAATTTAGATATTTTGACACAACATTTTAAATGTATTGGTTCCTGTAAATGTGTAAAATCAATATGTAGCAATAAGCGAGACAAAAATGATCCTTGAACACGAAGGTTTTTTTTTAGATTGACTGTTTACTTCTACTTAATTTTAGGAGTTACTGTAGATATAATATTAATTTTTATTCTAGCTTCTATTTACACTTATGTATTATTAGTTTAATATGCAATGTTGCAAATAAAATTTAATACAAATAATTAGTAATGTCAAAAGTAATAAAACAGTATCATCCCTATCAAAAAATTCGATTATGAGGGCAAATACGTATCACATTCGCTACGAAAGAGGGTCTACAAGTAAAAACGATCTTAAGCGCCGCCGTAACCGCTAAGTCGTTTATTGTCTGATGGTCCTGACAAATTTGACCCTCTCTCGCTGCTTGGCTGACGGCAGTGATATTCACGACATGGCTTCATATTTTGATAATTAAAAATAAACGGTCCATCCGATTGGAGGTTTTGAAAAAGTAGCCGATTCCGATCTTCAATGCATATGATTTATAAAAAGCATTTTTTTGATAAACCAAATAGTTTTCAAGTTACAGCGAGGTAAACGATAACATAAAAATGAGTTTTCAGGGCAAGCGTTTATTCCTTAAAGACTTCTATCTAAAAGCATTACGCGGTGTGTTTTTAAAATAAAAAAAGGATTTCTAATAAAAATATTGAAAAGTTTTGTCAGTTTAATGGCTGTATGTTGTATATAACAGCAACATAATAATATTTTTTGTTTTTTTTTGTCATTTTTATTATAAAATTCACTCCCATCACCCCCCGCACCATACGATTTTTGGACGACAAGTCGGTTTTGGGACAGTGTCAAATTGCGACACATTTATGTTTTTGAAATAGAAAAATGATCACTTCCACCAGTCTGTAGAACTCCAGAGTTTTTGATTAATGTTACATCAAAAACAAACATGTAATCTAGACATTTTAATGAAGTTTTTGTAGTTCCCGTAATTTTTGTAATATACAGAGGGCTCAAATGAATTTTTTAGGGATGGAACTATTATAAAATATTTTTTTAAAAATGTGTCTGGATTGTTAGGCCTTTAAAATTACTTAAACAGCAAATACCCCTTAGCCTACGAATTCATGATAGGAGGCAAAGATATATAAAAACAATTTCAGCTTGAAATGTTTGTTTACGTTGACGCAATCAAATGAATATCAATATTTTTGATCGCATTATTTAAAAGGAAGTTTGTATTTAGATTTTAGTATTTAGATTAGATTTGTAAAATTTCTTTTCACAACTTTTATCTTGACATCGATTTATAGAAGTTTATGCCTGTTTAAAAAAATGTATTTTGAAGATACTCACACTTTTTATTTAGCTTACTAGCGGTTGCTATTCAATATAAGTAAGTTCTTTTTAGTTATGAAA
Source organism: Cylas formicarius (assembly GCF_029955315.1). Taxonomy (NCBI): domain Eukaryota; kingdom Metazoa; phylum Arthropoda; class Insecta; order Coleoptera; family Brentidae; genus Cylas; species Cylas formicarius. The sequence goes on from NW_026844214.1 coordinate 26,204,847, forward strand.
AAATGAAATAAATCCAAAACAATACCATATGTTATAAAAGATTTGTTACTTTTTGGCTACAACACATTCAGTGCACTTCAGTGCAGTCATAATTATTACTGTTATGTAGTGTTTTCATGAAGCAAAAGCTGACATCTTTCTAAAAAATATGCAGATCATCAAAAAGTGAGCCCTTGCAAGTAACGATACGGCCACCAGAAAATTACGTTTAAACGCACCCGGAGCCATTCATGACATGCAAAGGATTTAATTTTTTATGAACATGTTTCTTATATTCAGCGAAATTTATATATACCAGAAACTCTTTGGTCATCGTGACTTCTCGAATATATAATCTAACTATAAAGCACACCTTGTCACTTAATTATTTTTCTGCCCTTAATAATAATAAAGGACTTTTATTATAGAAAATAAACAAATATAAGATGCTTAGGCACATTAACGACAAGGAAATAAATGAATAAAAAGGAAAACATAAAATAAAGAGTAAGAAGCCTGAAATATCGTAGAATTCGCGAGATCAATTAAATAGGTAAATGCTGATAAAGGTTATTTTCAGGCATTGTTTATTTGTATTGGTTCATTTTCAGTTCTTAGTTTATACTAGAGTTTGATTAAATATATTACTGCTCTTTTATTAAAGAATTAAATAATTTTGTTTAAAGGTAAATTAATTTTTGCATTGTAGTATTTTAGCCGGAAATTTATGAACTATTTTTACAATTATTTAAGAGGAGGATCTTTTGAATAGTTCAAAATAGTGTTATAATATAGCCCGAAAACGACGGTTTGACGTATATATCTCTATGCTAAAATGCAGTCTTTGCTGCAAATACTTTGGAATATGGTTTTTTTATTATTATGAAAAATAAGGTCGCAGAGTTTAAATATCTTGTAAGATGTTCGGATACCTTATGTTAGTCTTAGGCAACAGTTCTGCAATGGCAGAACTCTGTAAAAGTTAGTTTGCTTTAAACACTCACAGCAATTTACTTGTCACAGGACGACTGAAAGCCCACAAGATTTTTTTCTACATGTGACTGAATTTGTTGCTTTATGAATTTTTTCAAGATTGTGGACAGAGTTTGCCAAAATGTTTAGTGGAGTTGATTAAAAGGGCCTAAGTTGTTTGCTTTATTTAATAAACCCTGGAACTTAACACAAAGGAGCAAGCCATTGAAGCAATAGTGCATCACACTAAAACGGAAACGTCCAACTATTTATCCTTTGGTCCGCCAGGAATGACGAATATTTGCCAAAATATTAAAATAGAAATAATTGGCATACAGAATGCAGAATTTAAAAATTAAGGATTACAAAAAGCAAATAATTTATATTCTTTAACAAGTCTTCTGGTCTCCAGCGAAACATGTAATGCTAGGAAAGAAACGGAAATACTTAATGTTTGTCAAGACATCATCTTTGTGAGTTCAAATGGAAAAATATATATATATATATATATATATATATATATATATATATATATATATATATATATATATATATATATATATATATATATATATATATATATATATATATATATATATATATATATATATATATATATATATATATATATATATATATATATATATATATATATATATATATATATATATATATATATATATATAAAAATATAGATATTTAAAAAACTTGTTGAAACCATGCACATGTGTGGTCACTGAATATCTTACACGGATAAGCGTCGCTCAAGAAAAAATTCAAATTTATTTAGAAAGCGATTACGTAATTGTCTCTAGACAATTGACGATCCCTAATGAGTTGCAAAATTTCACATGTACTGGTAACCGAAGCAATATTACAAGAGGATACCTCAGTTCTAAACACCTGTCAATGTAAAAAAAGGCAGAGACATTCAATTTTCTGTTAAATAAGATTTTTTAATTTCCTGTAAAAGAAAATTTATGAAATGTATTGGTTCCTGTAAATGTTTAAAATCAATATAGCAATAGCAATAAGCGAGACAAAAATGATCCCTGAACAACACGAAGGTTTTTGACAATTTTCTTTATAAATCAATAACCTATTATATTGGATTGGAATGAGAAGGAATTTTTTTAAGATTAACTTTTTACTTCTACTTAAATTTAGGTGTTATTATAGATATAATTTTAGTTTTTACTCTAGCTTCTATGTACACTTATATATTATTAGTTTAATATGAAGTGTTGCCAATAAAATTAATACAAATAATTACTAATGTCAAATATAATAAAACGGTACTATTCCTATGTAACAAGTAATTAATCAAAAAATTCAACTATGAGAGAAATAAGTGTATCATATGCCCTACGAAAGAGGGTTTACACGCAAAAACGATCCGAAGCGCCCGCCGGAACCGCTAAGTCGTTTGTTGTCTGACCGTCCTCGCAAATCCCCTTTCTAGCTGCTTCGCTGGTGGCCTTGATATTGACAACATAGCTTTACATTTTGATAATTAAAAAAAAAAACGGTCCATCCGATTGGGGTTTTTGGAAATGTAACAGATTCCAAATAGTTACACCAAGGTAAACAATAAAATAAAAATGAGCTTTCAAGGCAAGCGTTTATTCGTGTGCGTAACTAATACCTCGACCAATAAAAAAAAGTGTTTTAAATATACTGATCCTTTTTATTTAGTTTTAGATAATAAAAATTTAAATAAACCAAAATAATACTCAAAAAATATTAAAAAAGGTTTGTGACTATTTGATTTCTAAAATTCATTGCAAAATCAGTCAGAATTATTAGCGTTTTGTCGTATTCCCATAAAATCTTAGCAAAAGTTGACACCTTTTTAAAAAATATGTAGCTCCTCCAAAACTAAATTCGCGGCACGTCACAAAGCGACCGCCAGCAAATTAAATTTAAACGCATCCGGAGCCATTCGTGACGTGCAAACGTGCAACGGATTTCGTTTTGGGTGAACCACGTTTACAGTATCGAGCGAATTCTATATACAGCTGAATCTCTTTACACATTGTGACTTCCTTAATATACAATCTAACAGTAAAACATATCTTATCACTTCTTGTATATATGAGAAACTTGGCATCATCGCGGAGTCGTATATGGCAGAAGTCAGAATGAGTGTCTGATGTGCAATAATTTTGAAAAGAAAAATATTTACCCCTCTTATGCGAAACCATATATTTAAGCCCCCCTCATCATATATACATCGAAAGTTTTATAATATACGTCCCGTAAATAGTGGATGTCAGGCCGCCCGCTTCACGTAGCGGAAGTCCCAACTTAACAAGTATCAATACATATATATATATATATATATATATATATATATATATATATATATATATATATATATATATATATATATATATATATATATATATATATATATATATACATAGGATTAAGCCTCCAGCAAAATATCTAATGCCAGGAAAGAAACAGAAATACTTAATATTTGTCACGACATCATTTTTGTAAGTTCAAATGGAAAAAAATATACCCCTAAACTGTTAGCCCATTAGAAGACCTGGTCAAAAAAACTTGTTAAAACCACCCACGCTTGTGGCCACTCAATATCTTACACGGATACTTTAAGCGTCGCTCAGTAAGAAATGCGTCTTTATTTAGAAAGCGTTTACGTAACTATCCCTAGACAACTGGTATCCGATAGATTTGTCCAGTTTGCTGCAGATAATATAGTTATATTGAATGAAACTTTGGACAAAGCACCCACATTTCACGAAACAAAAATGGTAGCATTTTAATTCCTAATGAGTTCCATTCAAATGAAAAAATATTCTATATTCTATAGCAAGTCTAAAAAAGTGTCACAAGCTGACCAAAATCGAGGCATTTTTATATAAAAAGGTCAAAATCTTAGTTGCGACATTACATATCAAAATAGAGCTTGGAGAATATGCAGGATGAGCGACTCTGAAAATGCAGAGATGAATATGCCACAATGGCCAAGCTGTCATAAATTAAGTTTTGAAAAAACTATAAAATGCATAAATGCCATCAGAGGAATATTGCTTTTTTCTAAACCCATCAGCAAACTGCCTCCAACTTTAGATAGTCTAAAGCGACATGGTCATCGTGTTCATTAGCAAACTAAAATATGGTTGAACAGTACAATACCTACACCAATTATACCAAATTGTGGACGGAATTTTGAAAATGGAAAAATTTCACATGTACTGAAAACCGAGGCAATATTGCCAGAGGATACCTCAGTTCTAAACACCTGTCGATGTAAAAAAGGTATAGAAATATTCATTTTTCTGTGAAATAAGATTTTTTAATTTATGCAAAACATTTTAGGCGTGAAAGAAAATTTATGAAATGTATTGGTTCCTGTAAATGTGTAAAATCAATATGTAGCAATAAACGAGGCAAAAATGATCCCGGACCAACACTAAATATCTATAACTTATCGGATACTGAAACATTTTTTCTTAATAAACCAATAATTTTTGCAATATTGGATTGGAATTAGAAGAAGGGTTTTTTTAAATTAACTTAACATATTAATCAAAAAATTCAACAATAAGGGACAATATGTATCATATTCGCTGCGAACCTGCAAGCAAAAACAATCCCGCAAGTCGTTTATTGCCTGACCGTCCTCGCAAATCTGACCCTTTCTAGTTGCTTCGCTGACGGCCGTGATATTCACCACATGGCTTTACATTTTGCTAATTAGAAAAAAAAACCATCCTTCAAATTGGGGTTTTTGAAAAAATAACGGATTCGTTGATCTTCAATGCACATAATTATAAAAAACATTTTTATGATAAACCAAATAGTTTTCAAGTTACAGCGAGGTAAACGATAACATAAAAATAAGTTTTCAGGGCCAGCCTTTATTTGTTTAAGACTGCCCCATATAATAGCATTATGCGGTGTGTTTTTAAAATAAAAAAAAATATTTCTAATAAAAATATTGAAAAGCGGTTTTGTCAGTTTAATGGCAATATGTTGTAGATAATAAAACCATAATATAAATTTTTTGTCACCGTACGATTTTTGGACGACCAGATGAATTCTTAGGGTAGAAGAAATAATAAAAAGTGGTTCTTACATTTTATCAAGAAAGTTCAAACGGGATGACACAATATATGCAGCTTTAAACTCTAGTATAGATAGATATAGCTAGAGTTAGCAGATTACGCAACCTTTTATATGTATTCCAATCGACTAATGTTTTGTATCTAGTTAAAATTTTATCCCTATCCATCATCATGGCTTTTATGATATCCGTCATCCAAGGAGAAAAGGTTTTGTGATCAACAGAGTTTCAAAAGGGACGTGAATATCAAGAAATGTCAAAATACTCTTATTAAAAAAGTCAATTTTTTTCGTGGTATTTATTTAGATGGTCAATGTTTTGTCAGTGGAGCAATTTAAGGACATTGTGAAATTGCGACACATTTATGTTTTTAAAATCTCTTATAATTTTTATAGAGGAATAATATTTTCATAACTGAAGTAGGGAAATGATCACTCAGAGCAGCCTGAAGAACTCCAGAGTTTTTAATTAAAGTTACATCAAAATAAAACATGTAATCTAGAGGTTATAATGAAGTTTTTGAATTTCTCGTAATTTCTGTATGGTTTTTAATACTTCAAATGAATTTTTTAGGGATGGAACTATTATAAATGTTTTTTTTTTAATGTGTTTGGACTGTTAAGTCTTTAAACTTATTTAAACAGCAATTACTCCATAGAATACAAATTAATGATAAGAAGCAAATATATATAAAAACAACTTCAGCTTGAAATGTTCGTTTGCGTTTTAAAAAGTTGTTTTGTTTACGTCAACGTAATCAAAGGAATATGGATATTTTTGATCGAATTACTTAAAAGGAAGTTTGCATTTAGATTCTAAAATTTGTAAAATTCCATTTTACAACATTTATCTTGACGTCAATATATAGAAATTTATACCTCTTTCAAAAAAAGTATTTTGAAGATACTCAAACTTTTTATTTAGCTTACTAGCGGCTGCAATTTAATAATGCAGTAAGTTCTTTTTAGTTAAGAAAAACTATATAAATCGTGAATAATAACGTATATTGAAAAAGATTAACGTCAAGAAAATAAATGAATTAAAAGGAAAACATAAAATTGAAAGTAAGAAGCCTGAAATATCGTAGAATTCGCGAGATCAATTAAATAGGTAAATGCTGGTTGGTTCATTTTCATTTCTTAATTTATACCAGAGTTTAATTAAATATATCACTACTCTTTTATTAAGGAATTAAATAATTTCGTTTAAAGGTAAATTCATTTTTTCATTGTAGTATTTGAGCTGGAAATGTATGAACTATTTTTACAATTATGTACGAGGAGGATCTTTTGAATAGTTCAAAATAGTGTTATAATTGTAATGTTTCGGTATAATTATAACAAGGGAAATGAGGTTCTTGGTCGCTTGATTGAAGATATTTATTAATATAATAAACCAATAAATACCACTCTAAGTGAATGGGAGGCGATTGTTAAATGAACAGTAAACAATATGTGCCGAAAGTACACTGATAATAAACAAGGTTCGAACCGAAACGCACACAAGTCTGCGGTATTCACCACTCCGAGTGGAACAGACTTACGTGGGAGCGGTCGACGTTCCCTTGAAGGATCTTTGTGGCGGTAGCAGGCTGCCACCACCCAACGGTTGTTCAGCGACGATGTTCTCAAGACCCAGAAATATTCGAACATAAGGTGGCCTTCCACCTTACGCCAATTGATCGGACGTCGTCAACACTGCAGCGCAACCGCTTCTCTTGCCTTCCTGTTACCCACTGCTCACCTCAGTCCACCTTAACTTCGCCGTCGTCCAGTACTTCTCCTCGCATCCCCACGGCCGTCCCTTCGTGATTCGCACCGCTTTATATTTACCGCCACTCGCGCACTTTGGAGAACTTAAACTTTAATAAGAAACAAATAATAACAAAATAACATAATATGCATACGGTATGCTACATCACCCCCTTTTTAGATCAAACATGCAGTTTGGTTTAAAACTAATCTTAGCATACTGGGTACTAAGCAGCACAATTATAATGTTTCAAACTGTATAAATTCTGAACCCCAAGGCAGGCTCCAGTACCGTCTTCGACCACCACAAATGAATTTGGCCCCTTAATTTCAGTCACGGTGCATGGGCCACGATACAAGAGGAAGAACTTTTTAATTTCTTGATTTTCTCCAGATGACAAATTGTGAGTTCTTACTAACACCTTGTCACCCACTGAGATTTTCGTCACCTTTCTTGACTGAAGGTGACTTGGTTATCGTTTCTCCGCCTTGGTTAATAGGTTTTCATAAGCTAATTGAATAATCAGATCTCGTGGAGGCAACTCTGACTCAGGGAACTCTACTGCCTTCAAGACTGGGTCAGTTATTTTATTACCAAAGTGTAGATATTCTGGTGGAAAATTGGTACCTGAATGGATCGCCCGGTTTAGCCATTTTTGCACCAAGGGCAAAATAGTAGCCCACTTGGTGTGTTTACTATAACATAACGATCTTAACAAACGTCCTATCTCTCGATTCACCCGTTCAGTTGGATTACCCTGTGGGTAGTAAACTGACGTATGACATTCTTTAACATTTTCCGCTTTTAAAGTTGAAATCCATTTCTTACTTGTAAATCGCGTTCCGTTATCCGATAACACAATTTTGGGACGTCCTATCTTCGAAAAATATTGTTTTATTAAGTATCTTAAACAAGCAATGGTAGTAGCCCGCCTTAGAGCATGTAAGGTAACATATTTACTGAAACAATCCACGGTCACTAATAATTGGGTGACCCCTGCGTGTGAAGGAGGCAATGGACCCATTAAGTCCAAGCATAGTAACTCATTGACATTATTAGGTACAATGCTTTTCATTTCACCGTACAAATGTGGGGATATTTTAGTCTTTTGACATAACTCGCATCCGGAAATAATTCTACGACAACTTTTGCGCATTTTTGGCCAATAATAAACCCGCGATAATTGTAAGAAACATTTCTCTGGACCGAAGTGTCCTTGCTCGTGCTCCTGCCGGATTAATATTTCGACGTCACCACTCGGTACGCAAATTTTAAACCCCGGATTATTATTCGTGCCGCGCCTGAATAGTATATTATTATGAACAATGAACCATTTTTCTACTCGGGCGGTTTTAACTTCGTCCTTTAACATAGAAAATATTTTTAAATAATACGGATCCTGTAATTGGTTTCTCGGTAAATTAGCCATGTTTAGTCTAATCTGTTTATCGTATTGTGATATGACGGGTTCTTCAGGAACCTCCGGGATCTTATCGTCTTGTTGTTTAATGGGATATCGCGACAGCGCATCAGGTAACACATTTTCTGATCCTCTACGATATTTAATGTCAAAATCATATTCCTGTAAGTAAATAATCCATCGCGTTAAGCGAGCCGTTAATAGCCTGCAAGATTTAAGGAATGAGAGCGCCTTATGATCCGTAAGGACAGTTAGTTCACGCCCAAGAACAAAAACGCGCCACTTTTGTAATGCAAAAATTAACGCAGCTGCCTCCTTTTCGGTGACAGTGTAGTTTAATTCCGCACCATGCATAACCCTACTCGCAAAAGACACTATTTGTTTGTTATTCGCCTCGCCCACCTGGAATAAACATGCCCCTAGGGCATAACCGGATGCGTCAGTTTCGACAAAAAATCTTTTATTCATATCGGGATGTTGTAGCATTGACACATTTAAAAATGCTTTTTTTGCTTCTTCAAATGCCATATTTTCTTCCACCACCCATTTCCAAAGTTCACCCTTTCTGAGAAGTTTCACTAATGGAATTATTAATCGTGAATAACCTCGACAAAATTTAGCGTCATAATTAATTATGCCTAAAAATGATTTTTAAATGTCGCACGTTTCGCGGGGTAGGAAAATTTTGGATTGCCATAATACGATCCGGGTCCATTCTCACACCTTCTGACGATATTATATGTCCAAGAAAATTTATTTGTTTTTTTATAAAACTTGATTTTTTTAATTTAACAGTTACGTCGGTTTTTTTAAATTTACTAAATATTGTTTCCAAATGTTTAAAATGCATTTTAGGAGATTCGGAGTATATGACAAGGTCATCGACATAAGCGATGACCCATCCTTCAACATCAGGTCCTAATATAATATTTAAACCACGGATAAATGATGCCACCGAGGTTGCTAAAGCAAACGGCAACACCGTAAAAACATACGTCTGGCCCTCATATAAAAACCGGTATATTTCTGGTCATTCTGCCGTATAGGAATTTGCCAATAACTAGCCGTTTAATCTAATGTGCTCAAACACATTCCCTGACAAAATTCAAATAGCAATTCCGACGAATTTGGCGGCATTACGTGATCCTTTATCATGCGCGAATTTAAAAACCGAGCGTCTAGACAAACACGCGCCGACTTATCTTTTTTTTTTACCACGACTAACGGACTAATATATTCTGTTTGGCAGGGTCGAATAACGCCCCAATTAAGCATTTCTTTGATTTGCCGCTTTACTTCGTCGCGATATACATACGGGATCGGATACGATTTACAAAAGAATGGTGAATAGTCCGAAAGTTTAATTTCGTGCGCGTAGCAATCGATACGCCCTGGCTCGTCCGAAAAAATATCTTTATATTTCATTAAAAATGTTTTTAAACGATCTCTATTCGCTTCGTTAGGTTCATCACTCGCTGCAATAATTTTATCGATACCCTCGCATACGTTATGAGAATTATTCGGTTTCTTTGGTTCTGTAAATTCCTCGTCTACAATTTCGCTAACAGTAATGTTTATACCCGGGTTCGGTTCACCTAAAAACTTAATTTGACGTCGTTTTCCATCGCAGCCGCTTTGTATTATGTTTTTAGAAAAATCGATAATTATTTCATTATCCTTCATCCAATCACATCCTAAAATGACATTTCTAGCTAGCTCAGGTATTACCAAGAATGGATATTCCCACTGTATATTCCCTAAGTAAAAACTCAGATAGACTTGTTTATTTACCTTAGTTGATTTATCGCTTAAAGCCCCGGATATTGTAACACATTTTGATGGCATCTTAGGAATAACAGGATTGATTTTTATTAATTCGTTATAAAAAGATTCGCTTATTCCCGTAATTTGCGATCCCGAATCGATTAGACATCTCGTTCTAATACTCTCAACCGTCATTTGAACTGTTGGGATTACCGCAATTTTTTTTAAATTAGGTTCGGACTCGCTTAAAATTTCTGCCGAATCGCGATTAAAAATAGTCGATACGTCCCTAGATGGCCCCGGTCGATTATTATTTTCACTCGCCCTGTTTCCCAAATATTCTATGTTATCGTTTCTGTGATCACTTCGACCTCCTCTATTATTATATTGATAATTAATCCGCGAATTTTGATTTCTACTTCCACTCGGTATATTGGCAGAGGCTTCCTCTAGCCTATCATTTTTACGTAAATGATTTTCAATATCTTTTATTGATTTATAACCTGAATTTAGGATACTGCGCTGAATATCCATAGGGAAATGGCTTACGGCTAAATCAATAATCTCATGATCGGTTAGATTTTCGCTTAAAAATTGAGCTTCCCGCACTGTTTTTAGAAAATAGACCGCCCTTGACCCTTTTTCATAAGTACCGAATTTAATTTTGTAAAAATTTTGATGGCATCTTAGGAATAACAGGATTGATTTTTATTAATTCGTTATAAAAAGATTCGCTTATTCCCGTAATTTGCGATCCCGAATCGATTAGACATCTCATTCTAATACTCTCAACCGTCATTTGAACTGTTGGGATTACCGCAATTTTTTTTAAATCAGGTTCGGACTCGCTTAAAATTTCTGCCGAATCGCGATTAAAAATAGTCGATACGTTCCTAGATGGCCCCGGTCGATTATTATTTTTACTCGCCCTGTTTCCCAAATATTCTATGTTATCGTTTCTGTGATCACTTCGACGTTCTCTATTATTATATTGATAATTAATCCGCGAATTTTGATTTCTACTTCCACTCGGTATATTGGCAGCGGCTTCCTCTAGCCTATCATTTTTACGTAAATGATTTTCGATATCTTCTATTGATTTATAACCTGAATTTAGGATACCGCGCTGAATATCCATAGGGAAATGGCTTACGGCTAAATCAATAATCTCATGATCGGTTAGATTTTCGCTTAAAAATTGAGCTTCCCGCACTATTTTTAGAAAATAGTCCGCCCTTGACCCTTTTTCATAAGTACCGAATTTAATTTTGTAAAAATTTTCATGTTCCTTTTCAGGCGACCAATATCTACCTAAAAATTGTCGCTTAAAATCGTCAAAATCAGTAAACTATTTTAATTCGACCCAGTCTTGAGCAGAAGCTCTCATACAATTTACCGAAAAATAAAGTTTTTTCTTATTAGGCACACCCGATTCGTTTAGTAATGCTTCTAATTTTTTTATGAACGCCACTGGGTGCATAGGCCAATTAGGAGAAAAATGTAAATTTTGACCCCCCAAGTCCTTCCAAACCGAAATATACGAGCGGTCTTCACGTGGGAAATCGTCCTGAAGCCGGCCCTGTGGAACCCGTACAAAATCGTTATTTTTCTGACCATTAGAATCGGCCAGGCGTACATTTAAATTTGTTAATGTATTATTTACAGCGTTCATCTGTTCCGTTACATTATTTGTTACATGCGTTAACATATTTAAGTTTAGCGACAAAGATTCACTAAATTTTACATTAAATTGCTCAAAGGCTTTCGCTAACGTTTCCGTTAATCTATCGTCCATATCAACGGCAGACCCTTCGTTGGAATCTTTCCTAACCTTACGTTTCGGAATTTGGTTTACTTAAAATAAGATATCAATCAATCAAGATCGAGCCACGAGTTGGGCGCCAAATGTAATGTTTCGGTATAATTATAACAAGGGAAATGAGGTTCTTGGTCGCTTGATTGAAGATATTTATTAATAGAATAAACCAATAAATACCACTCTAAGTGAATGGGAGGCGATTGTTAAATGAACAGTAAACAATATGTGCCGAAAGTACACTGATAATAAACAAGGTTCGAACCGAAACGCACACAAGTCTGCGGTATTCACCACTCCGAGTGGAACGTTATGACGGTGAAATGGGTTCCCTCGATGTTAGGACGGAGTTTCTCGACAGCAACCAACACCGCTAGACATTCTTTTTCTGTAGCGCTGTAGTTGCGTTCGCATTTCGTTAAAGAACGACTCAGATAACAAATCACGTGCTCGCTCTTACCGTCACTCTGGGTTAACACTGCTCCAAGCCTTGTGTCGGACGCGTCGCACTGGACAGTAAAAGGCTTTTCAAAATCTGGAGGTGAGAGAATTGGTGCATGAATGAAGAATTCCTTGATGGTGTCAAAAGCTTTTTGACACTAGAGCTCCAGAAAAACTTAACATTCTTCCGAGTTAAGGCCGTTAAAGGAGTTACTACTGTTGCAAAATTTGGCATAAATCTCCTGTACCGGGTAGCTAGACCAACAATTCGGCGAACTTAAAAAATATTCCTCGGTGTCGGGATATTTACGATTGCCTCAACTTTTTCGGGGTCCACTAATAACTCGGATGCATTGACAACGTAACCGAGATATTTGAGATCTGATCGACAGAAGTTACATTTGTTCTTATTAAGCGTCCAGCCTGAGTCGACAATCCTTTTAATCACCTCTCTTAGGACTTTTATGTGATGATCGAAGCTAGGGGTGCAAATAATAACATCGTCAAGAGAGACAAAGACAAATGGTTCGAGATCTATTCCCACCACACGATCGATTAACCGTTGCCAAACTGCGGGGGCGTTGATTAGCCCAAACGGCATTCTAGTAAACTGAAAAAGTTCTCTGTTTGGCACAGTAAAGGCAGTGAGCGGAAGGGAGTTCTTCTCTATTGGAATCTGCCAATACGCCGATTTGATATCGAGGGTTGTCAGATACTTCTCTGAGCTTGTCCAAGATTGCACTTACGTATGGTATTGGATATGCATCTGGTACAGTAACTTTATTAAGGGCTCGATAGTCTACACAGAATCGCCAATCACATGTTTTTTTTTCCGAACCATTACGATCGGCGAAGATCAAGGGGAATTTGATGGTTCAACGATGCCCTGAGACAACATCTCTTCTAGTTCGGCATGTACTTGGCGTTGCAGAGGTGGCGATAACGGATAACAGCGTTGTTTGATAGGGGCAGACGTCGTGTTTACCTTGAGCTCCACTAGCGACGTGCAACCCAACCTAGTTCCCATGGCAACAAATAAGGGTTCAATAGTGTTATTCAAAGTTATTCAAGACGATTTCTAACAAATCGAGAAGTTTTCGGACCCCTACGGAATGTCTTCAAACCCAATCAGATATCACCCAACCAACTTCCTAAACCGACACCAATGTCAGGTATGTCGAGACAAACAAATAACTCATTTACACGACGACCGATAATACAAAATTATTTTACTAACAACAATCAACCCCCGAATTTTATCGCGGAAGAATTATTTAACCAAGAATTCAATGAAAACTTTGATTATCCTGTTAATCAAAACGAGTATAATGATTACAACGAATTTGAGGAAAATAATGAAAATACATCGCATATCAAACAAAACGTCGAAATACAAAATCCAAATGACGAAAACATACAACCAACCCTAGCAGAAATTAATATTTCTTCTAATAACGCTTTACACGGGTAGTTCACGCTCAATATTACGTCCAACTATCGCTGAAAAATATTTTCCAAATTGCATTTATCATAAAAATAATAAAATAAAGACAGCAGTAGGAAGTCAAAATACCATATTTCAAGCTAGCATACAAGCATTTTCTGAATTTAACATCGACTATGGAATAGAGTTTATCCTATATGATTTTCACGACTTTCTTGACGGAGTAATAGGTTTAACTGATTTGGTTAATATGAATCTCAACATCGATTTAATAAACAAAAAGTTTAAGGATTTAACAACGAAATTCCATTCAAATATAGAAAACAATCAGAGGCAAACATTACTCTAACTGTAAGTGATAGCAAAGTCGAACACTCCAAAGAATTCATTGATTCTTTTAATACGTGCAAAAATGTGCTTACTTCGGAGCCAGTATTATCTTATCCGGACTTTACAAAGAAGCTTGAATTAACAAGCGACGCATCAAAATATGCCATCTCAGGAATTTTATCCCAAGACGGACACCCAATATGCTACGCATCAAGAACGCTGAACCCGGCAGAGATAAACTACTCAACAATTGAAAAGGAACTCTTGGCAATTTTTTGGAGCTGTAAATATTATAGACCTTGTTTATTCGGACAGAAATTCAATATTTATACGGATCATAAACCCCTACAGTGGCTAATGTCATTAAAAGAGCCAAATTCGCGACTCGTTAGATGGAGACTTAAACTTAAGGAGTATGACGCTTTATCACGATATCCAATAGATATGAACGCTCTCGAAACTGACTAGATATTTAACAACTTAGGAGACGCGGATGAAATTATAGGTTATTTAAATCTTCAAAACCCATTTGATCTAAATGATAACGCTATTATTTATTCTTATGTTCCATCGCATAAAGAAAACTCAAGTAAACTGTACGAACTAATAAAGGAATTAAATGAAAAAATGAAAGAAGGCATTATTTCAAAAAGAAACGAAAATCGCGAAGAACAACCAAATTTTAGTGATCAAAAATATGCTTTCATTAAAAAAAAATTTAGAAGCAAAACACTTCCTAAATTTAAAAAGATATCGTTAATAAACCATACGGAAAATAAATTAATAACAACAAAGACAAACTCTGATAAAAGTAGCGCAAAGAGGCCAGAGGCTAATAAAAATCTATTCTTTCAGGAGACCAATGAAGATCAAAATGTTGACTATTCTACTCGTAGCAGTTTTAACCGAACGAATAATAAAGACAGACGTACAAGTTACCAAACTCGTAAATCCTATACTTCCTATTCAGATAGGTAACGCCAAGTTAATTTATAACAAATATACATTTATTCATTATGTAGATTTAAGCCAAATAATTAATCACGTAGAAAGCATAGAGAATGCATTTAAAATAATTAAAGATAAGTTTAATGTTAAAAATATTACTAATAACATTTCTTATTATGGACTTGCCGAAAATTTACTTTTAAGAACTGAATATTTAATACAAATTACAGTAGAAAAACTTGATAAATTTACATCCACATGTTTGTAAAGAACGCTGATGGTAAAATAAATAAATGGCTATTTCGAACTCTCGACGCTGACGACGGAAATTATTATAAAGCAGCAATAAACTTTTCCATATAAATTATACAATAAAATCGCGCTCAATAGCTGGATGCACCGGGACGCTCAAAAACAACATGCATTTAAAACAACCAGATTCTTTAGAGGAAGCTATTGCTTATGTTTCTGAATTGGAAAATTTCGAAAACCTCTACGAGAATCTAACCAACACAAGAAAACAATTCCAAATGCCCAAAATGCAAAATCAACGAAAACTACGAACTGGTTTAAAAAGATTCCAAAATGCAGTATTAATGACGATAAATTCTTTACAAGACTATCTTAGTTTTCACGGGATTATTACGCAATTGAATTTAGATTGCCAAAATATTATAATGTTTCTAGATAACCTAGAAGACGCTATTATGTTTGCAAAAATTCATAATAGTATTTTACCGATTTCGGATTTGAATAAACAATGAACACTCGAAAGTTAAGGAGGGAGGAGTTATATGTCCCAAACTGCAGACGAAGCCCAAAGCTAAGCGAAGATAACGCATCGCTGACACCGCATCAAAAGCCCTATTTATTCAATTGTAATATTAAAAAAATGCTCTTAATTATTCCAGCCTTTGTATCGGCCAGTTCGAATAAAACTTTATTTCGCTTTCTGTGTAAACAAATGTTTTTAAAAACGCTCACCCGAATTTTCAAAATCAAATCAAATGAAAATATTGATTAAAAAACGAAAACATAATACGCGTTTACTTCAAAAATAAAAGCATCTCTGTCTGTTGGCAAAAAAATACAAGAACAAGTTCGACAAAGCAGTACCGTAATAGTCTCAAAAACAAAACAAAAATGCTTAATATCGCGTTCGCGTACCCCTAAAAAAATCAAACGAAAGAAACTGCGTAGCGCTATAACATCATCATAAATCACTCAAAAAAAACGAAGTATTTTTACCAAAATCAAATACCAAAAAAAATTATATTCATTTAACATAAATATATAACATCATAAGTATTTCAATTTTATGGCTTTAAAAGAGACCGAAGTTTGGTTTTTCCTTCGTTTGGTAAATATCAACTTGAAATCAATTCAGGTAATTTAAATTTAACACACAATAAAAAACAACAGAAAATATCACACAATAACGCGTTTTACCACAAACCGAAACTCAATTTTACGTACCCGACGCGCGCGTTTGTGGCATCTTCAGAAGATTACAACTAAACTTAATAGAACAAATGCTCTCTCTCTCTCTCTCTCTCTCTCTATATATATATATATATATATATATATATATATATATATATATATATATATATATATATATATATATATATATATATATATATATATATATATATATATATATATATATATATATATATATATATATATATATATATATATATATATATATATATATATATATTGATACTTGTTAAGTTGGGACTTCCGCTACGTGAAGCGGGCGGCCTAACATCCACTATTTTCGGGACGTATATTATAAAACTTTCGATGTATATATGATGAGGGGGGCTTAAATTTAGGGTTTCGCATAAGAGGGGTAATTATTTTCCTTTTCAAAATTATTGGACATCAGACACTCTTTCTCACTTCTGCCATATACGACTCCGCGATGATGCCAAGTTTCTCATATATACAAGAAGTGACAAGGCATGTTTTACTGTTAGACTGTATATTAAGGAAGTCACAATGAGTAAAGAGGTTCAGCTGTATATAGAATTCGCTCGATATTGCAAACGTGGTTCAAACAAAAACTGAATCCGTTGCACGTCTGCACGTCACAAATGGCTCCGGGTGCGTTTAAATTTAATTTGCTGGCGGTCGCTTTGTGACGTGCCGCGGATTTAGTTTTGGAGGAGCTACATATTTTTCAAAAAGATGTCAACTTTTGCTAAGATTTTATGAGAATACGACAAAACAGTAATAATTCTGACTGAGTTTGCAATGAATTTTAGAAATCAAATAGTCACAAACTTTTTTAATATTTTTTGAGTATTATTTTGGTTTATTTAAATCTTTATTATCTAAAACTAAATAAAAAGGATGAGTATAATTAAAAACTCTGTTTTTTATTGGTCGAGGTATTAGTTACACACACGAATAAACGCTTGCCCTGAAAACTCATTTTTATTTTATCGTTTACCTCGGTGTAACATGAAAACTATTTGGAATCTGTTACTTTTTCAAAAACCCCAATCGGGTGGACCGTTTTTTTTTAATTATCAGAATGTAAGCTATGTCGTCAATATCAAGGCCACCAGCGAAGCAGCTAGAAAGGGTCAGATTTGCGAGGACGGTCAGGCAATTAACAACTTAGCGGTTCCGGAGAGCGCTTAGGATCGTTTTTGCTTGTAGACCCTCTTTCGTAGCGAATATGACACGTATTTTTCTCATAGTTGAATTTTTTGATTAATTACTTGTTACATAGGGATGGTACCGTTTTATTATATTTGACATTAGTAATTATTTGTATTATATTTTATTGGCAACACTTCATATTCAACTAATAATACATAAGTGTACATAGAAGCTAGAATAAAAACTAAAATTATATCTACGATAACACCTAAAATTAAGTAGAAGTAAAAAGTTAATCTTAAAAAAAAATCCTTCTTCCCATTCCAATCCAATATTAACGTATATCTTCGGCAAAAATAATAGGTTTTTGATTTATAAAGAAAATTGTCATTACGTTTTTTACTCTTCATTCAGTCTGAGTTTGTTTCAGTGTCCGATAAATTAGAGATATTTAGTGTTAGTCAGGGATCATTTTTGTCTCGTTTATTGCTACATATTGATTTCACACATTTACAGGAACCAATACATTTCATAAATTTTCTTTTACAGGAACATAATGGTTCGTTACGGCTGAAATGTTTTGCCTAAATTAAAAAATCTTATTTAACAGAAAATTGAATGTCTGCCTTTTTTTACATCGACAGGTGTTTAGAACTGAGGTATCCTCTTGTAATATTGCTTCGGTTATCAGTACATGTGAAATTTTCCAACTCATCGTCAATTGTCTAGAGACAGTTACGTAATCGCTTTCTAAATAAATTTTAATTTCTTCTTGAGCGACGCTTATCCGTGTAAGATATTGAGTGACCACAAACGTGCATGGTTTCAACAAGTTTTTTATATATATAAATATTTTTTTCCATTTGAACTCGCAAAGATGATCGCTTGACAAATATTAAGTATTTCCGTTTCTTTGCTGGCATTACATGTTTCGCTGGAGACAAGAAGACTAGTTAAAAAATATAAATTATTTGCTTTCTGTAATCCTTAATTTTTAAATTCTGCATTCTGTATGCCAATTATTTCCATTTTAATATTTTGGCAAATCTTCATCATTCCTGGCGGACCAAAGGATAAATAGTTGGACGTTTCCGTTTTAGTGTGATGCACTACTGCTTCAATGGCTTGCTCCTTTATGTTAAGTTCCAGGGTTTATTAAATAAAGCAAATAACTCAGACTCTTTTAATCAACTAGACTAAACATTTTGCAAACTCTGTCCACAATCTTGAAAAACTTCATAAAGTATCAAATTCAGTCACATGTAGAAAAAAGTCTTGTGGGCTTTCAGTCGTCCTGTGACAAGTAAATTGCTGTGAGTGTTTAAAGCAAACTAACTTTAACAGAGTTGAGCGATTACAGAACTATTGCCCAAGACTAACATAAGGTATCCGAACATCTTACACGGTATTTGCACTCTGCGACCTTATTTTTCATAATTATAAAAACCATATTCCAAAGTATTTGCAGCAAAGACTGCATTTTAGCATAAATGTATATACGTCAAACTGTCGTTTTCGGGCTATATTATAACACTATTCTGAACTATTCAAAAGATCCTCCTCTTATATAATTGTAAACATAGTTCATAAATTTCCGGCTAAAGTACTACAATGAAAACATTAATTTACCTTTAAACAAAATTATTTCATTCTTTAATAAAAGAGCAGTAATATATTTAATTAAACTCTAGTATAAATTAAGAACTGAAAATGAACCAATACAAATAAACAATGTCTGAAAATAACCTTTATCAGCATTTATCTATTTAATTGATCTCGCGAATTCTACGATATTTCAGGCTTCTTACTCTTTATTTTATGTTTTCTTATTAATTCATTTATTTCCTTGACGTTAATGTGCCTAAGCACCTTTTGTGTATAAATAAACTTGTCAAGGCGAACAAGCGGAAGAAAATTTTTCAAAATTATATTTGTTTATTTTGTATAATAAAAGTCCTTTATTATTATTAAAGACAGAAAAATAATTAAACTGCCAATATTCAAATTGTGTTTATCATATCTTCATCATATCTTTTTGAACATTTTCTTGTTCTTATCCAAAACCAGAGAAGGCATTAATTTAGTACTCCATTCATTTTTAAGAGAAGTCACAAAATTTCGTTCGTTACCCGCAAATACGGTCGAAATGAATCCTTTTCAGTATATTGTGCGCCTAAAATAAATAACGGCCTTGAAATACGCAAAAAATGCTACGTTGCCATTTTACTACCTCGTAGGAAGCCATAAAGTACTACAACTAAACATACTGTGAAGTCCTAACGTATGGTTTACCGCGGAGAGTCAAAGGGAAGTCAATACATGCGACAGACATACCAAGATTACATTGCGAATTGCGATGCGAGCGCCAACGATCTACGCCTGAACTAAAATTGATAATGTACGGATAAATGGTCGACCTTGGGACTTCATTAGAAAATTTTGCAGGAACGTTGCTAAGGCCCTCAAGCTCATACTGGCAAAGTTTTACATAGGAAACGTTGTGACTTCCGAAATCGGAAGTCTCCACGTTGTAGATGAAGTTACATCGTTAATTGACTATGTATTTTGGAAGTTGTAGAGTACGTTTATCAATATATATATATATATATATATATATATATATATATATATATATATATATATATATATAGCGAAGGACAGTAACGGGGCTACTGGTAACACACAAACAAACTGTTAATTATTGGGAACACCCCAACTTCGATGGATCGCCGTAAAGGGAGCAATAAAAGATGTTGAAGCTCAAAGCAAACTGGCAATTTATTGTAATATCTAGGTTTCGCCCATGGATACAGGCTTCATCAGGACACTAAGTCATATAGAGAACAAAAAAACACTTCATCAGAGTTAACAATCTAACCAAAAAATAGTGAAAAAACTTACACAACACGCCTCTTTCAACCTCTACATATAGAGAGATGACATTGGTATATAAAATAAAGTGTTTCGCCCGTTCTAACTATCAACATAACACTCGATGGATGAAATTTATGGAAAAAAATTACAATTGTAAAAAATATTAACCTCCACCACAACGTTACAAAGCAATCCCACTAACATAAAACGTTAAGGTCAATAAAATATCCGGATTGATAAAATATTAAAAGATGAAAAAAAAACAGCCGATTTGTTACAAATGACACTCCGTATTGTTGAGAAGGAAAACTAAATGTGCGGGAACTTATTAACAATTCGCAATAACCTAAAAAAGCCACAACCAAAAAGCCAGTCAATGATACCAACTGTACAGCCAACCATAACATATGTAAAACACCAAACAAGGGAGGGAATTTTAAACAGAATTCTTTCAAATATGCACCCATTGTACATTATTTATATAACTATGTTTACATTATTGAAGTTAACGTTAAGGGTAATTAGAAACAAACCTTTAGGACGGGGAGAAAGAAACAAAGAAAGGAAACTGTTTTTTAAACATTAATAGCAACAAACTTAGCAACCCACTACAACCTGACCGTATCAAAAAACTCTGGTAGCTTATGCTTCGCAGTACGACTCTGATTAAGGAGATAGGTGTAGATGCTACTAAGATCCTCAACATCCTTCTTTCTGTTGAGGCTATTACTACAACAGTTAATATAACACATCTCTAAAAACTTACGTTTGAAGAGGTTCTTTTCACTCTTTAATACTACCGCTTCATCGTACATGACACTGTGTATCATGGTATCATTGACATGAGCACTTAAACTAGTAATATTTGGTTTTAACTTACAATCACTTTTATGAAGTGTTAGCCGTTTTTTTAACTTCTGTGAAGTATGACCAATGTAAATTAAATTGCAAGAGCATTTAATGCAATATACAACGTCTGATTTATGTAACGATGGGGTAATGTCTTTAAGATTGGAATAGAAAGATTTGAGGGGTCTTAAGTTGTAATTGGCAATTTTTATATTAGTATCTTTAAAGATCCTAATCAGAGCCGGGGACAATCTATCTATATACTGTAGTTTGCCAAAACTAGGCAACTCATTATTAACATTAAGCTGTGGTTGTAAAGCATTAGGCAGGTCTGTAGTGGCACTATTACAGGAGAGAATTTTATTTATTAACGATGGTGGGTATTTATTATTAATTAGTAGGTTTCTTAATAACATTAAGTTCTTATTTAACAGACTATGGTGACAAATTTTTTTAATGCGATGTGAAGGGAATGTATCTATAGGAACTAGTAACTTTTCTATGCCAATCAAGAATAACTAAATTTTCACTAGTGCGAATGACCTTTGTGTCAAGGAAAGGGACTGAACGATCTGTCTCCGTCTCCACCGTGAAAGTGAGATCGGAATGAAAGGAATTGAAAATTTCAAGTGTGGATTCGATGAGGTTAAGTGGAACTGCTGTTAATAAATCATCCACATATTGATATATGAAGGGGAATTCAAAACTAACTCTGTCTATCACATAATAAAGTAATTTGTTCATAACAATCTCAGCCATCACAGGGGAGGCCGCACCCCCCATAGGAAGGCCCTTCACTTGTTGGTAGAATTTTCCATCAAATGAGGAAATAGTATTATTCTATAGAAAAGTTACCGTATCCAAAAACTCCCTCTTAGGTAATGTACAGTTGGGCTCAACCAAGTCAAAATGTTCCTCTATAATATCAACAACTAACTGTAATGGAATATGAGTAAATAAGGACACTACATCGAACCAAACAAGTGAAAAATCAGATGGTTATGTAATTTATGTGTTACCTTCTGAGTTAAAAATTCTACTCAGAAGGTAACACATAAATTACATAACATTACTATCTATGACACCTGTCGAGCAATTAAGATGTTGGAATCTAGACTTAGTTGGGCTGTTGATTTCTTAAGATGTAACATTCCATTTAGAGTCCTTGACGAATATTTATATATACAAAACATTAAATATGACACACTATTTAACAAGATAAAAAAGTCTAACCTTCGAAAGTTAAAATCAAGGAAAGCTAATAGTAGTGATTTATATACCACTGACAATTCTAATTGGTTCAAGAATGTGTCCAATATTGAGATTCCTGATGATGTTAGGGGTTTTCTTTCGCTTGGTCCTAAATTTAGCCTTCCTGTGTCACCTCAACATATAGATATTTTTAAACTACTCTCTGAGGTAGAAATCATTATCCAGAACTCAGATGAACAAAAACGAGACCTCCTGCGAACGAGGGCCACTAATCTCATCACTAATTATATTAATTCAAGTGTTGTTGCTAGTGTCGCTCCACCTACATATGATATAGAGCGTCGTACGAAACGATTTTTAAAAGCTAATCCTAACTTGGTTATCACTAAATCTGATAAGGGTAATGTCACGGTGGCTATGACTAAAGAAGATTACATAGAAAAATCTCTCATATTATTAAATGATGCTAACACTTACCTACCTGTAATAAGGGACCCTACACATTCAATAGAAACGCAATGCAATAATATTATCAAGAAAATTAACAACCTTGGCTATATTGATGATACCACGGCTCGTAACCTCAAAACCTACAATGGTGTCTGCCCCAAATATTATGGGTTGCCGAAGATACATAAAGATGGTTACCCTTTACGCCCTATTGTTTCATGTTTAGGTGCGTCGACGCAACCCTTAGCTAAATTTATCAGTCAAATTCTTTATAAGTCTTTTAGTAGCTTCAATAAGTTTAGGGTTAAAGATAGCTTTGAGTTTGCGGAGCGTATTAATGAGTCTATTTTACCATCTGATTTTTCACTTGTCTCGTTCGATGTAGTGTCCTTATTTACTCATATTCCATTACAGTTAGTTGTTGATATTATAGAGGAACATTTTGACTTGGTTGAGCCCAACTGTACATTACCTAAGAGGGAGTTTTTGGATACGGTAACTTTTCTATATAATAATACTTTTTTCTCATTTGATGGAAAATTCTACCAACAAGTGAAGGGCCTTCCTATGGGGGGTGCGGCCTCCCCTGTGATTGCTGAGATTGTTATGAACAAATTACTTTATTATGTGATAGACAGAGTTAGTTTTGAATTCCCCTTCATATATCAATATGTGGATGATTTATTAACAGCAGTTCCACTTAACCTCATCGAATACACACTTGAAATTTTCAATTCCTTTCATTCCGATCTCACTTTCACGGTGGAGACGGAGACAGATCGTTCAGTCCCTTTCCTTGACACAAAGGTCATTCGCACTAGTGAAAATTTAGTTATTCTTGATTGGCATAGAAAAGTTACTAGTTCCGGTAGATACATTCCCTTCACATCGTATCACCCTAAAAAAGAAAAGATCAGTATGATTGTAGCATTGACTGATCGCATTAAAAAAATTTGTCACCATAGTCTGTTAAATAAGAACTTAATGTTATTAAGGAACCTACTAATTAATAATAAATACACACCATCGTTAATAAATAAAATTCTCTCCTGTAATAGTGCCACTACAGACCTGCCTAATGCTTTACAACCACAGCTTAATGTTAATAATGAGTTGCCTAGTTTTGGCAAACTACAGTATATAGATAGATTGTCCCCGGCTCTGATTAGGATCTTTAAAGATACTAATATAAAAATTGCCAATTACAACTTAAGACCCCTCAAATCTTTCTATTCCAATCTTAAAGACATTACCCCATCGTTACATAAATCAGACGTTGTATATTGCATTAAATGCTCTTGCAATTTAATTTACATTGGTCATACTTCACAGAAGTTAAAAAAACGGCTAACACTTCATAAAAGTGATTGTAAGTTAAAACCAAATATTACTAGTTTAAGTGCTCAGAAAGAAGGATGTTGAGGGTCTTAGTAGCATCTACACCTATCTCCTTAATCAGAGTCGTACTGCGAAGCATAAGCTACCAGAGTTTTTTGATACGGTCAGGTTGTAGTGGGTTGCTAAGTTTGTTGCTATTAATGTTTAAAAAACAGTTTCCTTTCTTTGTTTCTTTCTCCCCGTCCTAAAGGTTTGTTTCTAATTACCCTTAACGTTAACTTCAATAATGTAAACATAGTTATATAAATAATGTACAATGGGTGCATATTTGAAAGAATTCTGTTTAAAATTCCCTCCCTTGTTTGGTGTTTTACATATGTTATGGTTGGCTGTACAGTTGGTATCATTGACTGGTTTTTTGGTTGTGGCTTTTGTTAATTGTTAATAAGTTCCCGCACATTTAGTTTTCCATATTTTTCCCATAAATTTCATCCATCGAGTGTTATGTTGATAGTTAGAACGGGCGAAACACTTTATTTTATATACCAATGTCATCTCTCTATATGTAGAGGTTGAAAGAGGCGTGTTGTGTAAGTTTTTTCACTATTTTTTGGTTAGATTGTTAACTCTGATGAAGTGTTTTTTTGTTCTCTATATGACTTAGTGTCCTGATGAAGCCTGTATCCATGGGCGAAAGCTAGATATTACAATAAATTGCCAGTTTGATTTGAGCTTCAACATCTTTTATTGCTCCCTTTACGGCGATCCATCGAAGTTGGGGTGATCCCAATAATTAACAGTTTGTTTGTATATATGTATATATATATATATATATATATATATATATATATATATATATATATATATATATATATATATATATATATATATATATATATATATATATATATATATATATATATATATATATATATATATGATGACACTATATTCCGGGATATCATCCGTTCGCTCGTTGAACTCCGACTGGAATCCTGCATCCGACTGGAATCCTGCAAATCTTGCATCCGACTGGAATCCTGCAGACGTTTCGCCAAAATCTCACTTGGCATCTTCAATGCTCGCGCTCCGAAAACACTTCGAACACTGAGTGTTCGAAGTGTTTTCGGAGCGCGAGCATTGAAGATGCCAAGTGAGATTTTGGCGAAACGTCTGCAGGATTCCAGTCGGATGCAAGATTTGCAGGATTCCAGTCGGATGCAGGATTCCAGTCGGAGTTCAACGAGCGAACGGATGATATCCCGGAATATAGTGTCATCACATTTTTCCATCCGTGAATCAATACGTGAGATATATATATATATATATATATATATATATATATATATATATATATATATATATATATATATATATATATATATATATATATATATATTCTATTTCGATGGCCTCTCGTATAATCAAAGCAGATGTTGTTTGTTTGTTTTTTATGGCTAAACGATGTTCCTCGAGCCTGGCTGAAATCTTTCTGTTGGTCTGTCCCACATACGTCAGGCTGCACGATCCGCACGCTACACTGTATGCTCCTTGGTTTTCCAGAGTAATTTTTTGTTTTGGGTTTCTTAGTATTGCTCCGATGGTATGGTCAGGTTTGTATGCCGTTGATATGTCGTATTTCCGTAATATTGGGCCGATTTTGTCAGTAACCCCCTTGATGTATGGCAGGACAGCGATCGATCTTCGTTGGGTCTCGTCCTGCACTCTCTGCTGCGGCTGTTGTTGTTTACTGATTGCCTTGCTAATGGTGCGCCTTTGGTATCCGTTTTGTCGAAGACAGGTACTAATATTTTTCAGTTCTTCATCTCTGTTCCTCTCGTTTGTGGGCTTGAAGGACCGAGCAATTAATGTATTTGCCACTGCCTGTATCTGTGATGGGTGGTGGTGAGATTTAGCGTTCAGATATCTATTAGTGTGTGTTGGTTTTCTATAGACAGTGTGTTCCAAATGTCCATCTTCGGCCCTTGTGATGTGCACATCTAAATAGGGCAGACTGTTATCCTCTTCAAGTTCTATTGTAAATTGAATCCTTGGGTGAATGGAATTCAGATGATCTAGGAATTTCAGACAGGCCATAAAATTGATTTCGGCACTTGCAAACAAATAGGTAATATTCCTGATTTTAGAACTAGGATTATACGAGAGGCCATCGAAATAGAAAAGTCCGGACACCTCAATTCGAGAGACGACGTTCTGCGTTTATCCAACACGTGGAGAACGATAATCAAACAGCAGAGCGATGCGCAGCAGCCAACGGGGACATCGCAACTACGATCTTGCGAAATTAACAACGCGACAATTCGGGGGGCGGAGCCACCTCCCCCCACACACAAGCAGCACCTTTACCATTACCGTTACATTGAGTATATTGTATGGATACTTGTTCGCGTCTAGAGCGTCACACATCTTGGCATCAATGTTAAGGGTAAGAGATATACAAATCTGTTTTAATCATATACTTATTCGCGTATGAAGCGTCATTATTAACTTATATCATTTCGGTTATTTTCGCCAGTTCTGGTGTGCGTTGAGTGTAGCAAGCGTCAAGTATAAAGACGAATAGGTGGTAGGTACGTATAATTTTCTTCCAGTATGGGGACTTTTCAAATTGTCGTGATTTTTTGGCATTTTTCTGTTCTATTTCTAGATTGTTTTAGAACGAATAGGAGTAGCAAAATTATAATGCTTGCTCGTAATAAGATTGATAGTGATTGTTTAGACATTTTAGAAATTCCTAAATATCAATCACAAGACGCCGATAGAAACGAACAAGAGCGATTTCTAAGTAAATGGTCTGGTAAGTACACAACTATTTGTGTGTGTGTGTGTGTGTGTGTGTGTGTGTGTGTGTGTGTGTGTGTGTGTGTGTGTGTATGTTGTATGTGTGTGTGTGAAAACGTTTTTAGCTTTCTTCTTCCTATGAACTTATTTTCTAAAGTGCCGGTTACGACGACTTTGTTATCGTTAAGCAAAAAAAAATGAATTTTCTCCAGCACCGGGTGGCTCGGTAAATAGCAACTTTCAAAAAATTATAAGGTGTGCTACTCAAAAATTGAAAATTACATACTGTCGAAAAATTGAAAGTTTTAAAAGTTTTTAAAAGTTATAGCGTATTCCCACTTTCATATGGCACCCGCATATTGAAAAAAATATAGAGAATTATTCAGTTTTTGCTTTTAGCTTACTTTTTTCAGAATTTCCAAGTAGATCCTGTGTATTTGACGTGTCTAGATGTGTCTCGTCATTTTGTTTTTCAGTAGCCTCCCAATTTTCGTTTCCATGCTCATTTTCTTTTGATTTTGGTTTATCAGACATATCCATTAATTTTTTTTTCAAATTTATCTCAATCTCATCTAGCGATTTGCCTTTAAAATGACCAGCTTCACCATTTTCCATAAGTATAAGTAATTTGGAAATTCTAGAAATTTGATAAATATCGTCGGGTAGGCGATACGACTGTCGATATATACCCAAAGTGTGACCCATAAATGAGGCCAGTTGCTCCATGTCGTTTTCAGACATGTTAAATAATTGAGTTATAGTTGCCAAATGTTTTCGAAATCGGGTACAGGTTAGAGCATCCGGGTTTTTAGGTTCACAGAGTGAGGCGTGTTTTCTTAATGCTTTATAACCCACAATTGGCTCAGATGACTTAGGATTTGCGAATAAGTAAATATTACACATTTTCAGAATCTTACTTCTACACCTTAAAACTATGTTTAAGTGTTCTTGTACATCCTTGCTAATTAATATTGGCGCTCCCCTTCCCCTTTTACCTCTTATGACAATACGCTTAAAACTGCTCATTAGAATTTTTTCAGTTTCTGAAATAACTTCGCCAAATTCTTCATATGCCTGAGAATTCTCATGATGAATTATTGATTTGTAACTGTTTACTAAAAGTCTCTGCAACTCTCCCGGACGTCGTCTATTCAGTAAAATTATTCTGCAGTAGATGGTTTCTATTAAAGTAGTATATGATTTTTCATCACTGGAGTTTTCTTGCAATTTGTAGAGTGCATCATCAGCTTTTTTTATCAAGTAATCTTTTGGTAGTTTAAGATCAGTGGCAAGGAGTACTAGAGTGACTTTATTCCATTTATTTATATTAAGATCACTAGACGCTTGGTTGGAAACATCAAATTTCCAGTTACCATTTACTAACTGTATTAGATTTTTAAGGTCAGCCTCTTGTGTTGCAGAATATGTAGATGCAAGATAATCAGATTTTTTAAAGCTGTATACTAGTGCGATATCGCAACACTGTTTCAATGTAGTGCCCATATTTAATGCAAATGTTGGAGCTTGATATGTTTTGGAATCCTTGTCAAATCGAGATGCAGCTTTAGTTGCCGAGACTAAAATATCGTAGTCATCCGGTTTAAGGGCCTCAAAGAGGCCCTTAATAGTGGGTTTTATTTTTTTATCTCCAATAATAATCTGGCTAATTCTCTCATTTTTCTTGAAGCCAC
Source organism: Cylas formicarius (assembly GCF_029955315.1). Taxonomy (NCBI): domain Eukaryota; kingdom Metazoa; phylum Arthropoda; class Insecta; order Coleoptera; family Brentidae; genus Cylas; species Cylas formicarius. Next base: position 26,233,641 of record NW_026844214.1, read on the forward strand.
TGGAATGAAATGGTTCTCTCTGTGAATTTTTAAATATCTAGATGCAAATACACATATTAAGGGATCCTTCTTAGCAACTAGCGATATCTTATCGGCCCTCATTCTTGGGAAAACATTAATTTTTAGTTGAGAGTCCACTTTTAAATTCCGAATTAAAAAGTTTTGAGCTTCAGCCTGAGAATTTCTCATAGAGTATCCTTTATTTGGATTTTCGCTGCAATTTTTGCAGTGTCTCCGTAAATTTTTAGACGAATAATATCCTAGGCAATGTATGCATGGTAAATAATTTGTATCTTCATTACCTTTTCTAACTGGTTTTACTGATATCGGTACTACTCTGCAGGTAATTTCCTTTCTTTCTTAAAGCAAAGAGTAATTTTTTTCTGTCTTTGCTTTGCTTATCCAGTGCTAATATTTTTTGTACATCAATTTCAGATTTATGGTTTCTTTCGATATGTCTAGGAAAATTTAAGACCTCCGTCTCGCAATAGTAACAAAACGTACTTTTTTTAAATTTTTCTTTAGAAGTTGTTACAGTAGTTGGAGTCGTATTGCTAATATCCTTATCTAAAATCAAATCTTCGCAGATTAAGGGACTCTCGGGTGCCGTGCAGCAGATTAAAGGGGAACTAACGTTAGAAAATATTTCCTGAAAAAACATTCATTTGATTTTTCTTACAACTTATTATTACTAATGCTGCCTAAAAATTTGGTAAAAATTAGTTTAGAACCGAAAGAGGATTGAGCTGGTATTTTCATGAAATACATAAGATTTTCTAAAATGAAGATACTTGGGTTATAGGTTACCATGAATTGCGTGGGATGGTTTTATTTTATACTGCAAATATTTTTTTTACTATATTGAAGATTTTATTTTTCCAATTAATTTGTTCAGACGTACCTTTTTATACTTTTTATACTTTTATATTTAATGAGATAACATTTTTTGTGAAATAATAAACGCCTTCTTAACATTTTAAAATCTGAAATAGATGTAGGAACAACAAGTTTTACAACCAGATCAGCATAGTAAAAAAAAGGAATTCGGAATTTGTTTAAGAAGAGAGACAAGTTATTATCCAAGTATGATTGAATAATTATGAATATTATTTATTCGACAATTTATAGTACCACCATAAATCATTCGATTCTTGTGGCTTCAAAAACAAATTGACAAATTAGTCAGATTTTAGTTAGAGATAAGAAGAGCAAAAGTACATACAAATTCCCACCTCTGCGTTCATTACCGACCACTATCTCGAAACTATGTTGCGCTGTCAAATTTCATGTTTCTAATCAAGCCTTAGTATAAATAAACCTTAATATTCCACGTCAATATTCTTCAATATTTAAATATTAAATAAAGCTGATTGTTTGTAAAAGATGTAGGAAAACTTTCTTTAGTGCAGAATAATCTAATGTAACAGATTACTCCGGGGAAGCAGGGTATGCAGGCTAGTTTGGTGAATATTTATAATCACTCTGGGAATATTCACGCAGATGAAGAATTTGGTGAAATTATTTTAGTGAAATTATAGAAAATTTAATAGATATCCCAGCAAAAAGGAAAATTTCATCTACGAGAATTGATGTGGTCTATTAGAAAACAACAAAAAAAGTCAAAAAATTCATACGTCAAATTAAAAATTGTTCCCAGTATTTTCTTATCGCTCTCTGTCTAATGTGTATTTTAGAGGGAAACCTTTAGCCTATTTCTAGTAAACGCTCTCCAACGTGGCTTATTTATTGTAGAGAAATGAATCAAGGCGCCTATTACATTAAAAAATGTTTCCATTTTAACAAAAGCGGAGAAACATAAGTCTGAACAGATTAATTATATAAGGTTGAACATATCATAAATCTTCCTCCGAAGGTGGTAACTTAGTTTTTAAGTAAAATTGGTAGAGATGCGCATATAACTTCAAGAAATAATATATGTTTTTTTTATTTTAGTAATTTATATCATTTCATGCCTTTTGTTTTTCAAGTAGCATAAGTTACTAACCGACTCATTATCACTAGGAAGATATTCTGGATCTGCTTTGGAATTATTTGAAGGCAAAGAATTAGAAGAGGATTCGTTTTCCTAAAAACATATTCCCTTTCGAATATATATAATAAATTTACGAATAGGACAACTTACGTCATTGATGTTTGCCTTAAATGAAAATGAAGCTCCAAAATCCTGCATTGGTTGCTGGTTTGATAATCTAATTTCTTCACACTATAGCAAAAGTAATCGCTTAGACGCAAATATAAATAAAAACATACTGTGTGTCGGAAGAGAAAGCAAAGCAATATCCATCCTTAAAATTTTATCTGAAAATTGGAAGCTATAGTGGAAGAACGTATTCAACGTTCACTTGCGTTTCACTATGAGATGTGGTTTTAAACAATCGGTGAGAATATTTAAATAGTTACTAAAACTTCTTAATTGTTTCTAAATCTAACAATATTTTCAAAAACTTTTAAATACGAATTTATAAAAATATCTGCAATTTCCTATCTCTTCAAAACGTACACTTACACTTTCAAAATCATTTGTGTTTAGATCTTTTGAAACGGAATTCGGTGTAAGAGGTAATGGTTCGTCCAAGGGTTTGTTACAAAACCACCTATTTTTTTTCTTTATTGAGTTTGCGCCACAAACTGCATACTATAAAAAGTTATATTTAGATATGGATATTTAACAATAATGTAATACTTGCGTATTCTTCAGGAAATAACCTTCGCGCCATGCTGAAATAAGTATCCCATTAATGTTTTTTACTTAATAAAAATCATTCAACAAAAAATAGCAAATTTGCAATGCCTAAATGGAGATCACAATCTCAAATTTTAATTACTTACCTAACAATTTTCCTACTACGAAACATGCACCGAACCGTAAAAACACGTGAAAATTAAAGGAAGACCAATATTGCGTAATATGTAATCCATTTATACATGAGGAGGATTCTTGACTGTGTTGAATAAGGAAGACGCATCCGCTGGAAAATATGTGAAAATTGAAAAAATAAATAGTTAATTATTTTGCAGAACACGTTTGTATAGTTCCCAATTATCCAGTATACGCGCAAAAAGTTTAAATATACACTCTCCTTCTGGGAGAAGACCTATTGTATATATATATATATATATATATATATATATATATATATATATATATATATATATATATATATATATATATATATATATATATATATATTCTCACGTATTGATTCACGGATGGAAAAATGTGATGACACTATATTCCGGGATATCATCCGTTCGCTCGTTGAACTCCGACTGGAATCCTGCATCCGACTGGAATCCTGCAGACGTTTCGCCAAAATCTCACTTGGCATCTTCAATGCTCGCGCTCCGAAAACACTTCGAACACTTGACCCAAAAAAAACTTTAACGGCCATACCGCGGTAAAAAATGTTCCAGCAACTTAAATTTTTATTTGAGTACGCACAAAATTATTTGTTCCAAAAACCCCACTAAACTAAAGAAAACTTTGTCTCTTTGCAAATTACCAAAAAATAAAATAATAAAAAAAAATTATATATATACAAGGACAGATGTGTGATCTGTCCATAACCGCCCACCACAATACGCAGTATTGTCATGGGTTAATAGGCAAGGGACACAACTTAATCACGGGGCGTTTGAAAACGCCAGTGCTTGTCCGGACGGTAGCCACTCGGACGACACCATCAGGTCCGGGATGGACTTCGCTTAAACGAGCAATGGGCCATTGAAAAGGAGGTGAGTTGCTCTGTTTTATAATCACTAAAGCGCCCGGTTTTACATTTGGAGAGAGACTGTTTCATTTGGCTCTTTGTTGGAGCGTATGGAGATATTCTTTAGACCATCGAGTACAGATCTGTTGGTGAAATTTGGAGAGAAGCTGCCAACGAGAAAGGCGATTGTTCGGGACGTGTTGCACGAGGTCCTCGGGAGGGGCGTTCAAAGGCTCCATTGTGAGGAAGTGCCCGGGCGTTAAAACATTCAAGTCGTTCGGATCCTCACTTAGAGGGCATAACGGACGCGAATTCATGATTGCTTCGACTTGGGTGAATAAAGTGTAGAGTTCCTCAAAAGTTAATACCTGTTCCCCTATCGTACGGGCTATGTGACCCTTAACCGTTTTGATGTTGGACTCCCATAGTCCTCCAAAGTGTGGAGATGAGGGGGGAATAAAGTGCCACTTAATGTAGTGGTGATTGGCGGCGGTTTCAGCCAGCCTGTTTAATTCTTTACTTGCCCCAGAAAAGTTTGTGCCGTTGTCGCTATGAATGTTATCGCATCTGCCGCGGCGGCTGACAAATCGTTTGAAGGCAGCTAAGAATGCGCTCGTGGACAGATCTGACACTAGCTCCAGGTGAACAGCCTTGGTGGAGAAACAAATAAAGAGTGCTAGGTATGCTTTAAGGATCGGTGCCTTTCGAATCCTGGACATTACAATTGGGAAAGGTCCTGCGAAATCGACGCCGACGATGCTGAAGGGCTTAAGTTCGGAAATGCGCGCTATGGGTAAGTTTCCCATTAAAGGAACAGGCGACGTGGGGTTTACTCGAAAGCATTTGACGCATTTGGACAAAACCCTTCGGATTGCTCGTTTTGGAGAAAGAATCCAGAAACGCTGGGAAATTAGATATTGGACAGTTTGGATGCCGGCGTGTAAATACTGTACATGAGTCGACTCGATAATCATCTCAGTTAATCGGCACTGGCTAGGAAGTAACGCAGGAAATTTACGTTCGTAGGAAATGGTTGCTTGGCTTAATCGTCCACCCACTCTCAAAGTTCCAGGATCGTCAAGAAATGGAGATAGTTTCCTGAAATTTTTAGCAAGAGGTTTACCATCCTTAAGAAGACGGAGTTCGTGACTAAAAAATAGGTCTTGCGAGCGTCTTACGAAAATTAACAGAGAATTGTAAGTCTCGGAGGATGTCAGAAAACCGGTTTCCAATTTATTCGATTTACGCAAGTAATGCACGTAACGTACCAAATAACTCAGCGACCGAACACATTTGTTTAAGGATGAAGAGTTCTCGAGCATGGTGTCTAGAAAATTTGTGGAAGCTTGGGTGGTATGGAGGTTTAAGGTGCGAGCCTCTAATTCGTGGTCGTGGACGTCGGTGGGGTCACGTTCTAAAATAATGGGATTGCAATGCAAAAAAGATGGCCCCGCCCACCATAGAGAACTGTTCACTAACTCGAAAGGTAAACAACCACGAGATCCAAGGTCAGCGGGGTTCTCTCTAGATGAGACATAATGCCAACTGGAAGGATTAACTCCTTCCTGAACAAAAGACACCCTGTTACTGACGAAAGTCTTCCAACGGTGCGGAGAGGATCTCAACCAATCCAGAGTAACCGTGGAATCAGAGTAACAGAAAATATCCGTAACTTCGATATCGGATGACTTAATAGCCGTGGCCACAAATGACACCAAGCGAGCCGCTAACACGGCTGCACATAATTCCAGACGCGGAATTGATACTATTTTCTTGACATGCGCGACTTTAGATTTAGCCGTTACGAAATGAAGGACGGGTGAGGCTGACAACGTTAAACATCGAGAGTATAACACAGCGCAGTAACCTATTTCGCTAGCGTCGCCAAAGCAGTGAATTTCCAATTTGGACATCTCATTAGGTAAAAGGCGTCTCGCAATATTTAGATTTCCAAGGACAGAAATTTCGGATAGGTACTTCTCCCACCAACGAACCACATCGTTAGAGGGTTTGTCGTCCCAACCGATTTTTTGAGACCAAATTTTTTGAATGATATGCTTAATGAGGAGAGTGACGGGAGATAGAAAGCCTAAGGGGTCGAATATCCGTGCTAAGTTGGACAAAAGGAGTCGCTTTGTGCAACCGGAATCAAAAGCCTTCACTTTAAATCGGAAGGTATCGGATGGAGCATCCCATTCTAATCCTAAAACCCTTAGAGTCGGGGAAGACAGTTTGCTTACAAATTCAAGGGGGTTAATCGCCAGATCGGATTTCAGAATTCCCTCCAATACGGCGGGACTGTTACTGGACCATTTCTTTAACTCGAAACCGCCCGTGTTTAATAATGCGATGAGTTCATCGCGCAAAGCTAAAGCGGTTTGGATCGAACAACAAGAGACGACAATATCGTCAACGTAGGTGTTCCTTTTAAGGGCTTTGGCAGCTAGGGGATATTTATGCCCTTCCTCGACCGCCAATTGGTGCAGACATCGTATTGCGAGGTAAGGCGAACAAGAAAGACCGTACACGACTCGGTTTATTCGAAAGTTCTTTACAGGCTCGTTAGGCGTGTTGCTCCAAAGAATTCGTTGGTAGTCCGTATGAAGCGGATTAACCAAAATTTGACGATACATTTTGGAAATGTCGGCGGTCAGAATACAACTGAATAAACGAAAATTTAATAATATTGTAGATATATCACTCTGGAGTTTTGGACCGGTGAATAGTTTATCATTGAGGGAAGGCTGGTTGGGAAGGTGTGCGGAACCGTTAAAAACCACCCTTAGTTTACTGGTTAAACTTTCCGGAATAAAAAAAACATGGGGGGATAGATAATAACAGTGAAGGGAACTGAACGAATCGTCTGGAAGAGATTCCATGTGGTTAAGCGCAATAAATTCGTTCATGAAATCGCGATATTGCGAGTAAATCTCAGGCTGCTTCTGAAGTCTCCGCTCAAGGGAATAAAACCTCTGTAAAGCCAGAGAGCGGATATTTGGGAAGATAGGGGCTTCTTCCTTAAAAGGTAAGTCGACGATGAACCGACCAGACGGCTGGTCTCGCCGTGTACCGTGTGTGCTGACAAATGTTTGTTCCACCTTAATGTCATCAGGAGATAGACGAGGTGCATCAGGAACTGTCTCTAATTCCCAGAATTTGTCCAATTGTTGATCAAGGGCAACCGTGTCCTCAAGATGACAAAACAACGTAGCGAGTGCAGGCGCTTTGAAATGATTTATTTTCCCCATAAGGACAGAGCCGAAGATTGTATTAATTGCGTCGGGCTGGTCTTTAGATCCAGGGATGCGTCCGTCCAACAGAATTTTAGAAAAGACGTCGGCACCCAGAAGGAAGTCTATAGGTCCCCTGCGGGAAAATTGGTCATCGGCCAAGTGTAAATTAGTTAAGTGGGACCAGTGACTATGTTTAATATCCAAACCAGGCTGGTCTTCGCAAATTTTTTTCAGAATTAAAGCGTCAGTGGCTAAAACAGGATGAGTTTTATACATCGGTCTAAAAGATATAGTCACTCCACCTAAACCAGCTTGCGAATGCATGGCGCCTAATCCGTTTATACGAACCTCTAGGGGAGACGGTCGTAAACCTAACCGGCTAACTGTTTTTTGAGTTATGAATGACGACATACTTCCTGAATCGAGTAAGCATCGTATCGGCTGGTAGATTCCGCGACCGTCGAGTATTTCGACAAAAGCAGTGGAAAGTAAAACGCTCGAATTGGCTGAAGAAAAACCTGCAGTTACGGTCGATGGATTTATGTGGTCAGAGAGCTTAAGCGAATCCTTGTTAGCGGGGGGTGACTGAAAGTGAAGTAATGTGTGATGTTTTTTTGTGGCACATATGACAACTTCACGTAGAGGTACAGGTACTAAAACGGTGAGAGCCTAAACAATTTACGCACATTTTTCCCCTCTTAACCAGATTGTAGCGCTCTGCGGGAGATTTTTCCAAAAACTCGCTGCATTTATAAATAAAATGAGAATTTTTACAAACAGGACATTTTGGTGGATTTTCAGTTTGAGCCAGCATTGCTGTAGATTTGGAGAAAGTTGGCTTTTTGAGAAAATTTTGCTTTGTTTTAGTTTGAAAATTAATATTGTCCAACGCCAGACAATTTTTACTTAAAAATTGCTTTAATTTAGCATAACTTGGAATAGTACTGTCGTTGTGATGAAGTTCAAATCGTGTAACTAGAGAAACCGTGAGTCTTTTCAGCATCATTTGAACAAGTATAAAATCCCAGTGTTCCGTGGGTAACCCTAGTTTTTGCAAAGCTGCGACATTTTTTGAAAACGTATCTAATAAAGAGCGTAACTCTTTTGAATTATCTGAGGTAAGTTTGGGTGAGCTTTCGAGGTTATTCCATAAATTTGAAGCAATAACTCTCACATTATTGAACCTTTCTTTTAGTAAGTCGTAAGCAATTGTGTAATTATCTGCTGTGATATCCAAATGGTCGACAGCGTCCCGAGCGACACCTTTCAAGCAAGAAACTAATAGGTTACATCGAGAAAACTCCGAAACTCGGTAACTTCTCCGCTAAATGTCGGTAACTCAGGCTTGGGTAAATTTAAATATGCAGAGATGGGCAATTGTTCATCCGGTATAGCAACAGATTGCGTCGTCGGCTTCATTAAACGTTGCGTATAAATAGCTTGAATTCTATAATATCGAATATCGAATTTTTTCCGAAAATCATCCTCAATCTTGAATGGATCATCCGCATTTTCCTTCTCACATATGATTGATATAATTTTATTGTGAATTTTATAAAAATTTGTTCGAGTTTCCTCAAGTTCTTTATACATAGCTTCAAGAATGGGATTCATCTTCGGCATTAACTTTCAGGGCAACATCGTATATTTCGTTCAATTTATGAATTTCAGTCGACCGGAGTACTTTATTCTTTTTATAATCACCCTTTTTTTTCAGTGAGTAAAAAATAAACGGTTCAAACCTAATAAAAACTGGTCAAACTCTTCACACACTAATATTAAATTATGTGCCCTGCTCTATTTACCTGACTAAAAATTAAATTATCTAAATGAACAACTGCGTATTGTATAGACGAAAGGTACATAAAAAGGAATGCGAAGGTCATCGATTTTTTTTGTTTTGCTCAAGAATTAGATCTTGACAGAAAATGTTTAAATCCAATTTCAAGTAACTCAATTAAAATTGTGCCCTCTCCGTGGTAATAATCGACATCAAAATAATGCGGATTGAAATAATGAATTTATTTTAATTTCTGTAAGAGAGAAATGTTTTCCGTTGCGTAGCTAAGGCTAAAAACTGCCGTTAAGATCGTTAAGACCAAATAATTTCTTTTCGCGGAGTAACCACCGATATGAAAAGAAAATGGGCGGCGAGCTTGGAAGAGCTTTAAAGTGGACTGTAGGCTTTAAATATTTAGAAATACTACCGATCGCCAAACGGGCCGCTAAAGAACTTTAAGGTCTCACCTTAAGCGCACACCTCCGTCTCCTCAGCAGGCCTGCTTCCTCTTTGCTGTAAGTTTTACTACTCAATTCGCAGAACTTACTGGTGTTACGCCACGGACAACATAAAAACGCACAACAAGAATCTTTAGAATTAAAGTTCCCTTCGCGGAAAACGCGCAACAGATCTCGCTGCTGCCGGAATGTTAATGCACTCCCGATCGGCTTGACCCAAAAAAAACTTTAACGGCAATACCGCGTTAAAAAATGTTCCAGCAACTTAAATTTTTATTTGAGTACGCACAAAATTATTTGTCCCAAAAAAACGACTAAACTTAAGAAAATTTTCTCTCTTTGCAAATTACCAAAAAATAAAATCAAAAAAAATTATATATATACAAGGACAGACGTGTGATCTGTCCAATATATATATATATATATATATATATATATATATATATATATATATATATATATATATTCACGTATTGATTCACCGATGGAAAAATGTGATGACACTATATTCCGGGATATCATCCGTTCGCTTGTTGAACTCCGACTGGAATCCTGCAAATCCTGTATCCGACTGGAATCTTATGGAACACTGGAACCCCAGTGATCGAAGTGTTTTCGGAGCGCGAGCATTGAAGATGCCAAGTGAGATTTTGGCGAAACGTCTGCAGGATTCCAGTCGGAGTTCAACAAGCGAACGGATGATATCCCGGAATATAGTGTCATCATATAAAAATATATATATATATATATATATATATATATATATATATATATATATATATATATATATATATATATATATATATATATATATATATATATATATATATATATATATATATATATATATATATATATATATATATATATACACATCTCAATATAATTAGAGCGTCTTGGACAGGTAACATGCTTTGAGCGTCACCTTCGTATGTCCTTCCCAAAGCCCGCCATATAGCGCCAGTACACTTGATAAACATTAGGGCGTCACTGGTATACGTTTTTCCATATACTTATTCGCTTTTAAAGCGTCACCAGCGTTGCCGCATTTGTTCTTGCAATAAGTGCCTACATTTTTTAGATATTCTCGACGTTCAACTTGTAACGTATTTATATGAGCTGCAGTTAAAAAATCCCTCCGCATAACATTGTGGATCAGAGTCTTTAGAGTCCGTAGGATATTTTAATTTTTTTGTTTGGAAGCATTTCAATTGTTTTTTACGAATTTTTCTATTCTATCTGTCAAAAGGAAAGAGTTGAATTTTAAGATTAAAAACGGTATAAAATTTTTAGAATGTTTTAATGTTTTAGAACCACAGAGTGTTGAAAATGAAATTTAGCAAAATTATATAATTTTTCAAAGAAAATTTCACAAACTACAACATCCTATTGGCTTCTTCCGAGTTTAACAGAAACTGGCTCGTATTTTATTTACTCTATACCTGCTTCTATATTGTTTGAGGGGTGGAGGAATTGAAGGAAGGGTATGAACAAACGTAATTTGGTCTTTGACTGATAGAAGAGATTTTTGGACATGTGGTAAATCTAGTTTTGACTTTATATTTCTTAAAAACTTTTGATATGTTATCAGTAATTTTTTGAATGTGAGAGTCCGAAAGCAACCCTACACTTGCCGTTGTTGTCGTTCCTTACAACCAAAACATCCCTGGCCACATTTTAAAAGTTAAGAAATATAACGTGAACTCCGGTAAATCGAGTTTAACATTTTTAAATTTTAATTAAAATTTTCATTCTGGAATTGGCACATCCAATTTTTGGAGTCTATTTAGATTTATAAGCATTACTTTTTATAGTTGAATAGCTCACTTCAAACAACACAACAATCGAAAAGTATAATTTTTGAGAAACACTAAAAACTAGTCAACGAAAAATGGAATGTTTTGTTGGTGCGAATAAGTATTTAGTATAGTTATTAGTTTTTGGTTTTTAAAATGAACGATTCAGTAATTCGACACGTTTCAGTTATCTCAGGTGGCCCCTAATGAATGCACCAAAAGCCAATCCTAAATTAAACTCGCAAAAATAATGATTTTGAGCCAAACGTGCTCTAGGAAAATGTCGCTCACTGAGCGTTAAAGTTTAGCAATTTTTAAAATATCGACAAGAAAACTTGGATTCGGAGGTTTTTCGAGAAAGTGAATGTGTTCATTTCTTCATTGAAGATCGAAAAAGGGAGAAAAAACTAATAGTGAATTGCGTTTCGGAACAGGTCCAGCTTGCCGGAAAGCCGAAAGAACGCTCGGTCGTACCGGTCGCGTACTTGCGGATCGTCCTAACGAAGCACGGAACATCCGACCCAAAAAACGCGACAGGTACAGCATGGAAACAAAATTCCATATATATTTAAAACATCTGAATTTTAGGCAAACGTTTTGAGACAATATATTACAATAATTTATCCACACACACAAGTAAAATACCGCTTTCGATTGCTTTTTAGCGCATTAATTAAGGACCACCCTAGACGGCAAATTACACTATTTATAAACTATTTTGTAAATGTACTAATTGATTTTTTAAATTTATGTATTATTTTATGATAACTACCATATTTTTGTTCCTTATTAGTTTAAGGTGAATGCTTATAGAAAAAGAATTATAAAGGAATTATGTGGCATTCCCTGGGAATTAAGTGGAATTCAGAGGATTTCCGAAAATTTATCACTCGAAGAAGATTTTTATATTTATATTTATAATAGTTTTCAAAATCTTGAATTTATACGTATGTGTAGCAGAATAGAAAAAATTGTTCCATTTTTTCTGTCATTAGCGCTTGGTCTATTCTGGTTATTATATTTATTCTTGTGATTTCACACATCACACACACACACATTAACTATTGAAGCTAGTACTGTTCCACAATATTATTTATTCAAAAAAAAACTAAAGCTAGAGACAAAACAAAATAAAATTTACACTTCTGGGTGATCTATCCACCTATAAAAGCATTTGCAAACAAATAGGTTGCGATTTTACTTTAAACTCCTTTTCTTTATATATTCATTTTGAACGAAGGCTTTGATTTTTGGCCAGTCTTTATTGTCGAACAGTCCTGGATATTTTTCTTTCAGTGCTAAACATTCAAACTATTTAGGAGGTTGACATTTTTTTTATATGTTTGGAAAACAAATGAATGACTTTCCTTTTTTCTCAATTCTCAAGAAGCAAATTTTGTCCTTTCACTTGGTGTAATTCATCCGATGTTGAGGCAAAAAAACCTTTACAGTTTGTGCAGGGTAATATTTTTTGACTAGATTGTTGTTTTCTAACAGGCTTCTGAATCACGCTACTATTTAAAAAGTTGCCTTTTCTTCTTAAGAAATTCAACAATTTTCTTCTTTCAGGATCTCTAGCTGACAAAGAGATAATTTTTTGCACTCTATTTTCAATACTATGTGCCCCTACATACATGTCGAGCAAAATTTAATAGATAGCTTTCAGAATACATCCTTTTTTTGTGTTTTCTTTCCTTGTTTTCCCATTTTGCTTAAACTCTCCCAAATTTTGTGATGGATTGGATTCAGTGATTTCATTTAAGCTTTGTCGAGAACCAATGAAAGTTACCGCTTCTTCGTATTCGGTATCTACAAAAGAAAATAATTATTATGCATGTAACTCAATTAATTAGTTACTTTTCAAACGGGAAAAATAAAAATTTTAGCGGTTTTAAAATTTTAGCCAAACTTTGGTTCTGTTATGTGCAGTAAAAGTTTCAAATTGAATTAATTTGCTAATTGTTAAATTGGTTAATTTGTTTAATGCTAAAAAAAAACTTAATTGAATTTGTAGATGCTGAATGCACGTTTAAAATATTACAGCAATTAAATGGCCTAAATGTTATAAAATAGAACTAAAAAAACATGCGTCTACTTGTTAGTGAAGTCGAGATTCTGGAAAAACTTTGTCTATTATTGATATTTTAAAATTGTTTTAATTTTTATTAATTTAAAATTCCGAATATTTCGATTATAGTAGCACCTTCCATATATGATTGGTTACGATCTGAAAGTATCCAAAAAAAAAAGATTTTTATTTATTTATTACAGCAGTTGGGAATATACGTTCTTTGCGTGTAGATCGGTGTTTATTTTATCTTTTAAAAGTACCGTTCATACAAGATGTTCAGAAAAACAATATTTTTGAGCACGGCTAAGATTAAAGTAACACAGTTAAGCAAAGGTGTACTTTTGGAAAATAAATGACAATTTTTGCAGAATTATTTCTAGTATCTGTACAATTTTTTTTTCCAAAATTAACCATATTTTTGTGTATTCTGTATACAATTTTAATACAAACTTTTTGTTTTAGGTGATTTTGGGTGTGCTTGTGCCACCCGCTTTATTTATAAAAGACCAAATAACTTTTCATGTTTTGGGGTTTTTCTTCGTTTCTCTGTATAACAATTTGTTGTGTTCAAAATATGAAAGCTGCAAAGTAATGCAACCTAAAAGCAAAAATCGAATAATTCTCTATATTTTTTTCAATATGCGGGTGCCATATGAAAGTGGGAATACGCTATAACTTTTAAAAACTTTTAAAACTTTCAATTTTTCGACAGTATGTAATTTTCAATTTTTGAATAGTACACCTTATAATTTTTTGAAATTTACTATTTACCGAGCCACCCGGTGCTGGAGAAAATTCAATTTTTTTTTTTGCTTGACGAAAATGAATTCGTCGTAAAATAAGAAAATAAGAAATTAGAAAATAAGTTCATAGGAAGAAGAAAGCTAAAAACGTTTTCACACACACACACACACACAAATAGTTGTGTACTTACCATACCATTTACTTAGAAATCGCTTTTGTTCGTTTCTATCGGTGTCTTGTGATTGATATTTAGGAATTTCTAAAATGTCTAAACAATCACTATCAATCTTATTACGAGCAAGCATTATAATTTTGCGACTCCTATTCGTTCTAAAACAATCTAGAAATAGTACAGAAAAATGCCAAAAAATCACGACAATTTGAAAAGTCCCCCTACTGGAAGAAAATTATACGTACCTACCACCTATTTGTCTTTATACTTGACGCTTGCTACACCCAACGCACACCAGAACTGGCGAAAATAACCGAAATAATAATATAAGTTAATAATGACGCTTCATACGCGAATAAGTATATGATTAAAACAGATTTGTATATATTTTACCCTTAACATTGATGCCAAGATGTGTGACGCTCTAGACGCGAACAAGTGTCCATCACGTGTTTCAGCACCAACATCAGACAGGCCATAAAATTGATTTCGGCACTTGCAAACAAATAGCTAATATTCCTGATTTTAGGACTAGGATTATACGAGAGGCCATCGAAATAGAAAAGTCCAGACACCTCAATACGAGAGACGACGCTCTACATTTATCCAACACGTGGAGAACGATAATCAAACAGCAGAGCGATGCGCAGCAGCCAACTGGGACATCGCAACTACGATCGGGCGAAATTAACAACGCGACAATTCAGGGGGCGGAGCCACCTCCCCCCACGCACAAGCAGCACCGTTACCATCTCCGGCGTAGAGTATAAATACCGCACGCACCGCCGATAACCTCCCAGTGTTCGAAGTGTTTTCGGAGCGCGAGCATTGAAGATGCCAAGTGAGATTTTGGCGAAACGTCTGCAGGATTCCAGTCGGATGCAGGATTCCAGTCGGAGTTCAACGAGCGAACGGATGATATCCCGGAGTATAGTGTCATCACATTTTTCCATCCGTGAATCAATACGTGAGAATATCATACACCTTTACGGGAAGGAGACCTTTACAGCCACCAAGTGTTATGAAAAACTAAGACAAAGGAGGGTTATTTCGCTGTGCAACTTGAATTTTCTTAAAAACTGCCGCAACCAGAACTTGCTGCCAACATTTACAAGGTTGTCTTATCATACACGCACCAGAAAGTTTACCGACAAATAGATGGAGCAGCAATGGGATCATCTCTCTCACCTGTGATTGCTAACCTCTTCATGATTTACTTCGAAAAGAAAGCAATAGAGAAGGCAAATCTGAAGCCAAAACTATGGACAAGATACGTTGATGACGTATTTGTTGTATGGCCTTTTGGCAAGGAGGAGCTTTTGAAATTCCTAGATCATCTGAATTCCATCCACCCAAGGATTCAATTTACAATAGAACTTGAAGAGGATAACAATCTGCCCTTTTTAGATGTGCACATCACAAGGACCGAACATGGACACTTGGAACACACTGTCTATAGAAAACCAACACACACTAATAGATATCTGAACGCTAAATCTCATCACCACCCATCACAGATACAGGCAGTGGCAAATACATTAATTGCTCGGTCCTTCAGGCTCACAAACGAGAGGAACAGAGATAAAGAACTGAAGAAAATTAGTACCTGTCTTCGACAAAATGACCATACCATCAGAGCAATACTAAGAAACCCAAAACAAAAAATTACTCTGGAAAACCAAGGAGTATACAGTGTAGCATGCGGATCGTGCAGCCTGACGTATGTGGGACAGACCAACAGAAGGATTTCAGCCAGGCTCGAGGAACATCGTTTAGCCATAAGAAACAAACAAACAACATCTGCTTTGTTTCAGCATATATATATATATATATATATATATATATATATATATATATATATATATATATATATATATATATATATATATATATATATATATATATATATATATATATATATATATATATATATATATATATATATATATATATATAGAATTTTGGGCAACGACTCGATTTTTCCCTCGGAATAAGTTTCTTCTTTGTATCCTCGTTTATTGATGAATCGAGAATTTTGGACTTAGTTGTTTTTTCCAAATATGTCGTGGGATCTCTGGTGACTAGTTTGTATATTGGGTCGTTCAAAATATCCTCCAATTTTGCATTATAATCCGACGTATTCATGACGACAGTGGCATTTCCTTTGTCTGCTGGCATTATTAGAATGTTTTCGTTTTTGTTTAGATTCCTTAAGGCTTGCATTTCTTCTCTGCTTAAGTTTGGCTGCGGTGGTTTTGACTGTCTTAAGACTCTGGCGACATCTTGCCTAATTAACTCCGCATCTTGTTCGTCTATGGTGGAAAGACTTGCTTCGACGTTGGAAACGATCTCTTCGACGGGTACTCTTTTTGGAGCTATTGCATAGTTAAATCCTTTATGGTATGGTATGGTAAAGATGGTATGCTGAAATATTATGAACTGTATTGCTTCGGTTTGTATTTGGCACTTGTCCTGATTTTTTGGAATTTGACTGAAGGATTTCTAATTTCTTCCACAGTTTTTTTGACGTGATGTCCTTGTCTTTCTCAGTGCGCCATGATGTTAATAATTCTATGCGGTCCCACAGCAACTGATGGATCTTGTTGCTCAGTTTCAGGTGGAGTCTGAAAAGTTGTAGCTCAGTCTCACTAATTTCGTACCGGGTCCGCCTGATCTGGTCTTGGAGTAGGGCCTTGCTAGCTTTGTCCAGGATAGCTTGTGTCTTTCTGGTGCGTGTATGATAAGACAACCTTGTAAATGTTGGCAGCAAGTTCTGGTTGCGGCAGTTTTTAAGAAAATTCAAGTTGCACAGCGAAATAACCCTCCTTTGTCTTAGTTTTTCATAACACTTGGTGGCTGTAAAGGTCTCCTTCCCGTAAAGGTGTATGATATTCTCACGTATTGATTCACGGATGGAAAAATGTGATGACACTATACTCCGGGATATCATCCGTTCGCTCGTTGAACTCCGACTGGAATCCTGCATCCGACTGGAATCCTGCAAATCCTGCATCCGACTGGAATCCTGCAGACGTTTCGCCAAAATCTCACTTGGCATCTTCAATGCTCGCGCTCCGAAAACACTTCGAACACTGGGAGGTTATCGGCGGTGCGTGCGGTATTTATACTCTACGCCGGAGATGGTAACGGTGTTGCTTGTGCGTGGGGGGAGGTGGCTCCGCCCCCTGAATTGTCGCGTTGTTAATTTCGCCCGATCGTAGTTGCGATGTCCCCGTTGGGTGCTGCGCATCGCTCTGCTGTTTGATTATCGTTCTCCACGTGTTGGATAAATGCAGAGCGTCGTCTCTCGTATTGAGGTGTCCGGACTTTTCTATTTCGATGGCCTCTCGTATAATCCTAGTCCTAAAATCAGGAATATTAGCTATTTGTTTGCAAGTGCCGAAATCAATTTTATGGCCTGTCTGATGTTGGTGCTGAAACACGTGATGGACACTTGTTCGCGTCTAGAGCGTCACACATCTTGGCATCAATGTTAAGGGTAAAATATATACAAATCTGTTTTAATCATATACTTATTCGCGTATGAAGCGTCATTATTAACTTATATTATTATTTCGGTTATTTTCGCCAGTTCTGGTGTGCGTTGGGTGTAGCAAGCGTCAAGTATAAAGACAAATAGGTGGTAGGTACGTATAATTTTCTTCCAGTAGGGGGACTTTTCAAATTGTCGTGATTTTTTGGCATTTTCTGTACTATTTCTAGATTGTTTTAGAACGAATAGGAGTCGCAAAATTATAATGCTTGCTCGTAATAAGATTGATAGTGATTGTTTAGACATTTTAGAAATTCCTAAATATCAATCACAAGACACCGATAGAAACGAACAAAAGCGATTTCTAAGTAAATGGTCTGGTAAGTACACAACTATTTTTGTGTGTGTGTGTGCAATCGTTTTTAGCTTTCTTCTTCCTATGAACTTATTTTCTAATTTCTTATTTTCTTATTTTACGACGAATTCGTTTTCGTCAAGCAAAAAAAAAAATTGAATTTTCTCCAGCACCGGGTGGCTCGGTAAATAGTAAATTTCAAAAAATTATAAGGTGTACTACTCAAAAATTGAAAATTACATACTGTCGAAAAATTGAAAGTTTTAAAAGTTTTTAAAAGTTATAGCGTATTCCCACTTTCATATGGCACCCGCATATTGAAAAAAATATAGAGAATTATTCGATTTTTGCTTTTAGGTTGCATTACTTTGCAGCTTTCATATTTTGAACACAACAAATTGTTATACAGAGAAACGAAGAAAAACCCCAAAACATGAAAAGTTATTTGGTCTTTTATAAATAAAGCGGGTGGCACAAGCACACCCAAAATCACCTAAAACAAAAAGTTTGTATTAAAATTGTATACAGAATACACAAAAATATGGTTAATTTTGGAAAAAAAAATTGTACAGATACTAGAAATAATTCTGCAAATATATATATATATATATATATATATATATATATATATATATATATATATATATATATATATATATATATATATATATATATATATATATATATATATATATATATATATATATATATATATATATATATATATATATATATATATATATATATATATATATATATATATATATATATATATATATATATATGTATATATATATATATATATATATATATATATATATATATATATATATATATATATATATATATATATATATATATATATATATATATATATATATATATATATATATATATATATATATATGGGGAAGTATTCTAAAAAAATAAAAATTCGTGCGTGTAAGGGTCTACAAAAAACATCATTTTTCAAAAACTGTTTACGAGACCAAAAAAATATTTGTACCAGAAGAAACAGAAGATGCGGCTCTATAAACTTCTATTCGTGACAATTTTTCAAAAATATACAGGGTGCGCCGCAAATAATAAAAAAAATGGGTCCCTCTATTATTGAAAATTTTTATATAACTGAAAGACTGTGATTCAGATCTCACTTTCTTTTATATTGCGATATAGCCCGCATAGACAGCAAACATTTTTATACTTAAGGTTTTCACCCATTGTACAGGGTGTTCCCGATATTCCGTGCTAAATGAAAAATGTGTTAGGTGTCCTAAATTTGCAGATATCAACTTCCAATTTAGCGGAGATGTAAAAGCCCGTGTCCACATTTAAATGGTAGCAATTGGGCGCAATCCAATTTTACCAAGTATTTTTTAAAAATGTTTGAAAATTGTTTTTTGTTAATTTTAGCTTCGAGAAAAATATGTTTTTCTCCATAATCGTTCATCCGATCGGCAAAATTCTTTAACCGGTAGACGCAGATGATCCAGTGCAATAACATTTATTTCTGACATTTTTTCGATTATAGACAGGGTTTTCGAATTATACTCAAAAATCTGAAAGACCTAGAAAATTGTTTTTTTTACAGAGTAAATTATTAGCTGCAAATCAAAAATCATAAAATATATGGCTAATTGGGTCAAACGGTGTCATACGCCGCATCAAGACCTACAATTTTTGTATTTGCAGTTTTCGTCTATCACATCGCTGCTCGGGATATTTGAAAAAATCCATATTGAAACCGTTATTTCGGGCACTGTCAAGATGCGATGACATCATTGATTATTACGGCGCACTGCATGGCTTCAGAAAAAACTTATTTTCTCTAAAACAATTTACTATTGTCAAAAAATTCTTGAACCAGGAAGCGTGTAAAATCCAGGGCTATAACCATTACTTCGAACAATGATTGTATCATATACAGGGTGTATCGTTTATGGGCAAAAAATATAAAATATCCTAAAAATTTCCGTTTTTGTGGGTGAATTATTGGCGATAAATGAAAAACCGTTAAAGATGGGATAATTTTATTTGAACAGTATCGTAAAGCGTGTCGTGAGAGAGTTTCAGATTACGTCAATTATACGGGGCGCGAGATATTTGAAAAAATATCATTCAACAACGCTATTATTTGTGCAAATTTTAATATTTACCGATGTTTGTAGTAACTTCGAAGTTCGACGAGATGTGAAGGAAATTTTATACAGGGTGAATGCACAAATAAATTACATCGATTTTCCGAAAGTTCCATAGTGGTCCGCGGGAGCACGATAGAAAAACCATGCGTCCCTTTGCCACACGAAACCGCGAAGCTCTTTCCTTTTATAATAAAAAGCTGCTTCGCGCTACGCGCTACGAACTTGCCCTGCCTAGTGACGATTTTTCGAAAGTAATCTTGTAATATTTGCTGTAATTGCTCAATTTCCGCTCGCACCATCTTTTTTAAGCAAATTTTCAACAAAACAGCAAACATTTTAAGTGACAAAATTTTCCTCATGAATAAAATACACCTACTGTTTTTGCAAAGACTGCCAAGAACTACATCACATGTTTTTTCTCTTCTTCTTTCTAGAGACCATAAATCCACAATTGCAGTTCATCCATCAAACAGTACCGCATTTATTTAACACTGCACTAATCGCGGTCATTATAGTCTCTTTCACTATCCGAATGCTACCGAAAAGTCCTGATCCCACTCCTGATGTAGGAGATCGTAAGAAATAATCAAAATAATAATATAATAAAAATAATAAAATAGAAATAGAAACCCGGTGTGGCGAGCGAGGCGACATAGGGACATATTAAAAGAATGCACAACACAGTGCTTAAAACAAATCAATAATCTAATCACTTAATTGATTATTAAAGGGAATCCAACGATCCGCGACCCAGTAGATCGACTGCAAAATAGTCTATCAAAAACAAACTATAGGAGCTACTCAAAATCCGACCTAACCAGTGCTTTTATAAAGCCAGACTACCTTCGCCGGTGCGCGTTCCGTTCACTTCGGAAAAATACCAAAGTGTGTTCCCATGGGTCCACAATATTACGAATGACTGCTACGTTAGACCGATAAATAATGCGGGGGAAAACTTCAGTAGTTTTGCTGCTAGCCTTATATATAATTTTTGTAAAAATGATGTTATGGGCCCATTACCACACTATGTAAAATTAAAAAAAATATATTTTCTTCTGGTATATTTGCAATTAAGAGTTTCTATATTTTCAGACATTCCTGTAATTAGTGATCGGACTATACTTTCCACAGTTGGTAATAAAACTTCTTAAACGTTATTTAACAGAGTTTCAGAAATCCTACAATGGCGATAAGACTTCCTTGTCTAGTTTTAAAACCTGATGGGCTGGGCAAAATTACCCTAGCGAACTACACCGTAAGTTCAGTGAGAGTAGAGAGAGAGAGAGAAACATTAAAGTCTCACTAATGACCGTTAGAAAGGTCCCAATTAAAAAAGTTAATCAGACTACTCCGAGATTACTAAACTAAGTATCGCTAAAGTTGATTTTAAAACGCCCATGAAGTTTTAAACTCGCCGTTTGGAGAGGCGGTAAAAATGTTGGCGTTTCACAAACGTCGATCGATTTTATAACGATTGCGAAAAACGTGAAACGAGTATCGACTAAAAAAAATCTCCACCCGTACAAAGTTTGACACCTAATTTGTATTTCACTTTTGTGCCTTTGAAGTTTCCTCCAATGGAATACGTCGAGATAACTTTCGGAGGGAGGCACAAAATATTTAGTTTGGGGACATGTATTTTGAGCCTGTAAAATTCTTTACGAATTTTTCGGACGTCGTGATGTCTCGAAGCGTAAAAATTTTTAATTCAATAGCAATAATAATGATCGCAATAATACTTTTCATTGAGGTTGAGCTTTTGATTTTAAAAGTGGCCTAAGTCCATTTATCTTCAAATCGAGATATTTAACGGGCTATTAGAAGTATCTGGCGAACCGATCAACAAGGGTGATTTAACAGGAAGTTCATTATCAATAAACCACTCGCAATTGCTCAACCCTCCCAGGCAAAGCGCTGTTTACTTGTTACTTTCGAAAATCGATGCAATCGAGTTTTCGAAAGTATCTGTTCTAGTATAAAAATTTTATATCTAGGTAAGGTATAGGATGGCCGTTGTTACAGGAATGATCACCGTCGACAAAAATTTTTTTTTCTCTGTCCATTCTCCGTTCTCCGTTCTTCGATCTCCGTTCTCGTCTTTTGGTTTTTCCTGAATAACTTTCGAACCGTTGGAGGTACAAAACAGTAATTTGCCTCCTTTTTAACCCTCCATGAGGCAGATAAGCTTGTAATAAACAACCCTGATCCGATGCCGGTATCCATCTTTTTTTCGCGATTTTCGACTGTATTTTGGACCTTGGTATGAAACACGATAAGTGTCCGAAATTTGAAGCAATCGATATCATAGTAGGCACATATATGCAGCTTTGCTCCGTGACAGAACTTATTGAAAATGGAGGGCTGGGGGGTCGGGAAGTATCTACAAAAAAATAAGGGTGTAAGGATCTACAAAAAACATCATTTTTCCGAAACTGTTTACGAGACCAAAAAAAAATCTTGAAACAGAAGAAGCACAAGATACGGCTCTATAAACTTTTATTCGCGACAATTTTTCAAACATATACAGGGTGCGCCGCAAATTCAAAAAAACTAAAAAATGGGTCCCTCTATTATTGAAAATTGGTTATAACTGAAAGATTATGATTCAGATCTCACTTTCTTTTATATTGCGATATAGCCCGCACAGACAGCAAAAACTTTTGTATTTAAGGTTTTCACCTATTGTACAGAGTGTTCCCGATGAGAAATGTGTTAAATATCCTAAATTTGCAGATATCAACTTCAAATTTAGCAGAGAAGCAAAAGTCCGTGTCCACATTTAAACTGTAGAAATTGGGCGCAATTAAATATTACCAAGTATTTTTTAAATATTTTTGAATTTTTTTTTTGGTAATTTTACCTTCCAGAAAAATATGTTTTCCTATATAATCGTTCATCCGATTGGCAAAATTCTTCAACCGGCAGACGCAGAAGATCCAGTGCAATAACATTTGTTTCATAAATTTTTTCGATTATATACAGAGTTTTCAAATTATAGGCAAAAATCTAAAAGACCTAGGAAATTGTTTTTTTACAGAGCAAATTATTAGCAGCAAATCAAAAATCGTAAAAAACATGGCTAATTGGTTCAAACGGTGTCATAGGCCGCATCAAGAGCTACAATTTTTGTATTTGCGGTTTTCGTCTATCACATATGCTGCTCAGGATATTTGAAAAAATCCATATTGAAATCGCTATTTCGGGGGTTGTGAAGACGCTATGACGTCATTGATTATTACGGCGCACTGCATGGTTTCAGAAAAAACTTATTTTCTCGAAAACCATTTGCTATTTTCAAAAAATTCTTGTACCAGGACGCGTGAAAAATCCAGGGCTATGACCTCTACTTCAAACAATGATTGTGTCATATACAGGGTGTGTCGTTTATGGGCAAAAAATTTGAAATATCCTAAAAATTTCCGTTTTTGTGGCAAAATTATTGGCGATAAATGAAAAACCATTAAAGATGGAACCATTTTATTTGAACAGTATCGTAAACCGTGTCGTGAGAGTTTCAGGTTTCGTCAATTATACAGGGCGCGAGATATTTGAAAAAATATCATTAGACAACGCTATTATTTGTGCAAATTTTAATATTTACCGATGTTTGCTGTAACTTTGAAGTTCCACGAGATGCGAAGGACATTTTATACAGGGTGTATGCACAATTAAATTACATCGATTTTGCAAAAGTTCCATAGTGGTCCGCCGGAGCACGATAGAAAAACAATGCGTCCCTTTACCACACGAAATCGCGAAGTTCTTTCCCTTTACAATAAAAAGCTGCTTTGCGTTACGCGCTACGAACTTGCCCCGCCCACCTACGATTTTTCGAAAGTAATCTTGTTTTCGCCGCGGTGTTGCCCTAAGTACCCCTTGTAGTTGGGTCTGTTGACCTGGAGGACCTTGTCACTCGACTAGGTGATGGTGATTATATTGTGTCAGTTGTCATCAGATTCTTTTCACAAGTGATTGCCTCCACGTTCACCATATTTAGTGTAATTATGTAGCTCGGACTGTAGTCTCGCCGAAGTTCAAAGTGACGGCAAACTTTGATAAATGGAGTAATTTGTACAAATAACAGGTATTTGTAATGTTTTTTTTTTTATATCTCGCGCATCCTGTATGAACCTGAGGCTCTTTCGATGCAGTTTATAATACTGTTTAAACCAAATTATTCCTTTTTTTATAGCTTTTTATTAACGGCTAATAATTTACCCACGAAAACGGCAATTTTTAGGGTCTTTTTTGATTTTTTGTCCATAATCGACACATCCTGTACATAATTGAAAAAATGCCGCAAATAGAGGTTTTATCTCTGGATCTCAAACATTTCCTGGTCCAACAATTTTTTCAATGGAGTAAATGGTTTTCGAGAAATTAATTTCTTTCCGAAACTATGCAGTCCGTCGTAATAGTCAATAGTCATCGCGTCTAAATTGGGAGCGAGAATCAACGATTTTCATATGGATTTTTCAAATATCTCGAGCAGCGTATGTGATAGACGAAAACCGCGAATACAAAAATTGTGGCTCTTCATGCGTTCTATAACCCTGTTTGAACCGATTGGCCATATTTTTTGCGAACTATAATGTGCGGTTAATAATTTATTCCCAGAAAGTACAATTTTCACGGTCTTTTAGATTTTTGTCCACAATTGAAAAACCCTGTACACAATCGAAAAAATGCCTACAATAAAAGTCATAGTCCCGGATCTGCCGCATTTTCTGCCTCTAAAATTTTGCCGATCGGTTGAATAGTTTTTGAGAAAATCATATTTTTCTGGAAGACAAAATAATCAAAGCAATTTTTTTAATTTTTTTTAAAAAATATTTGGTGACATTTTATTACGCTCAATTTCTACTGTTTAGATGTTTAGACTTTTACTTCCTTGCCAAATTTGAAGTCGATGACTACATATTATATATATTTAAGACACCTATAACATATATATATATATATATATATATATATATATATATATATATATATATATATATATATATATATATATATATATATATATATATATATATATATATATATATATATATATATATATATATATATATATATATATATATATATATATATATATATATATATATATATATATATATATATATATATATATATATATATATATATATATATATATATATATATATATATATATATATATATATATATATATATATATATATATATATATATATATATATATATATATATATATATATATATATATATATATATATATATATATATATATATATATATATATATATATATATATATATATATAGCACAGAATATTCCGAATACCCTGTACAATATGTGAAAACCTTAAATACAGAAGTTTTAGCTGTCCATACGGGCTATATAGAAATGTGAAAAAAACTGACAACAGAATCACAACCTTCTAGTTATGGTCAATTATCAATATAAAGGGAGCTCAATTTTTAGTTTTTTGTAAATTACCGACGCACCCTGTACATTTTTAAAAAATCATCAAGAATAAGGGTTTTTGGCTCGGAACTTGCGCGTCGTTTTTTCGATCGCATATACCGTCTTGAAGAAATGATTTTTTTCTCGATACTAATTCCTGATCACCCCCCTCCCCCCCCCCCCCGCCCCTAATTTTCAATAGGCTTCGTTACGGAGCTAAGCTCTATATGTCTATCAAATTTTAGATGGATGAGTTCAAATTTAGGACACTTATCGTGTTTCATATCAATGTCCAAAAAACAGTTGAAATTCGAAAAAAAAAAAGATGGACGCCTTGGTTTGATCAGACTCATTTTTTACTGGTTTGTACATCGTGCACCGCTTAAAAGGAGCCAAATTTGAAAATAGTGTTGCAAACCGTTCAAAAGATATAGCTAATTAATGCCAGGTCTACAGAGAAACGGAAAACCGATAACGGAGAACAGAATAAGAATAGTTTTTTTTTTCGACGCTGACCATTTCTGTACCAATGGCGGTCCAGTAGGACCTACCATTGCCGAGGTATAAGTTTCGTTGCCAATCGCGTATACTTTCGAAAAATTCGATTTCATGGATTTTTCGAAAGTAACAAGTAGGGTTTTGAACTTTGGATTACCAATATAAAAAAAAAACTGTGCGCTAACTCTTTCTTACGAATTGCAATCTTAAATGCTAACAAGATTTACACTACTGTCCTCAATTTTGAATTTGGCCAAATGCAAAAATTATCAATGAAAAACTGATTTGATGAAATTCGTTAAATTATTAAATTAAACTATGATTTACCCAATATATGAATGTGATCAAAGATATAAAAAAAAAATTAAGAGGGAAGGAAATTACACTAAGGTGACAATATCCACAAATAATCCCCATACTCTCAATGTAAAAAAAAAGACTGGCAGTAAAAAGTGATAACGACATATAATCGATGAAAAACAGCTAAGGTATGGTATCGAAAATCGCCCCACAGCAAAGAGATGTTTCTGTCCACAAATTAGAAGCAAAAAGATACGTGCAGGTATTTTAAAAGTGGTCACTTAACAATTAATATCAAATAAAGATAAAAACAATCACTTACTTGCTTACTTGTTTACCTCGTCAGACTTGCCTGGTTTTCGTTTAAACTGGGGGGGTCCAAAATAATTCGAGCAATGCGCCCAGAAATTCACCTCGTGGTAAATCACAGCAACGGTAATTTATTACTTTTTTTGGCAATACGCTAAAATACGACCGGCAGTATCACTGAATACGACACAAAAGATATGTACCGAGATTGCCAACGAAAGAAAATCAAAGAAATATATACGACAGTAGAAGGCCGCGTAATATACCAAATCAATTACAGCACTTTTTACTGTCGATGGCTTACGCCGGACAATATTATGATGAATGTAAAATATGTCAATAAGGGCTAGGAATTGCAACGCAAAAGGGATTATTTATGAAAGTCTGAAAACTACTAAACAATCTATAGCCTACAAGAAACACCAAAAATAAATATTAAATCATTTGTTAACCTCGTCACGTTGCATAAAATTCCATTCCCCTATAAATCTACCAAATTGCTAGTTGAAGTTGAAGCCGAAGAGGAAGGAAAAGAATAAAGACCTAGCGAAAAACTTCACCCGGTTCATCGCACTAATCATTCAATCCCTCGAGTTGATTAATTCAGGGAGTGCGGAATAAAAACAATGCCTCGCGTTTAAAAGGTTTAACTACGTAACTGATTTCAATGTTCCGATTAAGTATGTCACAAGAAATTTTACGAATGCAATGCGTTGCGGATTTTGTATAGCCTCGAAAAAGCTGAAATAGTAGTTTTAGTTTAAAAGTGCGAAAAAAATTCTAATTTTTGGACCAGTGAAGAAAGTTACGCTGTGTTTTTCGGCGTGGTCTGAAACAGTGTGAACAGTTTTAGTTCACGGAAGTTATTGAGTGAATAGCCACACAAAAGATTAAACCTTCAGTTTCTTATCTAACTGTTTTTTGGCATTAACCGTTTTTTGTGCAAAATTCGAGCACGCGAGATGACATTGAACTTCGAAAAATGCGAGGCCAGAATAGGCCGATCAGCTGTGATCATAGAGTAATATATCTATTTATGATAACCCATATAATAATAAGAACGTATTTGATAAGGATAAGCTTATTCAGCTTTTATATACTATAAATACAGATATTGTTCATGTGCTTTTTCAGTCTCTTAACTCGCTTCTTGTCGTAACGCTGCCTGTAAACGCTCGTATTGAATAAAAATCGTTTTTAAAAATACAAGTTTTACGGACAGAAATAAAATTGGCGCAGTCGGTAAGATCCTTTTCGGTGTGTTTTCGAAAATGTACTTGAGATTAGTGCGCTGGATTACCGTTTTGGATTGTCAGTGCATTGTACTTCTCGAAAGTTTTCTTCGCGATTAGTGTGCTGAAACGCCAGTTTGGATTATCAATGCATCGCAAAAGGGATCGTGACACACTTCTGTTTCAACAGTTAAGAAAAGGATTGCAAAACATCATCGTTACACGGGGCACTTGGGGCTCCTAGCAACATCGATCATTGGTACGTCATTTCGATAGCCAATAGGACGAACTAGCCTGAGCCAGCGTCCACTACAAACGGCACCGTTCTTGGGAAAGTGCAGCTTCTCAACTGGACGTGACCATTTGATACAGGAACGAGGCTAGGAACATATAATTGTAAGTGCGTTTACTAAACTGTTCCTTATAGTTGTGACTCCTGTTAGTTAAGAATTTGTAAAAGATTTAAAAATTGGCTAAGCGATATTACTTATCCTAGAAGAATAAATAGTGCGGAAAATAATCAATCACGTAGTAATCAAATAGACGAATTATATTCTGGTATTCCTTTGTTGCATTGTGTAAGTGACGAAAATAATTCTACTCTTACGGATACTTTAGAAACTAGCTTAGATTTAACTATTAGTGAAATTAACAAGATGGCCGACGCTTTGAGATCAACTGTTTCTCTATTAAAAAATTTCGATGGTACGCCCTGACGTTTAGAATTTTTCCTTAACCAAATTGATACTTTCTATGTAAGATATTTTAATAATTATCAATCACAGCAAGAATATGTTATTATTGGCAATAAAATCAAAAATTATAGGTACAGCCGAAGATTTTCTTTTAACTCGACCAGAACTTAGAACCTGGCCCGAGATAAAATCAGCTTTAATTCAGAAATTCAGCGATCCGATCACTCGTACTAACCTTCAACAACAATTAATATTTTTATCGAGGAAAAATGATTCTATTCAAGACTACATTCAAAAACTCAAAGCCTTAGTCACTAAAATTAATACTAATATATGTTCAGAAATCGAAAACGCTGAAGCTAGATCAAAATCTTTTAGCAAACATTCCTAATGAATTGAGAACGCTACTTATAGTTCGCAATCCTCAGAATTTGGATTAAGCTATAGATACTATTAATAATTATGAAATATTAACAAGCCAAACACATTTTAAAAATACTTACCTCCAAAATAGTACGTCTACACGACATAATATTGCGAAACCATTAAATTATAATAATCAAATATTGAGCAATTTGATAAATCAACCTTTAAGACAACCAAATCCACCCTTTAGGCAGCAAAATTTACCATTCGGACAACCCCATCAAATGCCACAAAACCAATTCTTTAAACCTCAGAACCAAGTTTTCAAGCCACAAAATCAATTCTTTAAACCTCAAAACCAATTTTTCAAGCCACAAAACCAATTTTATGATGAAGAAGAATGCTTCGAGCAAGAAAATGATATAATCGAACAATTAGAAAATTTTCAATTAACGGCCTCGGACGAAACCAACCCTGCCTAACGGTAAATAATTTTCAAATAAACCAGTTACCATATATTGAAATCCCTAATTATAAAATTCGACTACTTATAAATACAGGTTTCCATGGGTCACTTCTTTGACCTTCGTTAGCCGAAACTTATTTTCCAGAACTAATCAGACCTTATGTAAATACTCTTCAAACTTGAGCGGGTTCAAAGAAAGCTACACATAAGGCAACTATTCCACTTTTTACATGTTTTGGTATAACCGAACCCATTGAATTTATTTTATATCCCTTCCACGAATATTTTGAGGGTATTTTAGGAATAAAAGACCTTTGTAAATTAAATCTAAACATTGACTTAAAAAAATCAAACAAATTTTACATAAACCCGGAGACACTTTAACCTTTACAAACCAAGTTAAACATATTATTAGAACTAGTGATGAAATTCCCGTACATGCGAAGAGCTATCGATACCCGTATATCCATAAACAAGAAGTGAATAGACAGATAGAAGAAATGCTACAAGGAGGAATAATTCGACAATCAAGTTCTCCCTGGAGCTCACCAGTCTGGATAGTACCCAAAAAGGCAGACGCATCCGGATATAGGAAATGGAGACTCGTGATAGCCTATAGAAAATTAAATGAAAAAATAATAGACGATAAATATCCAATACCAAATATCGCCGATATACTTGATAAATTAGGAAGATGCCAGTATTTTACAACAATAGATCTTGCTAGCGGATTCCATCAAATAGAAATGGATCCTGAAAGTATTCCGAAAGCAGCGTTTAACGTAGAACACGGACACTATGAATACACACGTATGTCCTTCGGACTGAAGAACGCACCATCTACATTCCAGCGTGCGATGGATATTATATTGCGTGGACTATTGGGTAAAATATGTCTTGTATACATGGATGATATAATAATATTTTCAACTAGTCTGAACCACTTTCGTCCTTCCATATGAAGATACAATTAGATAAATCAGAATTTTTAAAGAAGCCAGTAGAATTCTTAGGACATGTAACCCCGGATGGAGTTAAACCAAACACGAAGAAAATTGAGGCTATTAAGAATTTTAAAATCCCTAGTATTCCAAAAGGAATTAAATTATTTTTGGGCCTCGTTGGATACTATAGGAAGTTCATTAAAGACTTCGCAAAAATTACAAAACCATTGACACATTGCCTAAATAAAAACGTTAAAATAACCCATGATAAAGCATTCGTCTTAGCTTTTAATCTTTGCAATAATATATTGACCAATGACCCTATACTACAATACCCGGATTTTAATAAAACTTTTGTTTTAACAACGGATGCTTCCGACTATGCAATTGGTGCAATACTTTCGCAAGGACCTATCGGATCGGATCTATCAATAGCATACGCCAGCTGGACACTCAACTCTGCAGAATGCCATTATTCTACGACAGAAAAAGAACTTCTCGCTATCGTGTGGGCTACTAAGTATTTTCGACCATATCTGTTTGGTAGGAAATTTACTATAATAACGGATCACAAGCCGTTACAATGGCTCTTCTCTCTTAAGGAACCTAACTCGAAATTAGTCAGGTGGAAATTAAAATTACAGGACTTCGACTACATTGTTCAATATAAAAAAGGTAAACAGAAATGCGAAAGAAATGAAGAAAAAGATGATCAATACATTTGGCATGAAAAAATTAAACACTTTTTTGAATCACAGGAAAACTTGTTCGAACAACCACAGAAAATAATGACTGAAAATGAATCTGCTCAATTTAAAAAATTCGAAGACAATTGGAAACAGATCGAATATTCAAATATAATTAAGGAAGTTAAAGGTGATTTATTTGAACAAAATAACTACTCGCTAGCACATTGTGTTGCAGCTGACCTCAGAATGGAACAAGGCATCGCCGTAGACTTTAAAAACAAATTTAAAAATGTAAAATATCTTCTAGACCAAAATCCAAAACCAGGAGGAATAGCTACGCTATTTGATGACAAAAATAATAGATTTATTTATTCCCTAATTTCTAAAGAAAAGTCCAATAAAAAAGCTACTTATTTCACATTATGGAAAGCCCTAAATAAAATGAAAACTCATGCTAAAGAAAACTATATAGTAAAAATAGCAATCCCTAAAATAGGTTGCGGATTAGACCAATTAGATTGGCAAAAAGTAATAGCAATGATCGACTATATATTTAAGAATGAAAATATAGAAATTCTTGTGTGCCACCTTGTAACACTTCAGAATTGTTACTTTACTGGAATACGATCCGGTAGTTCCGTTCCTACATTTTAATTTCTAATCGCCTTTTTTTCCCCTGCCTCACCGGCAAACACCTGATTTGCTCTGACGTCCGCGCTACCAGGCTAAGAAAGTCGTAATTCAATTCGCGTATATATTCTCTTTGAATAAATAATTCGTTCGCGAAATAGATTCGTATCGCTAGTATCATTGGGCGTATGGCCTTATGCACCAAGTTCCTTGATTTCTCTCCGTTCCGGCATCTCTCTCGAATATCTGAGAAAGTAATCTATTTATCTTTCTCACTCCTGGTTCCGAGTGACATGCGTGGTATGATATCGTTTTTCCTGTTTCGGTAGAAGAACAGTGTGGTAGCTAGCCAAAAGTGATTAACCTACCGGCTTTTTCTTCAGCCATCGCTTTGCGGATATAGGGTTAAATTCACTTAGATGTGTGGTCAGCGATTTGGTGATTCCGTTGCTGTTCATATTTTTAGTTCGTTCGGAGAACTGCCCACACTTACTCTGTAAGAGGATTTGACTGCTAAATGCTGCCTACCAAGCTTTCACCCTCAAGAACATCCATCGAGGTAAAGTCTTTAACTATTTAGCTTTTGTTACCTTTACCATTCTATTCACTCTTTAAAGAGTCAGTAAATTTTCCGGCTCGTTTTCGGAATTTAGCCGCTGTCGGCTTATACGTGGAAACTTTATAGGGTCCTTGGAACACCCGTATCTCCTTGAAGCCCTGTACTCGCCTTAGAGCACCCGTACCACCTTTAGGAGGGCTCGCGTTTCGGAGGCTTCTGGATTGACGTATTCGGGGAGGATCCAAACTTCGAAGTTCCTGTGTTCTCTGGATATTGGAGCACATTTGAATCATTGCTTGACTACCGGCTCACTTGATAGATCTACGCGAGGTCAGACACCCCCTGTAGGCTGCACTGTTCGGGAAATAAACGAGGTGACGTCCAGTTCGTTGTAAGCGCTACGCGAGATATTGTTAGGCATACCCTTTTTTGTTTTCCGTTTTTGTTACGCTCGGTAATTTAATCGATACCTTTTTTTTGCTATACCGACACGGAAATTCAATAATCATGTAGTTTTTACTCTCGAAAATTTGTGTACAAATGCTTTGAAAATTTATGTATAATTATTTGCGGGAAGTTGACGTACCGGTAATACTGAGCATGATCGTGGTCGAGTTTTTTTTTATTTTAATAATTACCTATATTGCCCCTGTAATTTGACCTTTTTTTTCCTTTGTGTATTTCTATTATTTTGGGAATTTCGTATTAAACGGGCTGTCAACTTGTTGCGGGGATGGTAATTGAATTTTGCGGAGTTTAGGTCGGTATGTCGCGGATTTGTAGTTTCTCATTATCGACGCGTAATAAATAACGTAGACCAGTTTTCATCTGTCTCTTTTTTTGTCCCCTTAACCTTCACGACTATCTTTTATCGATTGTACCAATTTAAATTTAATGGTAGGTTTCATCGTTAATGTTCTCTTTTTTGTAAAACATCGGGTTCCTCACACCATCTGAGAGACTGGAAGGTCTGCTACTTCCTGGCGCCCTAAGGATAAATAGTGCTATATTTTATTTATTATTCGTGGACCCCCCCCCCTGCCCCATCGCTCCAGAACTCTGAGCACTACGGGTAACTAATTTGCAAGCACCCAGCGACTCAGTTTTGCAAGAAATTCAATCTTTTTTTTTTATTTATTTACCCCTTTTATTTTTCTTTTTTTTTCCTTTTCTGACCAGTATTTCGCGTTGATTTTATATACGATTTAGACCAAGAGGTGCGTGGCAACCTACCGAATCAAAGCGACATCGTAAAGAACCACAAAATTAACATAATCTCAGATATCCAAATAAGACTTCCGAATAAAATAAAACATAAGATATCACAACCGGACGAAGAAAACAACCCTCAACCATCAATAAGTGAGCAAGTAACCCAAAACGAAAAAAGTAACTCTGATACGGAAACTATAGATTCATCTATGGAAAATCCAATCATATGAGCACCATACGTTAATAAAGCAATAAATACGTTTAAAAATCAAATTATATTTAAATGGACTAACAAAGAACAACCCCACGTTCGAATAGAAAAACTTTTTGAAACTAAGAAGAGAATAATGATGTACATAAACGAAAACCCAACAATGGAATGAATTCAAATGTTATTACGAGACAACTTACGACCAGATACTTACTGCTTATACTTTTGGAATAAAGAATTAGAACCAGTAATTATAAGAACCTTCCAGGAAACATTTAAAAATAATGCATTTAAATTAGTTATCTCTAACACCTTGCTTGAAGACGTAACCGACAAGGACGAACAAAAAGAAATAGTAAATAGATATCATACTACAAAAACATCTCACCGAGGAATGACGGAAAATATTAAAAATATTAAACAAAAGTATTATTGGCCAAGTCTTGAAAGAGACGTAATTAACTTTGTCAATTTATGCGAAGTATGCCAGAAAACTAAATATGATAGATATCCTTACAAGGTAATTTATAAACCAACGCCAATTGGATCTAAACCATTAGAACACATATATATGGATATATATTCAATTTCAGGACAAAAATATCTTACAATATTAGACAACTTTTCTAAATTTGCAGCGGCATACCCTATCAACGAAATATCTCTCGAAATATGCCAAAACCTAATTAAATTCTTTTCATTCCATGGTAGGCCAAGTAAAATCACAACTGACAACGCGCAGACATTTAAAAGTAAATTACTAGAGGATTTGTGTAAAACATATAAAATAGAATTACACTTTACTACACCTTATAACCCAAACTCGAATTCACCAGTCGAAAGATTACATTCAACTATTAAGGAAAGTCTTGTTGCCCTTAGAAACGTTCACCTTACCAAAACGATTCAAGAACTAATGGATAATGTAATTCTAAATTATAATAATAGTATACATTCTTCCCATGAATATATTCCTTTCCAAATTCTAAAAGGAAATCTTAATTAAAAACTAAATTTCGAGAAAAACTTAAATCAACTACAAACCGATTATATATATGACCTCGCACGTACTTTCGACGAACTTAATGAAAAAATAAACATAAAACTTAATGCTAAGAAAGCAAACGTCTTAGCTAAATTAAACGAAAAACGTGAAAATGACCCCGAAATACCCGAAGGTACGAATCAATTAATAAATACACCTCAAAAACTAGCTCAAAAACTACAACCCAAATATAAGTTGATAGAATTTAAAAATCAAAGACACCCTAAAGATGTTAAAAGACGTTTGTTATCTTAGGTATAAGAATGAAGGCTACTGTACTCCTACTGCCAATGCTTGTGAGTGTGCAATATAAAATAAAAGAAATAGAAAACCCTCCGTTACCAGTCTACGAAGGAAATAGTTATATAATAACGAACTTCCATCACGTCTACTATCATGTTAATCTAACTAACTTACAAGATAGTATAAAAGCAACAAAGTCAACGCTTTTAAGTATTAATTCGACTTTAAACAATTTAAATACACCTATAGGCCACTTATTGATAACCCGAACTTTAAATCTTATAGGGCAAGAAAATCTATTCAAACTTTTATTAATCATTATACTACTTTACATAAAAGAATAAAAAGAGAACTCTTTAATTTCTGGGGAAAAGCTCAAAAGTATTTATTTGGTACTTTAGACGCAGACGATGGTGAACGTTATGATCAATATATTAAAACACTACATGAAAATCAAGAAATTGTTCATCAAGATATATTCTCAACTCAAACGATTGTTAAACAACTAACAAAAAACATAGACTCCCAATTGAATAATATAAAAAATAATCAACAAAAAAATGACACAGACGCTGACGACGACATCATATTTTATTATCTGCTATTAACTTTGCAGAAATAAACATAATGCACCACAGCATTTTTAAGTATAAAGAACTGAAGAACTTTATCGCTAAACTTGACCCGAAAACACGAATTCCCTTCGATAATATTATTAAATATTATGAGGTGGTACATACAGACGTCATAATTAAGAATGAACTTATTATATTCTATATGGCAGTACCTTTAATATTAAATAAACCATTTACTCTCTGTCGTATCTACCCGATACCTGTAAATAATAATATACCTGTTATAAATAACCCATATCTATTAAAATCCATGGATGATTTCTTCAACCTAAAGGAAAACTGTTATAAAATTGAAGAAATATCGTTATGCCTACGAAACTTTTAATAGGCCAGTCACTGTGCGCCACCCGGTGTACGCATAGGATACCAACACAATACACTTACACAGTAGCCTTAAAAAATAATAATGATCGTATCGTTGCATTCATTTAAATATTTTATTTTTTTTAGTTTATATTATTCAGGGTGGTCAGCTTTTTAATTGGTTGTATAGGTACTTTGTAAACCGTTATAGATCGGTTAGGGGTGAAGTAACAAATATTTTACTTTATTTATTTTTTTAAATACTTATAAACAAACTATTGCGTTGCGCATGATAAAAATATTTTCTTAGTAATTTAGTGAGTTTCAAATAGTTATCTTAGGCAATATTATCAATTTTAATAGAAGTTTAGAAGCTTTTTATAAAATTATAGTCAGCATAGGAATTTTTGGCAACTCTTTTTTATTTTAAATACCTAGAATCATCGTCGATGAGTTCAAGATGCTCTTAAAAAAAGATCCCAGCAAAGAATTTTACAAATAGACAGTCAAAATTTTATGTGCTTAAAATTAAAAATATTTTATATTTTCTTTCCTGCTCATATTTTTTTATTATGTAATAAGTTTAATTTTGTACCTGAATAGTTTACCAAAAATATAAAGAATAAAGCTTTAATGTAACTAAACACACCAAATATTTACTTTCTATTCATCCGCATCATGTTTCCTTACCTTTGAAATATCTGGAGACAAAGACGAAGGGTCGGATCTTAAAACTTCATATTTGGAGTTGTTATTGATAAGTCCCACAAGGAATTCGAAACTTCGCTTTTCTCTTGGCGTGGATTCTCGATTGTTCATGGCTTCGTGAGAGTCGAGGGGCCGCGAATCTTTAGTGTCGGTTGCATTCCCCACATCCTTAAACAATATTTTATAGTTATTTACAATATTTATTTAAGAAACAATAGAATTAAAGATGCTTAAAAGTGTTTAAACTAATCCAAATCGTAATAGCTATATACTCCGCCATTTCATGATTAAATAATTACTAAAACCATAATTCCAAATACTAAAACTTTTGATAGCGTCGCTGAAGATTGTATAAACAACCTCTGAGCATTTTATTGTGGTGGAGTGTAAAAGAGATAAATGAAAAATATATACTAAATAAACAATTTATTAAACTAATGTCGATCATTAAATCTTCGGTCAAAATAAATTCTTTTAGGCATATAATTCACGAGAGCCTGGCATTGTTCGGGTTTTGCTGAATCCCACATTTCCTCAATTTATGTTTTATTTAGGATGCGATAATTTTCAAGTCTGGACTGCTGAAAGGCCAATCCATTACCTGAATAGCATGGTTTTCAAACCAATTTGTGGCTAAAAAATAAATCCCTCTTGTGGGTACAATATTTGAAGGAATTAAATTGTCTTCCCTTATTTTTTGATACTTCTCTGCGTTAGCTGTTCCATTTCTAAATTGCATATTTCCCACTCCCTTCGCGGACATGCATTCATATCATATCCTCAGAAGCAAACTTTTCACATTTTTGTTCTTACTATTCTTTTTTAATTATCTCCCGGACACACATCAAATTTTGACTCATTACTAAAAATAATCGAATTCTTGTGACAATCCCACTCGTTTTTTACACCAAGATAAGCGTTTTTTTTTTCTTTCCTTTGGTTAACAAAGCCTTTGCGTCCGTCGATGTGTACCTTTCGAAATACGGTTTAAAATTATAAAATCCAAGAGCACTCTAATGAATCCACTTTCTGAAAGTATCTCAGCAATATTTTCTAGCTTCATTATATTCAGATTCACGTCTCTATTTTGCGTTTAAACTTCAACTCAGCATCCAGGCCGACTGAGTTTTTTTTTTAATGCGGTTATATAACATTATGCAACAAGTGTGGTAAACGACTTTTGAGTCACGAGTTTATTTGACACGAGCTGAGCGCAGCGAAAAATTATTCACTGTTCGAAATTTCTTGGTAAAACAGCTTGGACCCTCTATGTGGATGTGGTGTGGATGTAACGGTTGTCAGTATTTAATTCTGCTGCAATTCTCCTAGTATTTTTGCCAGTTGTCATAAAATAATATTTAGCTCAGCAACTTGTAATTCGAAACTTCTAGTTCGAAACTTCCATATTGATATAGCCTTTGATAAAGCCTGGCAACAAACTTCCGGATAATTTCCTGCCATTTCTACATTGGCATTATTCATTATGATCGAATTAAAACTCGTATTAATGAACTAATAAATGATTAGACAATAAACTTTAGATTAAATCAAACGTATTTTGAAAATTTTCTAAACAAAATATAAATTAAAATAAAAACATTTTTTAAATTGAGTTAAGAAGAATGATACGGGTAATCTAACTGAATCCCGCCTGCGCAATGAAAAAAAAAATAAATTAAAATATATTTTTTATGTAACAAACTATTCTTTATATAATTTAAACAAAGAACCATCAATGCTTGCCATATTTTGAGACACCATGTATAATGTTTCATTATCTACAACTATTTATATATTACATTTATATATTACATAACGTAATGTAAGTTATTGACATATTATTTTTCTTTTTTTTCTGAGGCTGCATGAATATGTTCTAGGGAGTTACTATTATTTGATTTCATTTATTTACGATTAATTATTATTACTATTATTATGTACAATAATGATTATGATTAAAATTTAATAATAAAAATTAATAATTAATTGTAAACTGATTAATAATAATAACTATTATATAACTACTGCCGTCTGTAAAATACCTAATTACCCACCGATCTAGCGTGCGGGAATTTTACCGCACGGATTTGGAAGCAATCGGATGTTTTCGGAGATATTTCCCACGCTTTGAATTTTGACGTTTGTCAATTCTGACAGTTATGTCAGTGAATGTGTTAGTGTTGTTTTGCGAATATGTACCCAAAAACTAACTTTCGTAGAAAAAGTATACTATGCAACACGTTCGGTAAATTTTTAACTCGCTCGTTTATTAAACACTTGCTCCGCTGTGCTCCGTTCGTGGCAAATAAACTCGTGAGTCAAATGCCGTTTACCGCACTTGTTGTATAATATATTATCTTCTACTCCCGTCCGTAAAATGCATAATTACTCACCGATCTAGCGTGCGGGAAGCATCATTTTACCACTTCAGTTTCGCTTCCCACGGAACCGAGTCACTTCGGATATTTCCGGGATTGAACTGCAAGGGTTTGGGAGCAATCGAATGTTTTCAGAGATATTTCCCACGCCTTGAATTTTGACGTTTGTCAATTCTGACGACCATTTCATGTCATATATTCGTGTATTCGTGTTGTTTTGCGAAAATGTAGCCAAAAACTAACAGTCGTAAGTATAGTATGCAACAAGTTAAAGTTTTCAAACTACGGGTCTCGTTTTTAAAAACACTTTTTGTTCTTTTACAAACAGAGCTACGAGCTTTAGATTAAGCCGTCACAAGGAGAATTCTTCACAAAGTATATTGTTTACATATTTATAATTTTTTTATGCGAATATCGCGTCGCAGATACTGGGAATACTGAAGCTAGCATTTCCTGTTAGTCATCAGCACATAATTGCTCTCTCCTCAGTGGAAAATAACAGGGACGAAAGGTTGTTTTCGGAAGACTAGTCGTTCTTTGCTTTCTTGGAATCTGGCAGAAAACGGCTCTTGTAGATTTTCCATGCTATAACTATTAGCAAAAATAAAATAAACATCATTTCTGTTGAAGTGGCGAGACTCCAAGTGACTGGATGAATTTCATAACCAATATCGGGGATCGATGATCTCGCAGCTTCTCGTAGTTTTGTTATCATTTTGAGGTCAACCGATTGTAGCTGGAGAGTAGATATATAGTACCGATATAAGAAGCAAAAACCGCACATAATCTCAATTTCCTAACCCCCTCGCAGCGGGGCCCCCCGCGCGTGGCGGTCCGGCCCGTCCTAGTGTCCCCCCTGGCTACCAGAGTGCGCTCCGCCTCCCACCCACCTTGTGTAGGGTCCAGTTTTGCCCCGGTTCCGCCCGTCGCTGCTAGATGTCGCGCGCTCCGACCGTCGTAGGCCCCCCGGTAGAGGGCAGTGACGGTGCGGCGCGGAGACGTTGTGGCGCGGAGACACGGGAGATCGGGTCGACGGTAAACAAGTCGATTGACTTATACAGAGTGCCTCAATAATCACGGTTTAATAAAAGAAAAACTATAGATACAATAACAAATATTTATTAGCTCATATGTAGACAACGTAATGCTTCGTACAAGCGGTGTTTCTGGTCCATGAGATTTTCTACTTCATCGCGTTCGAGGATAATTTCGTCGCCATGATCCTGTTTCAGTATCAACTCACAGCTCTCTTCTTCGTTCGAATAGGTCACCTCGATACTGCCTCCGATGTAGACTGTTATGTCGTTCCAGAACATGATTTCTCCCACCTCGTCCCACAGTAAGAACAAAAAATCCCAAAAATCCTGGACTTGAAAATCTATGTGCTTGTTCTTGAAGATGAAACGGACACCTGAATTCTTTATTTCGAAAATCGTGTTTTCATCGATAGTGATCACTTTGTTACACATTGCGACAGACTGACTTCCAAATCAAATTCAAATGTACTTATATATCAACAACCCTCCACTATTGGTGTAATTAAGCGAGATATTTACATTTAGTCAATTTGAATAAGCATTTTGCCAAAAGAAGCAAACAAGCGCACGTAGTTACATATAGCGGCATTAAAATAGTTTTTCGATCTGTAGAGATGTTGTATTCGTTACCGCAATTGTCGTTAACGCCGCCGCTGGTTTTATTGGAATTCTTGACAGCGATTGTTTGCCATTCACCGTAGTCTTCGTAGCTCCGGTTCACGAAAACCAAACGTACCTTGTAATTTAAATACGGCTTATCTGCGGTAGTGTTATTCGACAATATCACGCTAAAAGTTTGTAGCTTGTCGATTCCGTTGACCTGAGCGAGTTGCATACGCGTCCACGTATCGGACCAAATGCACCGATTATTATCTTTTTTGAAACAAACGAACACTTCAATCACATCGTTAGGTTTATGTATATAGAAAACGTTTTGTACCACAGCCGACAACAAAACAAAGTGAGCACTTAACAAAACCATGTTTCTAGCCCTAATGAAACTATCCTAGATCGCGGTAACTGCTTTTATAACACTCAAACAATAATGACATTTATTCTGCGGAGGTGCCGGGCGTGTCGATATGCATTTTGCTGTCCGGTCTGTTATAGTGAACAAAGCAGGGCAAATGAGTTTCCAATTCAAAATTGTTGCGATGTCGTACTGGTAACTTATGTCACATATTTAACAAATCGTGCGGTCTCACATGCTCCAAGAAATGTTGCACAGGAATCAATTCAAGTTGTTCGGTATCCAAGCTTCTAAAATCGTCGAAGAAAACTATCTTCTTATTCATTGTTGTGAAAGATCGATAACTTTCTTAACAAATCCCTAATTTGTTTAAAGACACTCTCGGTGGGACAATTAATTCCGACAAGACTCAAATCTATTTCACCGACTCTCGTTAATTTATTCAAAAATTCGTTGTATTCGTAATACTTTTTCTCTTTGAAAAAATACAAATATCCGTTGGTGTATCAAAACGCGCCCGACAAATCGTCGAGCGACCCGGAAACAGTTCCGTAGTAAAACCGTGTTCCCTCGCA
This sequence comes from Cylas formicarius, assembly GCF_029955315.1. Taxonomy (NCBI): domain Eukaryota; kingdom Metazoa; phylum Arthropoda; class Insecta; order Coleoptera; family Brentidae; genus Cylas; species Cylas formicarius. The sequence continues at coordinate 26,275,068 of NW_026844214.1, forward strand.
CTCAAAGAACACTCGTCTATTTCTGCATAGTAGCGTTTACCGTAAAATATATACGTTCGACCACCATACGTATTAAAAATGGCGTTCACTGTTTTACCCGCAGGCACACCCAGTCGCTGGACGCTTTGTCGGTCGCCCACTATCGTGAAACTCGGGAAGTGAAGTAGATAAAACGAATTACCGGTGACTACCAAAAGTTGTTCGTTGGGTCTTTGGTAGATATGCGAAATAGGAGCGTAAATAGGGACATCATCTGATATCATTTTAGGTTCCATGTAGATTTTATCACCTAATCTTATTATCCAAACCCATTTGTCGTAAAACAGATACATATGATGGTTAGACGTAACCAAAAATATGGATGGATTTACGTGACACAAATCTGGTACTTTTGTTTCGTTTTTCCCTATCGGAGGTTTCGTGGTTGTAGTAGTAGTGGTAGTAGTAGTTGTTGTTGTTATCGGAGTCGTTACGCGGACGGTGGTTGTGGTTTTTTAACCATATAAACGTTGAAGACCTGCAATATCGTCGTATGACAATGTCTTAGAATTTAAGCTATACCAAGGGTACATAATGGCATTGCGATCGTTACTGTGGGCCAAATCCAACGTATGTCCAATTTCTTGGAACAACACAGTAAACAAGCTCGTCTTTCCTCCGGGCGCAGGCACTTCTATACCGTAGTACCAATCTTCGAATTTATCCAAATGAACTTCCACGCACTCTTGCTGTTGATTTGGAAAAAATGCATGTCCTATTATGTTACCCCTTCCGTCGCAAGCAAAAGGACAGGATTCGTTCCCTTTACATTTTATGCTTTGTCTGTGGGTAGTATATTTGTCAGACATCAAAATCATAATATCTGGCTCTGAGTAATTTAAGAAAAAAATTAAATTTGATTCATCACTCCATATTTAAAAAACCTCGGCTTCCAGCACTTTTAACTCTTGATAGTGACTGGGCTGTACTTGAATATACCAATTTAAATCCGTTTTCTGCCATCCGAAACAGTCGTGAAGGCATTTTCTATTACACCACATCGAGGTTTATTTATTAATTCGACGGTTTCGTTATTAAGAGTACCATCCACCGGTAAATTATAGAAATCCTGAAAATCCATTAGGGCACGTTGCAAACTCGACGCATTGATCTGCGCTAAAGATTCGCTGTCGTTAGGTGAAAGAAATCCGAATTTTTGTAAATCACACCTTCCTCGGGCAGCGCGGCGACTATCGTCGACACGTCCGAACAGCTAGTAAAGACAGCGTAGCATAGCAACAAGACTCTCATCTCGTTAAAGGTCAGTAAAATACTAAAATATATTCGGTTCCTAGCTATTTTTTGTAGGTAAAATAACAAAGAGAAGTGATGAACCAAACGCTTTTAGTCGCTATTTTGCGTGCGATGACGCAGAATATTACTCGAGAAATGGAATGAAAAAAGAATTATACTTCAATAGATTACAGTTTCGCAGTTTGTATTCATATCATAGCATTAGCGTGCTTTATTTTTACGTGCAAATGTATTATTAATTTTTTTTAATTGAAATAAAAAGTCTTATTTAAATAAAAAAAAAGTTTTATTTCATACAGGAATCCTTGAATACAACCAATTATATAAAATGGCAGAATTTCTCAACGCGCACATGCGCAGTCTTCCTCCGGAGTGAAACATGCAATGGGCGTGATCCGGTTGAAATTTCGGAGGATTCAACCAATTATCATCGTCGAATTTCTCCACGTAAATGACGCTGCATGCGACATCCGCCCGATCCATTTTCGACATTAAAAATTCCATTTTAGATCTTCTTCTCACGTATATCAAGTCAGCATTTTCTATCAGTAGTGCGATCAACGTATCAATGTCGGAATATTGAACAAAACCAGAGCTGTATTTGAGACCGTGATGATATTGTTCGAGCCAGCGTTCTTTTTTCTGCACCGGTCAACGTGCAATATTCACGCGGCGGTTTCAAAACGTAATGACTAATTTGACATCCGTTGTAGACAGCCATTTCTTTAACGACAAATCCATCTTCTAACTGGAAGCCTTGAATATCTACCGCAACGATGCGCATTTTTAATATGACTGGTTAAGATTAGGTTCATCCGGCGGTATTTATGTTAGATTTCGAACAATCTCGCTGAGCGAGCGTTGTTCCACGATACAATCGTGAATGATGATGCAATAGGCACGTGTATTCGCGGGAAATCCCTTTTTTGCTTCGATGTCTAACTTTACGTCGACAGTGCTGGATTTTACACTGTCGTTCCTTCGAGAACAGTCGATGACGAAAACCGCGCAGTTTTTGAAAGCTATATAGTCAAGCAACGCAGTTTTTTCCTCACATCCCTTATAACTGGGGTAGAAATCCGTGTAATTATGATGCGCTTCCACGAAGTCATTCTTTTCAAAATCTAATCGTAAACGTTCGTGAGGGTAATATTCTCCGTTTAGTGTTAATCTTATATCCGTTACGTCGACGTGATCGAAAAACGTCGCATTTTTCGCTTCATTGTCTTTGCGATTTGTTTGAAAAGCGACTATTACGTATCGGGGGCTTTCGATAGCGGCGCACGTCTTGACAGACCAAATTTCTTTTGTAGATCCCGCGGTTAGGGCAGGATAGTCATGAAGTTCCCATCGTCTATAAGGTATCAATATGGGTTGATCTAATCTAATCGATTTCAGCAGAGCCAATTTGATTTCGTCGTTTGGAAATATGTGCTTGACCCTAAGATCGACGCTATCAATTTTTAATTCCACTGTTGTTTTAATGGCACTGGCCGCAACACCGTCCATTGGTATAATTATCATACAATTTTTGTCATGTCGGGCTCTTACCAATCTTACGGTTTGTTTTCCACAAGTTATCATATTATAATCATTAAATATATTTAAAAAGTGTCGTAACAGGATTCGCATGCTAAAATGTCCATTTTCTGTATCGTGAATCGCATTTTCAGGGAAATTCCAGCCGGAAATATCTAGATGCGATGAGTCGTCTTTCGAGTAACACAGATAACATCTAATCGTACTAACTATACCCGGATCACGCACGCTATCCACTTCTTTCCCATTCGGCTCGTACGATATAGTTTCAAAAAAAAATGCTCCTGCATTGTTTACAGATTGCACTTGGTCGGTTCCCGTGAGTCGTTTCAGCGATCCCTTAACACAAATAGCAGCGTCGTATATAAGCAGCCAGGCATCTCCTTGATTGATCGTGATCTCAATGGTGTCGTTGTTCAAAAAAGATTTCACAAAGGGATGATAGGTGCGGGTCTCCACGCGCTGAATCGATTCATCAAATTTCGGCTTTCTGTGTATGTCGAATATTTGATTCGATAACAACGTAGCCCAGTGATCGGAGAAATTGTTTGTTGCACAATGTAAGACGACCTTTACGTATACGCCTCGGTTTTGTTACTAACCCTACCGTTTGGATGTTCGCTTTTTTATATTCACCAGCGGCTCCGAATGAGTTGAAAATCAACATTACGGTAATTCTTTAATTTCCAATCTAATGATGATTTCTTCACCTCGGAAATTAACCAACTCAAAGTTTTGATCGAGAACCTGTAGGGTAATGTTGTAGATTTGTCGTTTGTTTACTGGCAAGTACGTTAGATATTTGGGAGTTTCGTCGATGGCGTACCCCGGATCGATGGACAAGGCAAACTCGTAAATTGTGTGCGAAGGTCTGTCGTTGTAGAACGCTCCAGACGTTATGTTACTATCCACATGTATCGTTCGCACTTTTATTATATCCACGGGTAAATCCGAGGAATGCATAATATTGGGCTTCAAAATTTTCTGTGAAAACCCCAATAATTTTCCGATACTGTCCGAGTGTTGTTTAAAGTTTACCCCGTATACGGGGCTGTAGATCTCACACTTTATCGTATTATTGTTGGGTTTGATTGATCTCTCCTCTATTAACTTTGGGATCGTATTCTTCTCTTCCTTATTTTTCGGCAGATGTTCGTTAATGTAGGTTTCTATGTCGCTAATTTCATAGGACCCGGTCGGAATTTCAATTAGGTTTTCTTTATTGTTACTATCGAAGTAGTAAAATTTATTCGAACCCTTATCTATGTTGGGAATGTTGTTGTAAGAGTGGAATCCAATCAGCGCTAAACCGTACTCTACATCTTCATCCAACTGCAGCGGATTGACAAAGTCGATGGATAATATCGACGTGTGCCCTTTTAACGTAAATATGATCGACATGTTGACTGCTTATAGGTCCGCGATTTCAGTCCTTTTTATAGAGAAATTGCAAACACAAATGACCGCAATTGTATTGCGTAAAATTTTGATATCTATCGTGATTATAGTAGATATTGGCGCTGTTGCCGAAATATTTAACAAGTTCCGCGGGTGGTTTTAGGTTACCGAAACTGTCAAAATACTCAACATCGTTTCCCTTCTTCTTTTTGTATGCTACCCAGTGGGTTCCTCTATTTCGACGAACATCCAAATTTACGATTCCGCGTTGTTGCGGTCTGATTCGACGGGGTAAACTATCTAGCATAAAAACACCCCTGAAGTGAGGAATTTTTAACTTGCGCGCCAGAGATATTAAATCGACGTCGTATAGAGCCCTTCTCGGTAGCTTTATTGGGAGTTTTTTTGTTTCTTCAGATAAAGACCGAATCCGCCGCGTGGACTCTTTTTCAAGAATAGACACGATCCTTTTTTTCCAATCTCTTCCATAGATCGGTTATGGCGGTTGGCCTCTTCGAGTTTCTTTCGTGCGTTTTTCGCATCGATGACAGTTTTAGCGATAGCAGCGGCTCCGCCCAAGAGCGAACCTAAAGCCCCTAGCGCTCCTAATAACGGTAAAAGTGGTAAAATACCACCAGATTTTGATTCGAAATGTATAATTCTAGGTACCCTAATTTTTTTACGTCCTCCCGCTTTTCTTACAGCGGCTCTGCCAGCTCGAAGCGCTTCCAGTGCCGATCTTCTAAGCATTTTAGGGTTATCGATATGAAACAATTGTTTCTTCTTTAATGCATTGTGAACCTTTTTCACGACACCCTGTCGAAACGAACCAGAGGGACGTCGTTGTTGTCCCATACCGAGCTTACGTTTAGTTTTCATAGTCGCGGTGACAAAGAACGCGGCAGCTTTTTCACCAAACTTTGCATCTTTAGATTTTACTCGCTGCCACGCACGTGTTTCCAATTCTTTATCCGCTTTATGATGTTCGTCTAACGATTTGTTTTGCGGATAGGCAATGTCGTGTACCTTACACGCAGCGGTTGCGGCAAAACCAACACCATGTTAGCGCTACTCTTTAACCCCAACGGGGCAAGTTTCGAAAATGTTTACGTCTACTCAAAGTCGTTATATCAACCGAAATATCAACTGTTATCTCGCGTATTGAACGATGTCAAAGGAGTTGGATATTATCCCTACAGTGAAAGAGATTCGATAATTGACCCCAGCGACGCGAAAGAGAATTCTGTGTTTATTTTCGACGACGTGTCGTGCGAAAAGAAAGATAAAATTCGCGAGTATTTTTCGATGTGCCGACACAAGGCCATCGACGCTATTTATCTCTGTCAGACATACTCCAAGGTACCCAAGCAATTGATACGTGACAATTGCAATATTGTCGCGTTGTTTAAACAGGATGACATGAATTTACGTCACGTTTATGATGAACATGTCTCACCCGACGTTTCATACGACAGGTTTAAACAAATTTGTTCCGAGTGCTGGAAAGAAAAGTACGGCTGTTTGATAATTGTAGATATTTAATTGTCGATAGAAACAGTCATGAAGGCGACGTCCGCCGACATCGCCGACGCGGCGCTAAAAAAAATTGAACGAGTTGTCTAGATCTATTCGAAAGAAGTATTTAACATTAAAATTGGGTAAGAGCGAAGAGGATGCGTCAATTCGGAAGCTTTTCAAACCCGTCAGCGAGCCGCTAGAACGTATAGCAAAAATAAAGCTATCACCGTCACCGGCAGAAATAAAAACTGAACGTCGAGGTGTCAAGCGGGAACACAAAAAGGAACCGAACGAAGAAACAAAAAATAAGGTTAACGTATCATTTTTGCCTATGGAAGAAATTCAGGAAACCCCGGATCCCAATAAGAGCGTTGAGATGCAAAATGTCGATGATTAGGAAGATGATGTGTTTGACACATCGAGCGTGGCTAACGCATCCCTTCAATCATACCTGGAACAATATCCAGAAATTTCCCATTCCTATATTCAAAATTTATGGGTAAAATCGCCCGACACCGATATTGTTTACGGACCCGTTTACGACAAAATATCATCCAAATGGTTTCTCGGCAATAAATCGATGGATTTTCATCAAGGATCTGGCGATATTATTGTAGACGGCGAGAGATATTCCGGTACCCGCGGATTGTATAATTTGGTGTTTTTGAAAGATCCCATAGCATACACAAAAGACGATTTGGCACAATATAAAAAAATAATAGAGGCTACCCAGGTGCACAGGGACGCGACCGGACGCCTGAAAGGCGCATCGAAGGTACCAAAATATACCAAGGTTATCCGACCCTTAATAAAATCTCAGTCGCGTTCGTACTCGTACAGCGGTCAAGGTTATAATATGAGTTATAATGACGCTCCTACTGAATATGTATACTGGGACGGCGTCAATGAACTCGTAGAGCGTCTGGAATTACTAATCGCGTCGAAACACGCAGGCAACAAGTCTCATGACAACGAAATAGTTTCAATCGTTGAAGAGCTAAAAAAATCAGGTTTTATACGTTAGTTTAACGATGAGTCTGGACAAGTTTGGACGTTCTAGCGCGCTGCGCTCTAAACGACCCTTCACTAATACTGTGATTATGAGCGCCCTCGATTATATGCCAGACGGAAACGTCAATATGAACAATTTAAAAATTTGCAATGTCCAAACGCCTAGCGACGACGGTGACGTGGCTAGCTTACACGAAAAGATTACAAATTCAAGACAAAACTAAATTCTCGCGTCTTGAAGAACAACTGAAAATGAGTAGTACTACACTCGAAAATGAATTTAGGCAGTTTCGCGAAGTTTTCCACCAAAAGCTAAGCGAAATGAGCGCAAAGAAAGATTTGGAAAAGCGCATGCCAAAAGTCGCCGTTTTGTCACAGCAATTTCATGATATTGTTACCAAAATGGAGCGATTTACGAACGAAAATGAGAATATAATGAAAGTATTGAAACAAAGGGTTTTAAATCCTCCACCGCAACCGAACACACATTATGAATAAAGAGAAGGTACAACTGGTTCGAGAACTGCACAAGCCAGCACGCAGAAATTATGCTTGCCTCAGGACTATAATACGAGGGATGGACGCCCTGTGGCAAGCGGATCTGGCCCAATTAGATCGCTACAGCAAACAAAACAGAAATTTTAAATCCGTGCTTGTTGTGATAGACTGTTTCTCAAAATGGTGTCGCCCGTTGAAAACCAAAACCGGGGTCGAAGTCGCCAAGGCGTTTTCCAAAATTCTCAAGGACGCACGGCACCCTCAAAACTTGCAAACGGATCTCGGTAAAGAATTTTACGACACGTTTCTGAAACTTGTGGATAAGCATAAAATTAACCACTATAGTACGTATAGCATAAAAAAGGCCTCAATTGTCGAACGGGTGATACGTACCCTCAAAGAGAAATTGTTTCGACATTTTTCTTTACGTGGGACGTACAAATGGATCGATGTGCTCGCCTCTATCGTTGAGGAATACAATAACACAAAACAGAGAACGACGGGTACAAAACCCATCGATGTGAGTAAGAGCAACGAAAAGAGAATTTTGAAAACCGCGTACAGTAGTATAAAAATATTCGGTCCTCGTAAACTTAAAGTCAGCGACATCGTTAAAATCAGCAAAGTCAAGCACGTGTTTAACTAAGGTTATACACCGAATTGGACCACGGAATTGTTTAAGGTACGGGTTACTAACCCCGTAACGTATTTGCTTCAAGATATGCAGGGCGGATAATGGGCGGATTTTATGAAGAAGAATTGCAGAAGACAGTTAACCCGGACTTATATCTCGTCGAAAAGGTGTTGCGCAGACGAGGCAATATGGTTCTCGTGCGCTGGTTGGGATTAGATAAGTCGGACGATTCATGGGTAGACAACGTAGACGTCTTGAAATAAATTTAGTCTTGATTTAGAAGTTCTGACATAAATACGTGTATGTGATGGCTCAAGAGCAAATTGTGACATCCAACGAATTGTATAATTTATTGGAAAATTTCGAGTTGCAATTTCCTCCATCAGAAGTGCTCCCGTCCAGCTTCGTTCCTGTAGAGCAACAAACCAAAAAATCTGCGACAAAACGAAAACAAAGTGCGTCGGTCGTATCCCGCAAGAAGGAGAAGAAAACTACCACAAGTGAAGCGTTTGCAGCTCCAACGTCATCCGCTGATTGGCTCGAAGTGTTCACGGACGGTAGAGAAAAAAGTATCATTTGTGAGGCCTTCAATTTAAAAAGAATCTTGGCGTCTCAGTTGGCGGGATTAGAGTGCAATATCAACGAAATTGAAACACAAATTGCGCTTTTTAATACAGACTTGCAAGTGGCGCGGCTGCAAGCGCAAGAGTGCAAAAGAAAACTAGAACAATTTAATAATTTAGCATTTAACGAAATTGTAAGGTAGTAATAATGTATATAATAAATAAATTATACAATTACAAACTTCTGTGCAATTATTATGCGGTGTCGTGGTGGTGGTAAAAAAGAAAATAGCGTCTAAATATATACATGTTTATTCTTGTTGCAATACAATGGAATACAATTAATACATAAAAACCTTATCTACAGTTATATATTTTATAATAAAACCACAGTATTAATAGTTCAATCTGCTATCAGAAAAGCGTAACTTTTTTTCCATATTTCCCCTCACCGTGAAGCATTAAATTACATTCATCTTCAGTTTCTACAGTGAACAAAACTTCTTCAAAGCAGCTTTGACACCAAAATTGTTTATCGTGATATACATCATTCAAATTATTTGTATCCAGCTGTAAATGATAGTGATCCAATAGAAGTCTAAAAATTTTCTTTTTAAATTTTTTAACTAGTTGAAATATAAAGTGGCAAGATTTACAAACTAAAATTTCCGAATATTTTATCCTGTAATAACTGACCCATAAACAGTAAGCGGATTCTCCGTCAAAATCAATCGTTGGAGTTGCCAAAATGCTATTTCTGTAAGACGACCCAAATCTCTTATTCAACAGAATGAATTCTAAATTTAATAAAGAATTGCCATCAGACTGGAGCGCTAGTTGTTTAAGGTACCTCCATCTATATTTCGAATAATATTTAAATATTAGTATCGTTAGTTTCCAAGGCAAAGGTGACTCAAGCAAAAAATCAGCACTACACCTAATATTTTCGCAAATTGTTATAATACAAAGGCTTTCTAATGTTGTTGTTCGGCAAAAGATAACGTTTATCGTCCAAAGGACTCAAGGCAACTTTTGTTTGTTCGATGCTAAATACATTGCGAGTGTATGAACGAATGGTTCGTTGGGTGGCGTGCTTTTCCCTTAAATTTTTTAGGCATTCCACGTAGTCATCAAATGAAATTTTATTTTTTACAATATTGTACTGAATACCCTTTGACTTTTTAACTACCAAACCCGTTAAAACTTTGAAAGTGTACATTTTCGAGCTTAACCCCGCAAAATGACTAGTGATGGTGCCATTAGTCTCATCCTTCATCAACCCCAGAACCTTTTTGTTGATTTGCGGTATATTATAAGGATTGTCATTAGGATAATCAGACGTGTGAAATTTTTGAAAATCTGCCTTAATAACGCTTTCATATGCATCATAACATTTGATCTTATAAATGAAACTGTCCGTATCCATGTATTGAATTTTACATTTTTCGGGACCCAAATTTGGAAGCATGTAATTATAATAAAACTCGTACATGGTCGTTTTCGACAAATCCAATATGGACATTCCAATATAAAGTGGTTTATTAAAGCAAAGCTCCGATTTCTTTAATTCTATAAGCAACAAATTGTTATCAAGTATGGTTTTACTGTGAAATCTAGGATTAGAAATTAAATTTTTCGCACCGTAGCGGCCATCCCACGCTTTAACAAATTTAACAATACGATGCTTGCGAATGTTTTCCATTGTTTTACCGTAAGCGGCATTATTAAACAATTTGTATAAATTTATACCAAATTTTGTCTTTGCTTGGGCTCTTAATTTATTATTATGATCGATATAACATTTCAACCAACGAGATTGGTTAAATTTTAATATTTTGTGAATTTTCTTTAGTACGATACCGTTTTTGAGAGCCTGTTTTAAATTGCGATAGGGTATGACGTATTTTTCTTTATTATACAAAGTAGTCATTAGTTTTGGTAACTTTGATTGGGGGGCACTCGATGTTCGGCACAAAATGGAAAATCTCTATGTGTGTCATGTAATTTCTGCGGGTATTCCAGGTCTACCTCTAGGATATATCCTTGGGAAGATTCATCTGGAATTTTCATGACATTAAATGAATCAATCTCTTGATGAGACATCCAGTCGAATCCTCCGTAAGGAAGAGGCTCGCATATGGCTTTGCCATAGAGGTTATTGACGTCAAAGTATATGATATAGGAATCATCCCTGGATGAATCGTAGTTGGGCATATATTTATTGTTGGCCTCCGCGTATCTACCAACACACACCAAAATTCCACCTCGTATAGCCCGCTCGATAAACATAATTTGGTCAATGTCGCGCAAAAGTTCTAAACGACATTTTGTGAATCTAAGCATGCAATCCCATGTATACCCGGGCATACTGAAATACCATGTCGGATGCAAAACATGTGTTGCCATACAAGTTTTTCGAAAATGTTCGAATATATCTGCCAGAAGAATAACGTCGGTTTTTAAAAACAAATCTGAATACTCGCCTAAATTTTTTATTTCAAACGACTGACAAACACTTTGTGCGTGGAAATATTTTTCTTCACTAATATTGCTTTCACTTAATTTATTATGGAAGTCTTCAATCGGTGGTAAAGTTGTTTCATTTAATTTGTCTATATTGTCGATGTAATCGTAACAAAAAGTACCTTTTTGGGACAGTAAATTTAATTTTGATTCGTCGAGATCGGAAAATTCTTTTCTTTAAATATATAGTTCATTTTTATCCATACTGTAAACTAAATTATCTAGAGATGCTCCCAAAAATCTAAACGAATCTATAAATCTAAATTTTATGTTATAATCAGGTTCGAAATATGTAAAAGAGATGTATTTTTCCTTATTAACCGGAACTATGGATACACAGCTTTTTTTTGCTAAAACCGGAAGCAGGAAGTGGCTATCGTATCCAGAAAGGTTCTGGAATACTACGGGCACTACAAATATTTTTTTAAAATTTAAATTACAAGCCTGATGGGCAAAACCTCTAAATTTGCCAGTAAAATGATCATGGTCACGAACAATACAATCTTCTTTTGAAAAAGGTCTTTCACAAATATGACAATGGCTCGACCTTTGATCTAAACTAATTTCACTATCCATCGGTATAATATCCTTAAATTTTGGACGAACAAATTTTGATAAATTAGATATTTCCTCCACGAACCAATCAATACAATCTAGACCACGATAACTTTTGAAAAATGATATTGAATCATCATAACAACATTTAAAGTAATATGCAGCACTGTAAGCTTCGTGCTTTTGGTATTTCGAGGTTTTATCTGTAATTTTCAAATTTACTTTTCTCAATTGACTCTCAAAATCGGCGTAAATTACAAACGGAGTCGTTTGTTTATATATTTGGTTTCGAAATTCAACATGATCATATTTAGGAAAAGACACTTTATACTTATTAAAACTGGAACACATTGTTTCGTGGTCATGTAGACGAGTTTCGTTATTGAAATAAACACCTATCGCAAATGTATTTCTTGTGATTATATTTACTGAGCTGTGAGGAAACTAATCGAGACAAATGTTTAATGTAACAATAGTGATATTTTATTTCTTCATGATCATTATCTTGCGGATCAGGATCAAAATCATTAACTTTTGGATAATATTTATTTTGTATTAACAACAAATTTGAATGTTTTTCGCGTTTTTCTTTTGTTAATCGTGGAGGTAGCACGGAATAAAAACAATTTTTTTCATTTTTATTAAACTCTAAGATATAAACATTGATGGAAATATCATTGCCTTTTTGAAATTTGCCTATTTTATTCATTTCCATAGGTGTTTGTAAATTTTCAGTTTTCAAAACACTTTTGTAGTATGGATATGAGGAGGGTAAATACTGACGAAAACGTGCTGGAAAGAGTCCGCATACAACCGACCAATAAAAACACGCTTGATCGTCATTTCTAATATTAATACAAGCCCTTTTATTCGCAATTTCTTTAGGCAACTCAACGAAGGATGATCCGTTACCCATTACAAATTTATTAATGTTAATCTCTAAATAAATAATATTATTTAAAGCCCACCCGGAATCACGTTCCTGAAACTCTGACATTTGATTTAAAATTTTTTCTTGCTTATTTTCAACAAACCAATCATTCAATTCTATTCCTAAATCAACTACAGCATTTCCGGTACTCAGATATTTAACATCAACTTCGCCTTGGACATCATTTTTTGCCTTAATAAATTCACCGCAAAATGTGGTACTTTCAGCAATAAAAATTTCTTTAAAATTTGACTAATTTTTTGTTGAAAAATTGGACGACAAGCGTTTAAAAATTGAATTAAAAATTTATGAAGTAAATTAATTATGACACCGGTCTGAACTCTTCCCTGGAAACACGACGCTACCGATTCCCATACAACCAATTCATTTGTGTTTGTCCCGCGGCTGCTATTTTATAATCCCAATCCAAAATGCTTATGTTGATAATTAAGAATAATTTTTCGTTAGGAACGATTTGGTTGCAAGATTCAATATTTTTATTTAGTCTCCTAAGCCACACATCACTATCTCTAAAAGTGAACTTGTAGGAAATATGCTTTTTTAATTTTTGTAAGGTTAAAATTAAGATTTGCGCTCTATGAATGATCTGCTTTACGCGCATCGTGGTTTATTAAATATATAACAGTAAATAAGACTTACCCTGTATAATATGTTGATTCAATTTGAATTATTTTGATTTTTTTTAAAGAGTTGGGCTTTCCAATATCTTTGGATCTCTCGTAGACCAGTTTGTACTGCCCCGACGCAAAGTATTCTAGTCTCGGACGGAAAGCTTCTGTCACGCGAGTACGAAGAAATACTACGGAATTTTCTAATTGCAACAACACGGAATTGCCAAATTTTGTATTAACAATTTTGGCTCTAGTAATTTTAAACGGAACGCCTATCGGCAATTCATGCAGTTTGACAATCGGCTGCTCAAAATCACCTTCTGCAAGACAGGTTTGATTCAGTTGACTTAAGTCCATCTATAAATTTTTATTAATTATTATTTTATCTCAAAATTAAAAAAATAAAAAAACTCACGCTTAAGATTGCTGCTATTCTAGTTGCGGTTACGGGTTGAGAGTACTAAGATGATCTTTAAGACCTTTATAAAATAATAACAAATGTTAAGGAATTCAAATAAAACAATAAAAAAGGTATTTACTGCTTTTTGGTACGAACACCAAACCACTAAGTTAGCTTCCACGTTGCACGAATAATACCAAAAACAACTACTGACAAAACAGAGAAAAATGAGATGTACGGTGCGAGAATACTTTCCAAAAGTTAACAAACAAAGACACCTCCACATGCGTTGCAACAAATTTTTCTCATTACGTTAATCCCACGGAGCAAATATAAACGGGCAATTAATTATTATTTTCAACAAGCAAAACAACTTGACATTTAGACTCGGCGCGTTTTGAAATTCTACATCCCATACGGAGACTGTAAAAAATGAAAGCAAGTTGGCCTTGATCTTTTGCAGCAACATACGGTCGTCCAACGTCCGAAGCGGTTGCGTCTCAAGTCGTTCCCGTCTGAAAGCATGTTGACCCTGAGACTCCTACCTGTACGGTTGTCTGGCGGCAACATCGCGTCTATTCAAATCGGCGTTGGTGCTTGTGGGTAGAAGACCTTTCGACTTTGAAGTTACTTTTCTATTTTTAATTCAACCGTGGAAGGGAGTACATGTGTATAAATACGTTGCATGTGTATTATAGACTATATTCAGTGCAATGAATACAGAAGTGCGATGTCCATTTCCCTACGACCCTAGAACTGGTAAGTTTTATATTTTAATTACCTTTATACAGTTCGTGTCTTTTTTTGTGGGTTTCAGTTTGGGTTATCAGTTTTTTGGTTAGTTTCTACCTGTTTTTAAAATATGATACTCATCTTTTTTACGTTGCATAATAACCGAATTAAATTGAGTGTTTTAATATCTTTTAAATGACAGTGAATAGAAAAGGGAATTTTGGCTTTTAAAAAATAAACAATTTTTAAAATTATTTGATGACCCCACTTACTGAAAGTTTTGTTTCAAAAATGTGCGTTTTATGGGAAACGTGAAATATATATATACATATTTTTGTTTATTTTTTGTACTAAAAAATTGCAGTTTGCCCTTTTGATAATAATACACTTTTTTACGTTGCATAATAATCGAATTAAATTGAGTGTTTTTAATATCATTTAAATGACATTGAATTTAAACGTGAATTTTGGTATGCGTGTATAACTTTAAAAACAATTTTTAAAATTATTTGATAACCCCACTTTTTGGAAATTTTGTTGAAAAAATGTGTTTTATAGGAAACGCTACATATCATACTTTATTTTGTTCTAGAAAAAATTGCGGTTTGTCCCTATGACAAGTCGCATATTATGTTGGCGCATCGCTTAGGGCGTCACATATTCGAATCACACAAAGAGTACCGGGGGTTAGAATTCCTGGTACAATGGGATGGTCGACTGAATCGACACAAAAAGAAGAAGAAACTCCTCGCCAGACCAATTTTATAAATAAAATAAAATATATTAAAATTGAAGTTTATTTAATTATCCTCCCGATCCCCCGCGTCACCGTACCGCAATGTCTTTGCCCTCTACCGGGTGGGCCTACGACGGTCGGAGCGCGCGACATCTAGCAGCGACGGGCGGAACCGGGGCAAAACAGGACGCTACGCAAGGAGGGGGGGTGGGTGGTTGACAGAGGGGGACGGCGAGGAGTGCACTTCGTATTTAGATTTCCTCCGGGAACGGGAAGAAGAACAACTCAAGCAACAGGAACAATGGGATGGTCGACTGAATCGACACAAAAAGAAGAAGAAACTCCTCGCCAGACCAATTTTATAAATAAAATAAAATATATTAAGATTGAAGTTTATTTAATTATCCTCCCGATCCCCCGCGTCCCCGTACCGCAATGTCTTTGCCCTCTACCGGGGGGGCCTACGACGGTCGGAGCGCGCGACATCTAGCTGCGACGGGCGGAACCGGGGCAAAACAGGACGCTACACAAGGAGGGGGGGTGGGTGGTTGACAGAGGGGGACGGCGAGGAGTGCACTTCGTATTTAGATTTCCTCCGGGAACGGGAAGAAGAACAACTCATGCAACAGGAACAATGGGATGGTCGACTGAATCGACACAAAAAGAAGAAGAAACTCCTCGCCAGACCAATTTTATAAATAAAATAAAATATATTAAAATTGAAGTTTATTTAATTATCCTCCCGATCCCCCGCGTCCCCGTACCGCAATGTCTTTGCCCTCTACCCGGGGGGCCTACGACGGTCGGAGCGCGCGACATCTAGCAGCGACGGGCGGAACCGGGGCAAAACAGGACGCTACACAAGGTGGGTGGGGGGCGGAGCGCACTCTGGTAGCCAGGGGGGACACTAGGACGGGCCGGACCGCCACGCGCGGGGGGCCCCCGCTGCGAGGGGGTTAGGAAATTGAGGTTATGTGCGGTTTTTGCTTCTTATATCGGTACTATATATCTACTCTGGAGTGGCTGGTATTTCACATCGTGGTGTTCCATATTTTCAATTTTAATGGATTACAGGGAGAATGGGTTTCCTTTAAAAAGTTCTTTTTTATTCCAAAGTTAAGTATTTTGGGTACTGGAACATTGATTAGGCAGGCTTCTTCAATAAAAGCTATTTCTTTACTTCGACAAGTCATTTGTAATTTAAGTTGCTGTTCCGATGGTATTATTAGAACAAATCTACTGGTGATTGGTCGTATTATATGCGTTGAAACATTTACATTGACTACGTGACAATTTTTGTTGATTTTCGCAAACGTAGGTGTCTTCAATGATTAGGCAGATTGATTCTTGATATTGTTGCATGTCAGTGCCCTATATGAGGTAGGTAAAATTAAACAGTGATTTAGGGGTACTGGGAATAGGTGGAATATTTCAAAAATTTCTTTAAGAAAAATCGGAATATGGACGGCAATAATTATTTTATCTTTTGCAAATTTTACTTGTAAGTTTGCTAACTGATAATAATTATTTTTATTTTAAAAAATAGAATTTGATAATCACCATAGAGAATAGTCAATTTAAAAAGTATTTGTTCTAATTCAGCTGCCGATATTACTACAGGATGTAAGGTGTTTAATTTCGCAAATGTAATGGCATTTTCTAAATTATCCAAAAATGTAATAAAACTTTGGCAATTTAGAATTATTTGCATTAGTGTATTTTGAATTTTAATGAAAGTAGTAATGTCAGTAATAGTTTTATTTGAATTATATTCAAAAATGTCTTATGTCTTATGTGTCATTATAGTTGTCGATCAGCTGTTTAATCAACGAGGTTTGCTTTTTTAGCTGGATATCAGATGAATGTTTACTACGTACAAGTTCTGTGATAATTCTATCATATTTTTGTCTATCCTCTGAATCGAGAGTACCAAAGAGCCATTTCGATAATTTACCTACAGCATTTATTAAACCTCTTTTTGTACGGTTATTAGGTTTTATATTACCAAGTTTGAATTTTATTTGTGCAATTAAATATCGAACATTATTAAGTAAATTATTTCCATTAATATGGTATACATTCTGAAAATTATGTTTATTTGTATAGTATAATGATTTTGAGATTACAGCGCAAGCGTATTCTAAATTACGTAACTGATTAAAAAGTGGAAGATGTTTCTATGTTATTTGTTGAGGTAGAACGTGATGACTTATAAAGGTCGCTAAACCGTCTAAGATAGCAATTGCTGTACAAGCGAGTTCTAGCGGATAACCTTGGGCGTACCGTAAAAATACGTCTATAATTGTAAGAAATTTTACGTTTTATATTTGAAAAGTATCCACATGGATGGATTCTAATGGTTTAGAAAGGGTCGGTGTCAACGCAAACTTTAATTTTGGTGGATGTTTATCATATTTTGTTTGTTGGCACGTGTCACAATTATTAATATATTCAGTTATGTCAGTTTTCATATTTGGCCAATAATAGATCCTTTTTTAATACTACTAGGCTTTCATTAATGCCTCGATGGCAGGTTTTTTTAGGTCCTTTTGTTTTATCCTCTCAGTTATGTCAGTTAAAAGAGTTTTTGATATTACAATTTATAAGCATGGTTTTTTAATGTATTTGGTAACAAAACAGATAGTTCTCGATTTAAAACTGTTTCAGTGTTTTGTATATATAGGCAGTACATTTTTGTTGGATCCAAATAATCTAAAAAGAATTTAATTATTTCATTTTGATAGTTTTGACTTAAATAAACAGAAAATCTAGATTTCTTTTGGAATGGGTAACTCCTAATCACGTGATAACTACCGTTTATTTTTTGGTTAAATATTATTTGATTAGAATAAGTATTTAAAATATTTTCGGTAATTGATATATTCGAAATAGGATCTTCAGCTGTTGTCTCACCAATATTAGGAATATTTGGCGGTCTAATTTTTGGAGTGTTTACATTCTCTCGAGGGTTAAACGCGTCTTCAATTTGTTCGAATTGTTCAAGGCTTATATTTTGATCTTCTTCATGTATGTATTTATTGATGTCTGAATTAATATCTCCAGGATTTCCGAAAAATGACTCCTTATCTTCATATTTAATTCGATGCGTGACAGGGCATCAGCGTTGGTGTTCCTTCTTATAATGAACTGTGTAATCAAACTCTTCCAATTTTAGTGGCCAATTTGGTTCTTTCATATTAAACAAGTATCGTAGAGGTGTGTGATCGGTAATTATTACAAATTTTCGGCCAAATAAATAGGATCGGAAATATTTTGTTGACCACACGATTGCTAATAATTCTTTCTCTATGGTTGAGTAATTGCTTTCAGCCGGGTCCAGTGTCCTAGAGGCAAAGGCTATGGGCAGATCACTACCAATTTTTCCTTGGCTAAGAGCCACTCCTATAGAAACATTCGAGGCGTCCGTTGTCAATATAAAAAGTTTTTCGAAATCTGGATATTGAAGTATGCGATCATTGCACAAGATATTTTTACATAGATCGAAGCTTCTAGACATTCTAGCGTGTGTTCGATGTTCGCTCCTTTCTTTAGGCAATTTGTGAATGGCTTGGTAAGTTTTGCAAATCCACTAATAAATCTTCTATAGTATTCTAGAAGACCTAGAAAGGATTTTATGTTTTTTGCTGATTTCGGTACAGGAAATTTCTGGATTGCAATAATTTTCTTGGGATTCGGTTTAATTCCGTTTTTTGTTATTATGTGACCCAAAAATTCCACTTCGGTTCGTAGGAATTCCGTTTTATCTAGTCGAATTTCTAGACTAGCTTGTCACAGTCTTTGGAAAACAAGTTTAAGATGTTTGAAGTGTTCTTCTAAGGATGACAAAAATACTATGAAGTCGTCCATATATACGAGACAAACCTTTCCCTGTACATCAAGCAAAACATTATCCATGACGCGCTGGAATGTCGCAGGGGCATTTTTCAATCCAAAAGGCATTCTAGTAAACTCAAAATTGCCATTCTCAACACTAAAAGCTATTTTTTCAATTGATTCCGTATCCATTTCGATTTGATGAAAAGCAGATGAAAGATCGATAGTTAAAAAATAATTACATAGTCCCAATTTATCATATCATTTTTACTGGGCAATGGATAGCGGTCGTCTATCGTTTTCTCATTTACCTTGCGAAAGTCACAAACAATCCTCCATTTATGCTTGCCATTGGCATCAGGTTTCTTCGAGACTATCCAAATGGTACTGCTCCAAGGGCTGTGGCTGTGTCTAATGATTCCGTCGTCTATATAATTTAGTGTATACAACCAATTCGTCTGTTGTTCTTACATAATGTTTGATTTTATTGGTGAATGTTAACTTTTTGCTTTCATGAGGGAAAATATCTTGATATGCTTTACAAATCTGCTATATTTTTCGTTTGAATTTAAATGTTCACAACGAATTATTTTGGTAATGTCGCATTTACTGAATTGTTCTTTAAATTTTCTTTATGAAAGTCCGGAAAAGATAAAACATTTAGCGGTTGTGAGAAATTTGACGTTATATTTTTCTCAGTGTAATAAAAACTTCTGTTTGCGCAAAACCGTTTTTTGCAGTAGTAAGTGTTTCTGGAAAATAGAGACCTTCAATGACTTGCTCGGGAATAATAACATCATTGTTTTGTGTTACTGGAATTCTTACGTAAACAATTTCGTGTGCGTTGACAGTAATACAATATATTTCGTTTTGTGGTTGTCTAAATAATGTTGGCATATTAGTTTTATTATTCCTTAATTGTTTATTGACAAGATCGATAGAAAAATTAAACCGTTTTAGGTCGTTTAATCCTATTATACCGTCAAAAAATGTATGAAAGTCAAAAAGAATAAAAGATAGGTTGGTATTAGCCTTTAATTCTGGTAAAGCCGAAATATCTACTCTAAATCTCTGCTTTAATAATAGTTGGGAAATGATACATTTTTTGATAATAACATTTTTCTGCAATGGAAGGTCGAATAATCGAGTGAAAGCAGCATTAATTAAAAGTTTAATTGCGGGTTCTTTAATCTGGATATACGGTAAACTATTATTAATTTTGTTATACATTTCTAATGTCATCTCGTTGAGCCGCATTGGCTGGTTATTGTAAAATTTTGAGAGATTTGGTTTTCGATTTCAGGGTGTTCGTCAAAATTTTGAGTGTCATTAAAGTATTCAATTTGATTTGAAAATTCAATTTCAGAGTATTCCTCTTGGTTAATATTTTCATTTTGAAATACCGCAGAAGTTGCGAAATAAAATTTCTAGGACCAGTAGGTTTGAAATGGTTAATTTGGTTATTTTGACGTGGTATGGTATAGTTTCTTCTTGTTGACATAGGTTCAGGTTTACTGTTAGGTACCTGACCTGTCGCTTTAAATACGTTTCCAGGTGGGCCAAAAACTTGCCTATTTGTAGGAAAATTTCTTGGAACTTCGCGTGGTTGAGGCATATTAATTGTACCTCTGGGAAAATTATTAGTTTGAGGAATAAACTGATTTTGATCATGCCTAATTATAAAATTTTGGTTATGGTGATGGTTGTTTTGAAAACAATTTGTGGGGCGAATCGGTTGTACATAATTAAAATTTTGGTTACTAAAATACTTTGGATTTTGTGAAAATTGTTTAACGGGTTTGATAGAAGAATTAGGCAAAATTTTTGATTGAATTGGAGTTCTAAAGATATTTTGTGTATATTGAAAATTTAGCTAATTCTATACAGCTTGAATTTTTAAGTCTTATAATACTTTGTATTTGTCCTGGCAATCCTCTAATAAACGTCCTTAAACAAATTTCTTCGTAATGTCATAAATGAATTACTTTGCTTGCATAGTATAGGCAGGAAATGCGTAATTTTTTGAGCAAGGATACTTCTTAAAATTCGTAACCTTTTCCCAAAATCTACAGAATGTTCATTTTTAAAGGGGGTGGCCATAAACAAATCCTGTTCTAAACATTCTAAGTTTCGTCTATCGCCAAAACAATTTAACAAAGCTACTTTAATGTGGTCCTATGTTACTAACTCCATTCTACAGCCTACTACAAATATTGTTTTAAAATTTCGTCGTTTCCTTGGCTATATGTATCAAAAAGGAAATCTCCAGCTGATAGAAAACTATTTAAAGTGTTGAGATCACCATTATATGGCAGAATACTATCTATAAACATTTTTAACAAAGTCTAATTTACACTTGAATTTGAAGAATGATTAGAATTCATTTTTAAATTGATTTGACTATTCTCTAGTTTCTTTTCCACTAAATTTAACGAAGTAAAGAACGCACTTAAATTGTCGACGTCTTTATCCCCATTCATAAATTTTATTGATTTTGAAATTTCTTGAAATTGAACTTAAAAACTAAGAATCCTAAAATTATTTCCACCGTCCTAACCAGGGAAGATGAAAGGAGAACAATATGAATTTTGGGCACTAACCTTGATTTCTCTTAGTCGTCAGCCTATTCCTCCTGTTGGAAACTTCCATGCGTAGCGCTACTTGCGAGGGTGATTTCTTGCCTTCTTTGCCCTCAGTCGAACTCAATCATGTTGGGTCTGTCAGACAGTCTATCGCTAGTTCGTTTTGGAGTCTAAGGGTTGAAATTAACGTTTCACGATCAAATCGTCCCGATGACGTGGCTTTGACCGAAAACTACCCCAAATCGTCGCGACTGCGCCAGTTAAGGTTTTCAAACGACGGGTCTCGTTTTTAAAAACACTTTTTATTCTTTTACAAACAGAGCTTCAAGCTTTAGATTAAACCGTTACAAGGAGAATTCTTCACAAAGTATATTGTTCCATATTTATAAAGTTTTTATGCGAACGTCGCGTCGCAGATACTGGGAATACTGAAGCTAGCATTTCCTGTTAGTCATCAGCATATTCTGTCAAATAATTAACATGTTCAGTAAACTTTTTAAGTCACTCGTTCGTTAAACACTCGTTCCGCTACGCTCCGCTCGTGTCAAATAACATCATGAATCAAGTGCCGTTTACCGCACTTGTTGCATAATATACTTTTTCTACTAATACCTAGTTATACACCGATCTAGCATGCGAAAAGTGTTATTTTGCGGGTTATTTCCGTACGGGTTTGTGAGCAATCGGATGTTTTCTGAGATTTTACCGCAGAGCTTGAATTTTGTCAATGTCATTTGTGTCGGTCATGTCAGTGAAAGTATTCGTGTTTTTTTTTGAAAAAATATACCCAAAACTTAACGGTCGCAGAAAAAGTATAGTATGCAACACGTTTGATAAATTTTTTTCTCACTCGTGACTCAAATGTCGTTTACCACACTTGTTGCATAATATACTATTAACAACTGCCCAGCCTTAATTAAAATTCAGCATTGTTATTTAAAGAATCTTTTTTCCGGAAAAACGAAATGCATCGACGAGGGAAGCGTAGTTTTAGGACTGAAACTTTATGCCAACATCGACCGCAAAATTTTCCAACCGGAGTAGAAGAGAGAGAACTTTCTAAACTATTTCCTCCTGGATTTATAACCGGCTATTTATTAACGATCATACGAGCGGTCTATGAAATACGGTGCGAACCACCGATGGCTTTTTCCAGAAATTTTCCGCTTTCCAATTGAGAAAGACGGAGTCAAGCTGGCAACGCCAACGTGGCAATTAAAATTGTATAATTTACCCGAAACTGCATATATAAGGCGAATCATAAACAATGGGCAAATAATTTCTATACTGAAGATACTCAGCATTAAAATACAGTGAAAGGAAAAAGATTGCATAATTTTAAAAACTTAAAAAAAAATTAATTATAGATATTTTTTAGCAAACCATTATTTATGATACGTCTCTTTTATGTGTGAAAATTCACTTTTAATTCTAAATATGCAGCTTTTTTGTTTAGGACAAGGAGATAATTATTATTTTTAAAATTGCGTTGTAAAATTTTTTATGTGCAGTAAGTTTGCTTGTTTTTACATTAACATAAATAAGTTAACACCAGAAGAAGCATCCCAAATCGTCGATTTAATTGGAGATGGGTGTTCACAGCAAAATGTGGCTGAAGATACTAGAAACAACCAGTCTACCGTTTCTAGACTATTAAGAAGATGTAGACAAATTAGAAGTTACAACAGAAGACCAGCTCCAGGACGTCCCAGGTGCGCCAACCTTGTAGATGCCTATTTACGTTTGCTGAATTTGAATATACGTTATGTTACGGCCGGGTAGCCGCAAACTGCTCGCCGCAGAGTCAATAAGGTTCAGATATCTGTAAATTCAGCTAAAAATAAATTCAGGGAATTCAAAATAAAAGCCCGAATGCCTGTTACTGCTAGCTTATTAACCAAGGCACATAGTTTCGCACGTTTATAGTTAGCAAGAGAACATTTTCATTGGGATATTAACGACTGATGAGTCAAAAGAATTCACTTTTCGGATCTGACGTACACCAGTTTACAAAAGTGCAGTGGAGCAATTAGGTATAATTTGAGGAGACAAGGCTACACAGAGTAGGTAGTCTTTCGCAGGGGATCTTTAATAGCTGATAGGTATGCAAGAGAGGTTCTGGAGGAAAATGTAGTGCTGTTTGTTCTAATTATGGTCAATAAATCCTTCCTTACTTAAGATAATGCTCACTCACACCTTGTTAGAATCACGTAGGAATAGCTACAAAATATTGACATTCAAATTTAAGCTTGGCCAGCTGTTAGTCCAGATCTAAATTCATTCAAACATCTTTGGGACTATCTAGAAACGCATAACGCGCTAGTAATATTACATCCTTCAAGAGCTTATAAATGCTTTAAAAAAAGAATGGGAAAATTTAAGTTTAGAGTACATAAGAGATAATGAAATTTCCACGGGGAATGAGAGATGTCATTAGAGTCAGAGGTGGCAATACCAGATACTGAATTGCTAACATTATATTTAGAATTTGTTTTTTTTTTTTCAATAAATGTTATTTTAAATATTTAACCATTATTTAATATTCCTAAGTTCTCTTCCCATTTTAAATAGATTTAAATACTAACAAGAGAAATGGTTAGGAATATTTCATTTATGCGATACTTTTCGTGACGAAATTTTTCCAATTTTTAATTTTACTCTGAATTTTCTCATTTTCTTTATCTGTCGAGTTATCGCAGAAACTCGATGAAAATCGAAAAGAATGTTTTTTATTCTAGAAAAAGTACTTCTGCTTAGACAGCTTGTTGTTTTTGGACTTATTTCTATTTGGAAAGTTGAAGGTATTTTTCTGATTTTTTAAATAAATATTATTTATAAAACCCCTTACGCTTGTTCCTAGATCTCTCAAAAGCGTATGACACTGTGAGCAATGACATACTTACCTCTCTCATATTCCATACATATGCATGTATGTTTGGAAAAAGAGGACTTGCTCGAAGGTGAATAGAATCGCACCTTTCAAGAAGAAAACAGCAAGTTGTAATGGGCAGAGGTAGAAACCGGTAATCAGAAATCAAAAATATTGAAGCAGGAATATCTGGTTCACCAAGAATAAGCTAATTATTAATAAGACCAAGACTGCTGCAACATACAACAACATGCAACATGTCTAATACAAGATGTGGTGTTCTTGTGTTTGGAAATTGTAAAGATATAGAAAAGAGAGCCTTACGAATTATACTGCAGTTAAACTTCGAGAGTAACGTGAAAAAAAAAAAACAATCCTATACTGTTCTTTCTTAAAAACAAAAACCTGTTTGAATATGACGAGTCTCAGGAAGTGTACACGAACCATGAACGATATATATGCGGAACACATTTACTATGACCGAGAAGGGTGCTTCTGATATATAGGCCTACAACTAAACGAGACCGCATAAGTCACTCGTAAATTGCCATAGTTGTGAGTGCGGTGACAGGGGTTGTGGTAACCATGTAAGGTGGAAGAAAATAATTACCAAAAAGACCAATTATTGGCCTGTGAGATTAAAATTGTCATAGTCTTATTAAAAATAGTAAATTTGAAATATTAAATAAACTAACTGTTGTCAATTAATATATACATATATATATATATATATATATATATATATATATATATATATATATATATATATATATATATATATATATATATATATATATATATATATATATATATATATATATATATATATATATATATATATATATATATATATATATATATATATATATATATATATACGAGAACGCAAAAATTAGTGTTAATGGCACTCGAACGGCCAAATATTGAGACACTATCTTTTTCCTCTGAAAGTAGCTTTGATATCTCGGAAAAGATCCCAGAAGAGTTTCGTAAGGAAGTAAGAGAAATTAAAGTGGACTCCTCTTCAGGTATGAATGGTATGCCTTAAAATTAAGTTGTTTATTTTTTACTATTATTTAGTTTATTTAGTTTAATATAGTTTGTTCTTTGTTCTCACACTAATCTCCTACTACAAAGTAAATTTTAGTGCGCTGCGGAGTAGGATACAAAATTCTAAGCTATATTATTAGGAAACTGTAATTCTATTGCATTTAAGCGGCAGCAGGCGGCTCTAGCCTGCTGAGATTTGTTGGACAAGGATATTATTAAAATTCAATACTTTTTTAATTTTTCAAAGAAACTTCCACGGGCTACTGTAATACTTTTTATTAAACTTCTGGATTCCTCCTGCGTCGGTTTTTGTTGAGTTGAACTAGCTAAGTAGTTTCAGTTAAGCTCTGAAGAAGTCAACAAGATGATTGGCCAAACGTTAGCTAGTTCGACTCAACAAAAACCGACGCAAGAGGAATCCAGAAGTTTAATAAAATGTAAAATTCAATACTTTTTGTCAGTCAGTACAAAATTTAGTCTATTAAATACAACTATCGTTAAAAGTAATAACTAAATAATATCCAGTTTTTTTAAAAATAAACAGGGTATTCATTTCATGACTAAACGTTCCTAAATGTGTATCCGGAAATAACTACTTTAAGAAATGATTCTACATGAATAAATAAAAAAATTCACATGAACATATTCCGAAAATGAATTTTCAAGACACAGGATGGCAAACTTAGAAAAAAGGATGTTTAATAAATATCTTGTGTTAAAATTTGGGAGCGTTGTTTGTTGTCACAAGAGTCTTAGTTGAAATTAATGAAACTTCGTGTTCGTTTTTATTGCATGTCCCTAATTGGAACAAATCTAATCACAGCACAGGAGCATATGGTGTTTACAAAGTAACCAAAAGTTGTGTTAAATAATATTTATTAAAAACGGAAAAAAAATGACACCTATATATACCCATGTTCATATTAAAAAGAAATCTTATTTTTTAATGCAGAATAACCATTTACATTATTCGAAAGCTATTTGAATTAATTTTATTTTCTTTTTGAAATAAATGGGACATTAAAACTAATAACTTCACTTTAATTAGCTAGTTTAGCATTGATTAGACTGAAACCCACTAAGCAATATATAAATCGCATTTTGTTGAAAATCGTTAAGTGATATTTAATTAATTTTCACAGAGACTTCCACAGGCTACTGTAATGCTTTTTACAAAACTTCTGGATTCCTCCTGCGTCGGTTTTTGCTTAGTCAAAATTGCTGACGTGTCGTCAACCATCCTGTTGGCTTCTTCAGTTTCAGTCAAGCTCTGAAGAAGCCAACAGGATGGTTGGCGAAACGTCAGCAATTTCGACTAAGCAAAAACCGACGCAGGAGGAATCCATTAGTTTTGTAAAAATGCATATTCAATTTTAAAAATTTAGAGATTTTATGGAGAAAGGACATGTTTATAGATATGATTGTATTGAAATTATATTATCATTTTAGATAATTTCGAATTGTCATCGAACTCAGATGAAGACCCCACATATTATCCGTCATACTCAAATTCCGAAGACGAACTTGTAAGATTGTCATTTCATTTTTGTCAACTTTTAAAAATTTTGAAAATGTTATCCTTTACGCCTTAACACTTAACATTTATTATCTATTTCCAGGAACCAAGATCCAAATATATCGACTCATTAGATAAAGTTACTGATTTGCAATATTCTTTAGTTTCGGTAATATATGGTTTACAATTTAAATTACAATTCAAAAATTGAATTATTTATTCTAGACATCTCCCGATGCTAAACAGTCCTGTTCAAGTAACTTATTGTTAACATCACCTAAGGTAAATATAAACCGAATGATTAGTTTTGAAAGACAGTCGCAACAATATCAACATTAAATGCCATTTCATTTCAACGTTTTAAAATTAAATAAATAAAAATAATAAATATAAATAAAAGATTAAGCATTTTGCTGTGTAGCAAAAACGTTGAACTTCTAATACTTATTTTTCTTTGCATAACTTCTGGTTCTAAATAAATGATATTTTGTCATCAATTGTTGATTAAAATAGTTTATTATTATAGTTATTTATTGAAATATTAAGTTTAGAGCGAGGTTTGAGCTCCCATAGTCTAAAAATTTTAAATGAAACAATCAAAAAACAAAAAAAAATAGTGTAAATGCTTATATTTTATCGCGAAAGCAAAATTATTCCAAATTTCGACTACGACATGAACTAAAAATTGTTGAATAATTGTTGTATTGTTAAATATTTATAACATATTTTGTTCATTTCATTTCTACTTTTTAGGATAAGAAAGAAGTGAACTCAGTAATTTCCAGTCCTGCAACTGAAAACGTTTTCCATTCTGCAAACAAAACTATAAGAAAAAATAAAATAACTCGATTTCCAGATTTCTGCTTTTATTGTGAAACTGATGTGTTGAATTTTGCTCGACATATTTTCCGAAATCATTCGCAGGAAATTGAAGTGCAAAAAATACTTACGTTGAAGCCAAAAACTATCGAAAAGAAAAGACTTATTGCATCTTTAAGAAAGAGAGGAAATCACATTAAAAACTGTCATTCTATGGTTAAGCCTGTTCACAGAACTTATGTTGACACGTCTGAAGGAAGCTACGCTGCATGTAAATAATGCTATGGCCATTATTCACGTAAATTGCTTTGGAGACATATAAAAAGTTGTCCAGAGAAAAAAGAATCATCTAGTAATGAACACAATTTCCTTCTTTCTAAGAGAATTATTAATTCTGATTTAATAGCAAAAGTATTTCCACGCATGAGATGTGACAAAATATCTTTTATTGCAAAAAAAGATTGTCTTATTTGCGCCTTTGGAGAAAGATATTTAAATACTCATAGAGAACAACATCATGTCAATATTTGCTCACGGAAAATGAGGGAATTGTCAAAGGTCATAATTGAGTCAAAAAAAATCAATCCAAAAATTAATAATTTGTATGATTTTTTGCATCCTCAGAATTATGATGTTGTTGTTCAAAGTGTCAAAATTATTGCGAAATATGATGCACACAATGATATTTACATATCTCCCACTTTCGCTATGAATATCTCTACAAGTTTAAAAGATTGTTGTGATATCGCAATATTAAATTTTATAAAGCGAAAATATTGCTACCCGAACGTTAGTGCTGCAGAGGCTGAAGCAAATGTTAGTATGTTCAAGAGATTATTGGAAAGCGCTTGGAAACATGAAATGTCTATCCAAGCTGCTAGAGACTTGAATACTAAAACTTGGAATAAGACAACAATAATACCTTTAGCGTCTGATCTAAAATTACTTAAAACATATCTCATTGAAAAGGGCAACGAAGCTGAAAAAAAATTGAAAGAGGGTTCCAATAGTCTAAAAAATTACACCGTTTTAATGGAAACAGTGTTTTGCCGGTTATTGCTTCTTAATAGAAAAAAGGTAGGTGAATTGCAGAGAATGAAGCTGAATTCTTATACATTATCTGATGAAAAAAATAACCACAGTTACGAAGAATTTTCGGACGCCATTACAACTTCCGAAAAAATTCTTTTGAAAAGTTTTAAACGCATAGTGATAAGAGGGAAAAGGAGAAGAGGGGTTCCCGTTCTATTTAGCAGAGATATTCAAAGCCATATGGATTTTCTGATTGAAAAACGACAACAATTTCAAAAAAAAAAAAAATTATTTTTGTTTGCGCAGACTCATTCAGACCAGCCTATAGTAGGGTATAAGGTACTACAAACACACGCAAGAATATGTGGAGCAAGAGACCCACGAGCTTTAACTTCTACGAAATTAAGGAAACATTTGGCCACATTATCACAGGTCTTTAATATGTCACAAAACGAAATTGAACAGTTGGCAACGTTTATGGGCCACATTTTAAATGTACATAGTCAAAATTATAGACTTCCAGATGACATTTTTCAAACTGCAAAAATTGCGAAACTGTTACTTCTCATGGAAGATGGCCAAGCGGGAAAGTACAAAGGAAAGACATTGGAAGAAATTAACTTAAATTTAGAACAAGAATTAAACCCAGAAAACGTATACGAAACTGACCAACAGTTTGCAATCGAAGATGAAATTGATGAGCATCCCACTCTTGCAGACAAAAATGAGACATTAAATCAAACAAACAAAAAAAAGGAACTTGCACATTCCAAAAAAGATAGCGTGACAATAAAAAAACGAGAACTGATTCCATGGACAGCGGAACAAAAAAAAGTTGTAAAAGATTTTTTTAAAAACCACATACAAACAAACAAACCACCAAAGAAAGTGGAATGTGAGATGTTAATAAGCAGTCATTCAGATTTATTGGAAAATAAATCCTGGTTGAAAATTAAGGTGTTTGTCCAAAATATATATACAAAAAAAATGGAAAACGTTATTTAGGTATCAAAATCATCAATCGATAAAATTGAAGATATGTGGCACTAATGACCTTCAACTTCAATTTTTTCTTTAAATTTTGTATTTTCAGTTTTTATTACAGTTTTGGATATTGCCAAAATAGACATATCCTAATCTGTTTTTCTTTTTACCATACACATGTGTGTCAACATTTTTTTGAATTTTTGTATATATTATTATTATTATGATAATAAAGTTTGTCTTAGTTTTAATAAATTATTTTTTATGAAGCTATTATAATATCAGAACCTATTAAACTAACTAAAAAATGGATGAAACAAATTATCTGCGTTAAATAATTGAAGTTCTATTATCCTGAATCTATTACTTTAATTATGAATTCAATGTTACCGCAGTACTCATGTTTACTTATGCGCGCTTGGAATCCTATAACTGACATCCAGATAATCTAAACACTGGAAATTCACTGGACTTGCCAAGGTCATAAGGCTCAATTATCTATTACATGTGATACATAAATTAAGAGACTCAATTAGATAATAGCAAAAATAAAAAAGTTGATTCGTCACATTAAACCTATAAGCCCCTTGAACTCTACCTACTACCCATGTATTATTTGCATTTTCTTAGAAAATTCGAACTAAATACCCAAGTACAAACGAGTTCATTAAAATACCGAAAGAGAGGCAGTTCCATGTGTATATCTCTGATAATTAGGAATACCTAAATTCGGTACGAGGTATGAGATGTGGCAACCATGTCGGAAGCCGAAAAGATATTGCAATAGATTTGCATATTCTCCAGACGCACAAATGACGTTGCTATTTACTGTATATTGAGGACGTCGAAAGAGTAGTAAAATGAAATGACGCAGAATAGTAGTGCATTGTAAAATTTAAAATTTTGAAGCAACCAAACTGAATATTTTCATGTACTCTGGACTTTTGAGATCAGAAAGATCCACTGCTCATATGCATAGCGTGATTTATTGATATACTTTGCTGGACGCCGAATAGCAGCAGAATTGAAAGATGCAGAAAAGATAGCAGGATGTATATATATATATATATATATATATATATATATATATATATATATATATATATATATATATATATATATATATATATATATATATATATTCTCACGTATTGATTCACGGATGGAAAAATGTGATGACACTATACTCCGGGATATCATCCGTTCGCTCGTTGAACTCCGACTGGAATCCTGCATCCAACTGGAATCCTGCAAATCCTGCATCCGACTGGAATCCTGCAGACGTTTCGCCAAAATCTCACTTGGCATCTTCAATGCTCGCGCTCCGAGTGTTCGAAGTGTTTTCGGATATATATATATAGTGTCATCATATATATATATATATATATATATATATATATATATATATATATATATATATATATATATAGTGTCATCATATATATATATATATATATATATATATATATATATATATATATATATATATATATATATATATATATATATATATATATATATATATATATATATATATATATATATATATATATATATATATATATATATATATATATATATATATATGTACATCCCGCTATCTTCCGAGCGTCCTTTCATGGATCCGTCTCTGAGCGTCCAGTGTCGTTTTCTTCAAGATCCCTACTTTAACAAGTGAATATTTTGAAGTTTTGTAAACGAGATGGCCTTGAGTTTCTTTAGGCCAGATTTTACGAAGATCATTTTTGTGAAGTTTTATGATACATATATGTCGGCGTCCTTTCATAGAGGTAGCGTCCAATATACACGGGAAAACTTTTACATTCCAGCATCCTAGCGTCCGTATGTATATTTTTCATTTATTGGGCAGATTTCTGAGCGTCCGAGCAACTTTGCCCGATTGATTGTGTATTAAAGTACATATAAATAGATATGGTCTTTAGAACACGCTTCTCCTTTTTAACTTGACGGTGCACAGTCGAGCGGGCATAAGGGATTCATGTTTTCGCTATATTTTGAAAAATATTTTGTTGCTAACTGTTTTATTTTATTATATATGTTTTTGGTAGATTTGTTAGTTTTTAAAGCTCTTTGCTAAACTTAATTTCTTTGTGTAGATGTTTTCTTTAACACGTCGCCCGATTTTGAAAGTAATTCTTGAATTCTTTGATTCTTGAATATGTTTGCCAGAAATATTGCACATGTATCTACGTTAGTCAGGCGCTGCTTGGACATAAACCTAACCAATAATAATTGAAAGCAAATCCTATTATTAATTTTTCAAAGAAACTTCCACAGGCTACTGTAATACTTTCTACAAAACTTCTGGTTTCCTCCTGCGTCGGTTTTTGCTGAGTCGAACTTGCTGACGTTTCGCCAATCATCCTGTTGCTTCTTCAGAGCTTGAGTGAAACTGGCTCGCATTTTACTCTGTACCTGTTTATATATTGTTTGAGGGGGGCGGAGCTAAAAGAGGGACATAAACACCGTCTCGGATTCCTGATTCCCATGTTGGTGACAGGTAAAGACCAGAGTCGCGGTTAAGATTCTTTGGTTGTTTAGAGATTTGTTTGATTACATACAAGAATTCGCCAACAGCTGATGAATTTATTTGTCTTAGTCGTAAGGGTCTTTCGTGTTCTTTGAGCCTAGTTGAAATTTTTCGTCCGATTTCTCCAATGTATTCTTTGCTGCATATGCATAGAATGTTGTAAACTCCTGGCATGTCAAATGGAATTTTATCTTTGACAGACCGAAAATGTCGAGAGATTTTGGATAAGTGGTAAATCTGGTTTTGACGTTATACTTCTCTAGAACTTTTGATATGTGGTCAGTGATATTTTGAATGTAAGTGGCAAGTGGAGGATTGCTTTTGGCCTCATTGCTATTGGAAGGTTGTGGTGAAGTGTATTTTTTGATCGAACGCTTAATATCTTTAATGTGGAAATTATTAGAGAGAGAAAAGCAGAAGTAAGATGTTTTAATTCTGGGTTCAGTGACTCGGGCTGAGATAGTTTTACGGTTCTGTAAACAACAGAGTTGACAACCGATGACTTTTGGGCCAGATTGTGATGTGTGTGAACTTTATTTTAAATCAAAAGATACGTTCTTATTTAATTTTTAACATATTAAATTTCAAGAGTTTTTACGCCACAGTTTTTGAAACACAGTTGCTACTGCACTTTTAACCTCCTTACGAAAGTTCTTATTTTAAAAGTAACAAAACATTATTAAATGATGTTATAAAACAGAAAAACAAAACTATCTCAGCCCGACTCACTGAACCCAGAATTAAAACACCTTACCTCTGCTCTTCTCTAATAATTTCCACATTAAAGATATTAAGCGTTCAATCAAAAAATACCACAACCTCAAAATAACAATGATGCCGAAAGCAATCCTACACTTGCCACTGTGGTCCTTCCTTTCATTCAAAACATCACTGACCACATATCAAAAGTTTTAAAACCAGATTTACCACTTCAAAATTCCATTTGAGAGGCCAGGAGTTTATAGCGTTCCATGCATATAACTAGACTCAAAGAACACGAAAGAGCCTTACGACTAAGACAAATAAAATCATCAGCTGTTGCCGAACACACTCACGATACCGGGCATAAAATTTTATTCGATAAAACTGAAATTCTTGCATGCAATCAGTTCTTCTACCAACGAAAAATCCGAGAGTCTATAGAAATCTATAAACAATCTAACAATCTTAACCACGACTCAGGTCTCTACCTGTCACCAATATGGGAATTCGTTATCCGAGACGGTGTTTATGCCCCTCATTTAGCTTAGATTTCTATTAATTTTCGGATATTTCGGATAGAAGAATCGATTACATTGATTAATTTTTAATTTGATAGAATGAGATTTCGGTGTCATTATTGTTTTTGGCAACTGCTTATGACTCTATTTGTCATAGTCGTATATTTTTTGTTCTGTTTCTTTGGTTAGTTTTGGCATAGCTCTTTCAGATATATTGCAATTCGGGGATCTGGAACCAAACATATTTAACCAAATTGAAAAATGCTTGTCTGGAACATATTTTTCTTGTAACGGTCAAATTTAAGAACAGGACCAGCTGTGAGATCTCTAGAATGGTTGGCGAAACGTCAGAAAGTTCGATATATCAACCACCGACGCAGGTAGAATGCAGAACATTCTGTGAAAGTTTCCTATAAAAAAAAATCTTCAGAAATCTTTGCTAAACAAGTTTGATAAACGCCATATTAGTTTATTTGGCACGAATGGAGCGAGTGCTTAATAAATGAGTGACTGAAGAAGTTTATAAGGTGTTGCATACTATATGCGTGTACCTTGACCATCACAATTGACAAACCAAAGCACTGGCTAATATATCACCGGAAATATCCGCAGTGGCTCGCAGCCCTACGTAACGTCTTTAAGCCACACTGTATAATGCGTATTTTAGAGCAGGAATTTAAAAGGGGGATTTTTTAAAATCAATTTGGGAAAAAAATTTAGATGGTATCCAAGGAACTAAAGAGACACTTTTTATCCCGAGGTAAAACTTTATAGAGAATATATCAAAAATCACCTAAAAATATACTTTAGTTCAGAGGTTCATTGTTAAGATTTAAGTTTAGGTACAATAAAAAAAGTAATATATGAAAATATTGTTCGGTGGCAGTGGTGATACATTATTGTACTTTACTTTTCATCCCTCTCATTCCTTTTTTAACTTCATTTTTATTTATATCTAAGGGCACAATGAAGAAAAATAACTATTAAAAAGAACACTTTTATCGAATAACTTTTATCAAAGTTCATTTCAAAATAATAATTTTTACTAAAATATAGAAATGTTACTTTTCACATTTATTTTGGTTTGATTAAAAGCAAAAGTCAAGAACTTAAATCGTTCAATAAAATAGTTCTTATATGTTGCGCACTTTAATAGGCGACCTATTAATATTAATAAAATATTATTATTAATTAAAAAAGATTCAGAAGTTATTGCATAGTATTTGCATATAAAAAACCACAACTTGTTGGTGCCACTTTGTTTAATTGAAACATTTTAATAACGTTGCTTCATGGAGTTGAAGTTTATATAATATATATATATATATATATATATATATATATATATATATATATATATATATATATATATATATATATATATATATATATATATATATATATATATATATATATATATATATATATATATATATATAATCTTACATATATACATATATATATATATATATATATATATATATATATATATATATATATATATATATATATATATATATATATATATATATATATATATATATATATATATATATATATATATATATATATATATATATATATATATATATATATATATATACAGGCAGGTCGATGGCTGTGCAATGGGAGCATCGATTTCTAGTGTTATTGCACAGTTAGTAATGGAAGATTTGGAAGAATCCGTACTAAAAAATATAAATCTTCATATCCCCCTATTTTATCGTTGTGTCGATGACTGCGTAAGTGCTGTCCCAAAAACTGAAATCGATGATATTCTAGAGAATTTTAATTCATACAACGACAAACTTCAATTTTTAATAGAGATCGAAAAAAATAACGTCATTAACTTTCTAGACCTGACTCTATACCACAGCAAAGATCAGGTCAAAACCAAATGGTACACCAAAGATACTTGGTCATCTAGGTATGTAAGTTTCAACTCCCAACATAATAGGTTTAGCCGACCGAGCTATTAAACTGTCCGATCCTGAGTACAGACAGCAAGCTATTAAAAAAGCAAAACAAGCCCTAAAATTAAACTGTTATCCGGATGTATTAATAAATAAAATTTTCAATAAACGGATACATAAATTTTACAATCAAAATGCTGGTAACAAATCCGAGAAGAAAAATACTCAAAAACAATATCTCCCATTACCATACGTTCCAGGGCTATCGGAAAATTTGTGCATTGTGTTCAAACAACACGACATTACTGTGGCACACAAAGGTTATAATCTATTAGAACAAAGCTTTAGTAAATTAAAATCAAAAATCCCTGACGAGAAAAAAAGCCACGTGGTGTACCAAATACCGTGCCAAAATTGTAACGGTGTCTACATCGGACAAACTAGTCAATACTTAAAAAGTCGCTTAAACGGCCATAAATATGACAACAAAAATAACACTGCTCTTTCGAGCCATTCCAGGGAGAATCAGCACTCGTTTGACTTTCAAAGTGTGAAAATTTTACGTTCAGAAAGGCACACAAAAAGACGGGAATTTTATGAAATGATTGAGATCCAAAAAAATCCAAACGCCATAAACTCTAAGACTGACACAAAAAATCTCAGCAAAATTTATCACAACTTAATTAAATAAAGAGACACATTAACTCGTGAATCTCACACAAACAAAAAAAAAAAAAGCTTTAGAAAAAAAAAAAAAAACTCCGTTGTCCTACTGTGAAGAAACGTACATCCTATACAAATTTTTATCTATGTTTTAATTATGACCAGGAAAACAATGCTATAAATAATTTTATTTAAAAACACATTTTTGTAGGTTAAAATTAAATGTCTGAAGAAGGTCTTGAAGGCCGAAACGTCACAAAAAATAAAATGTTTCACAAGTAACGGAAACTTATTTTAATTTCACTAAAAAAGGACCAAAAAAAATCCAAGAACCATTTCTTAAGAATATATAAAATTAAAAGGATCCAAGAACTCACAAACTAGAAAAATATACCAAGCATGGGTGAAAATATGCTCCATTTTCCAACCGTCAGAGAAGAGTACGGAGAGACGGTGGCAACCAAAATAAAAGCGTACTCAAAACTTAATCTACAATTGTGTAAACAGAAAAACCGTAGAATCTTTCTTTTGCGTTGTAAGGATGACAATCTAACACTCACATTTTTAAGAATTAAAGTTGCACATATCAATTTTTCATGTAAGTACCTCGAGCGAAAATTCAACGAAATATTTTTAAAAACATTTGTTCGAAAAACCCTGAGCCTTCTAATTACTGAGACGACCCATACGATAAACCATTTAACACCGGAAATCGAAAAAATTAAAATATTTTTGAAAACTCTTTTAGAACCGAATATTTTTAACAACTATGTAACTATTGTAAAAATTAAAACCGAAAATTTATTTAAAAATATTAAAGAAAAAAATATAAACAAAATTAGAAAAATAAACCCTGAGCTAAACACGCAGACAAACGGTGTTGATTCCTCCAAATGGATCGAAAACCTTAAAGATATTGAAATCCCCAACTATGTGAATGACATATTAGCCCTAGGCCCAAACTTTGCAGTCCCAGTAGAAAAACCTGAAGAAATACCCATCACCGATATTATTTGTAACATTGAAACTGTATTACACAACACTGTCTCTAGCGGAAGGGATGAAATAAGGGCCAAGTTCTGTAACATAATTACAAACTTTAAAAATAACTTTATTAAACAAAAAAGTAACCAAACAAACAAAAAAATCTTTACTAGCAAATTGAAAAAGACAAAAGCTTTCCTAAAAAGAAACAAAACTTTAAAAATATTAAGACCAGATAAATCAAACAAAACCGTAATTATGCACGAAAAGGACTACAACACAAAAATGTATGACCTTCTAAACGATGACAAAACATATAAACAAATAAATAATGATCCTACAAACATTTTCCAAAAAAGAAATAACGATCTGGTATCAAAATGGGAAAAAGAATTTTTTATTTCACCGAATGTAGCCAAAAATCTTAAAATACAGAATGCACTACCTCCTAGAATCTATGGATTGCCTAAACTACATAAACCTGGCGTACCTCTAAGACCCATAGTGTCATGCATTCAATCCCCTTGTGAAAAATTGTCAAAGTTCCTTAAAAATATACTACAAAACGTTATAAATCAAAATCAATATTACATCAAAAACTCTTTCGATTTTAAAGAAAAGATAAAAAATGTCAGAATACCTGAAAACTATGTTTTGATGTCGTTAGATGTCATTTCTCTATACACAAATATTCCCATCCCTTTAGCTAAAGATATAATAAAGAAAAAATGGCCAAAAATTAAACATTTCACAGATATTCCGTTAAATCACTTTCTTGAAGCTGTAGAATTAACATTAACATCAACCTATTTCTTATTCAATGACAAATATTACAGGCAGGTCGATGGTTGTGCAATGGGAGCATCGATTTCCAGTGTTATTGCACAGTTAGTAATGGAAGATTTGGAAGAATCCGTACTAAAAAATATAAATCTTCATATCCCCCTATTTTATCGTTATGTCGATGACGGCGTAAGTGCTGTCCCAAAAACTGAAATCGATGATATTCTAGAGAATTTTAATTCATACAACGACAAACTTCAATTTTTAATAGAGATCGAAAAAAATAACGTCATTAACTTTCTAGACCTGACTCTATACCACAGCAAAGATCAGATCAAAACCAAATGGTACACCAAAGATACTTGGTCATCTAGGTATGTAAGTTTCAACTCCCAACATAATAGGTTTAGCCGACCGAGCTATTAAACTGTCCGATCCTGAGTACAGACAGCAAGCTATTAAAAAAGCAAAACAAGCCCTAAAATTAAACTGTTATCCGGATGTATTAATAAATAAAATTTTCAATAAACGGATACATAAATTTTACAATCAAAATGCTGGTAACAAATCCGAGAAGAAAAATACTCAAAAACAATATCTCCCATTACCATACGTTCCAGGGCTATCGGAAAATTTGTGCAATGTGTTCAAACAACACGACATTACTGTGGCACACAAAGGTTATAATCTATTAGAACAAAGCTTTAGTAAATTAAAATCAAAAATCCCTGACGAGAAAAAAAGCCACGTGGTGTACCAAATACCGTGCCAAAATTGTAACGGTGTCTACATCGGACAAACTAGTCAATACTTAAAAAGTCGCTTAAACGGCCATAAATATGACAACAAAAATTACACTGCTCTTTCGAGCCATTCCAGGGAGAATCAGCACTCGTTTGACTTTCAAAGTGTGAAAATTTTACGTTCAGAAAGGCACACAAAAAGACGGGAATTTTATGAAATGATTGAGATCCAAAAAAATCCAAACGCCATAAACTCTAAGACTGACACAAAAAATCTCAGCAAAATTTATCACAACTTAATTAAATAAAGAGACACATTAACCCGTGAATCTCACACAAACAAAAAAAAAAAAAGCTTTAGAAAAAAAAAAATAAAAAACTCCGTTGTCCTACTGTGAAGAAACGTACATCCTATACAAATTTTTATTTATGTTTTAATTATGACCAGGAAAACAATGCTATAAATAATTTTATTTAAAAACACATTTTTGTAGGTTAAAATTAAATGTCTGAAGAGGTCTTGAAGGCCGAAACGTCACAAAAAATAAAATGTTTCACAAGTAACGGAAACTTATTTTAATTTCACTAAAAAAGGACCAAAAAAAACCCAAGAACCATTTCTTAAGAATATATAAAATTAAAAGGATCCAAGAACTCACAAACTAGAGAAATATATATATATATCGTATGTCCTTCCCAAAGCCCGCCATATAGCGCCAGTACACTTGATAAACATTAGGGCGTCACTGGTATACGTTTTTCCATATACTTATTCGTTTTTAAAGCGTCAACAGCGTTGCCGCATTTGTTCTTGTAATAAGTGCCTACATTTTTTAGATATTCTCGACGTTCAGCTTGTAATGTATTTATATGAGCTCCAGTTAAAAAATCCCTCCGCATAACATATTTTAATTTTTTTGTTTGGAAGCATTTCAATTGTTTTTTACGAATTTTTCTAATCTATCTGTCAAAAGGAAAGAGTTGAATTTTAAGATTAAAAACGGTATAAAATTTTTAGAATGTTTAGTGTTTTAGAACCACAGAGTATTGAAAATGAAATTTAGCAAAACTAAATAATTTTTCTAAGAAAATTCCAGAAACTACAACATCCTATTGGCTTCTTCCGAGTTTAACTGAAACTGGCTCGTATTTTATTTACTCTATACCTGCTTATATATTGTTTGAGGGGTGGAGGAATTGAAGGAAGGGTATGAACAAACGTAATTTGGTCTTTGACTGATAGAAGAGATTTTTGGACATGTGGTAAATCTAGTTGTGACTTTATATTTTTTAAAATCTTTTGATATGTTATCAGTAATTTTTTGAACGTGAGAGTCCGAAAGCAACCCTACACTTGCCGTTGTTGTCGTTCCTTACAACCAAAACATCCCTGGTCACATATTAAAAGTTAAGAAATATAACGTAAACTCCGTTAAATCGAGTTTAACATTTTTAAATTTTAATTAAAATTTTCATTCTGGAATTGGGACATCCAATTTTTGGAGTCTATTTAGATTTATAAGCATTACTTTTTATAGTTGAATAGCAGCTCACTTCAAAGAACACAACAATCGAAAAGTATAATTTTTAAGAAACACTAAAAACTAGTCAACGGAAAATGGAATGTTTTGTTGGTGCGAATAAGTATTTAGTATAGTTATTAGTTTTTGGTTTTTAAAATGAACGATTCAGTAATTCGACACGTTTCAGTTATCTCAGGTGGCCCCTAATGAATGCACCAAAAGCCAATCCTAAATTAAACTCGCAAAAATAATGATTTTGAGCCAAACGTGCTCTAGGAAAATGTCGCTCACTGAGTGTTAAAGTTTAGTTATCGACAACAATTTTTAAAATATCGACAAGAAAACTTGGATTCGGAGGTTTTTCGAGAAGGTGAATAAGATCATATTCCCGTTTCTAAGATGATATGTAGAGAACTTTAGTTACAGTTAAGTGGTATAATGACGTTATTTTATCACTCATCTCCACAAAAAATCAGCAACAATGCTATGTCACTAACTTTTATTATTAATTTGATTTGGGTATATACCAGGTGATACAATTTGCTAACAAATATTTTTATTATCCCGATGGCATATTAATCAGTGGAAGTAAGTTTTTATTCAGTTTCAAAAAGTATCTTTTACTTTAACTAATGCAAATCAACGCTAATATCAATGTGAATGTGTTCATTTCTTCATTGAAGATTGAAAAAGGGAGAAAAAACTAATAGTGAATTGCGTTTCGGAAGCTGGACCTGCTTGCCGGAAAGCCGAAAGAACGCTCGGTCGTACCGGTCGCGTACTTGCGGATCGTATACTTAAAACATCTGAAGTTTAGGCAAATGTTTTGAGACAATATAATACAATAATTTATCCACACACACAAGTAAAATACCGCTTTCGATTGCTTTTTAGCGCATTAATTACGGACCACCCTAGATGGCAAATTACACTATTTATAAACTATTTTGTAATTGTACTAATTGATTTTTTTAATTTATGTATTATTTTATGATAACTACCATATTTTTGTTCCTTATTAGTTTAAGGTGAATGCTTATAGAAAAAGAATTATAAAGGAATTATGTGACATTCCGTGGGAATCAAGTGGAATTCAGAGGATTTCCGAAAATTTATCACTCGAAGAAGAATTTTGGTGTACACATAAGGATTTTATAAATATATTTTTCAAAATCTTGAAGTTATACATATGTGTAGCGGAATAGAAAAAATTGTTCCATTTTTTCTGTCATTAGCGCTTGGCCTATTCTGGTTATTATATTTATTCTTGTGATTTCACACATCACACAAACACACACACACACACATTAACTATTGAAACTAGTACTGTTCCACAAAAATATTATTTATTAAAAAAAAAAACTAAAACTAGAGACAAAACAAAATAAAATTTACAATTCCTTCATCAGTGATCTATCCATCTATAAAAGCATTTGCAAACAAAAAAGTTGCGATTTTACTTTAAACTCCTTTTCTTTATATATTCATTTTGAAAGAAGGCTTTGATTTTTGGCCAGTCTTTATTGTCGAACAGTCCTGGATATTTTTCTTTCAGTGCTAAATATTCAAACTATTTGGGAGGTTGACATTTTTTTTATATGTTTGGAAAAGTAATGAATGACTTCCCTTTTTTCTCAATTCTCAAGAAGCAAATTTTGTCCTTTCGCTTGGTGTAATTTATCCGATGTTCCCATGCATTTTTTCCTGTGACGCCAAAGCTGCTTTGAGGCAAAAAAACTTTTACAGTTTGTGCAGGGAAATATTTTTTGATTAGATTGTTGTTTTCTAACACGCTTCTGAAACACGCTACTATTTAAAAAGTTGCTTTTTCTTCTTAAGAAATTCAACAATTTTCTTCTTTCAGGATCTCTAGCTGACAAAGAGATAATTTTCTGCACGCTATTTTCAATACTATGTGCCCCTACATACATGTCGAGCAAAATTTAATAGATAGCTTTCAGAATACATACAAAAGTCCTTTTTTTGTATTTCCTTTCCTTCTTTCCCCATTTTGCTTAAACTCTCCCAAATTTTGTAATGGATTGGATTCAGTGATTTCATTTAAGCTTTGTAGAGAACCAATGGAAGTTACCGCTTCTTCGTATTCGGTATCTACAAAAGAAAATAATTATTATGCATGTAACTGAATTAATTAGTAACTTTTCAAACGGGAAAAATAAAAGTTTTAGCGGTTTTAAAATTTTAGCCAATCTTTGGTTCTGTTATGTGCAGTAAAAGTTTTAAATTGAATTAATTTGCTAATTTGCTAATTGCTAAATTAGTTAATTTGTTTAATGCTAAAAAAACTTAATTGAATTTGTAGATGCTGAATGCACGTTTGAAGTATTACAGCAATTAAATAGCCTAAATGTTATAAAATGGAACTAAAAAAACATGCGTCTACTTGTTAGTGAAGTCGAGATTCTGGTAAAACTTTGTCTATTATTGATATTTTAAAATTGTTTTAATTTTTATTAGTTTAAAATTCCGAATATTTCGATTATATATGATTGGTTACGATCTGAAAGTATAAAAAAAAAAGAAGATTTTTATTTATTTATTACAGCAGTTGGGAATATACGTTCTTTGCGTGTAGATCGGTGTTTATTTTATCTTTTAAAAGTACCGTTCATACAAGATATTCAGAAAAACAATATTTTTGAGCACGGCTAAGATTAAAGTAACACAGTTAAGCAAAGGTGTACTTTTGGAAAATAAATGACAATTTTTGCAGAATTATTTCTAGTATCTGTACAATTTTTTTTCCAAAATTAACCATATTTTTGTGTATTCTGTATATAATTTTAATACAAACTTTTTGTTTTAGGTGATTTTGGGTGTGCTTGTGCCACCCGCTTTATTTATAAAAGACCAAATAGCTTTTCATGTTTTGGGGTTTTTCTACGTTTCTCTATATAACAATTTGTTGTGTTCAAAATATGAAAGCTGCAAAGTACTGCAAGCTAAAAGCAAAAACCGAATAATTCTCTATATTTTTTTCAATATGCGGGTGCCATATGAAAGTGGGAATACGCTATAACTTTTAAAAACTTTTAAAACTTTCAATTTTTCGACAGTATGTAATTTTCAATTTTTGAGTAGCACACCTTATAATTTTTTGAAAGTT
This sequence comes from Cylas formicarius, assembly GCF_029955315.1. Lineage (NCBI taxonomy): Eukaryota > Metazoa > Arthropoda > Insecta > Coleoptera > Brentidae > Cylas > Cylas formicarius. The sequence goes on from NW_026844214.1 coordinate 26,318,224, forward strand.
ACTATTTACCGAGCCACTCGGTGCTGGAGAAAATTCAATTTTTTTTTTTGCTTGACGATAACAAATTTGTCGTAACCGGCAGTTTAGAAAATAAGTTCATAGGAAGAAGAAAACTAAAAACGTTTTCACACCCACACACACCCACACACACCCACACACACCCACACACACCCACACACACCCACACACACCCACACACACCCACACACACCCACACACACCCACACACACCCACACACACCCACACACACCCACACACACCCACACACACCCACACACACCCACACACACCCACACACACCCACACACACCCACACACACCCACACACACCCACACACACCCACACACACCCACACACACCCACACACACCCACACACACCCACACACACCCACACACACCCACACACACCCACACACACCCACACACACCCACACACACCCACACACACCCACACACACCCACACACACCCACACACACCCACACACACCCACACACACCCACACACACCCACACACACCCACACACACCCACACACACACACACACACACACACACACACACACACACACACACACACACACACACACACACACACACACACACACACACACACACACACACACACACACACACACACACACACACACACACACACACACACACACACACACACACACACACACACACACACACACACACACACACACACACACACACACACACACACACACACACACACACACACACACACACACACACACACACACACACACACACACACACACACACACACACACACACACACACACACACACACACACACACACACACACACACACACACACACACACACACACACACACACACACACACACACACACACACACACACACACACACACACACACACACACACACACACACACACACACACACACACACACACACACACACACACACACACACACACACACACACACACACACACACACACACACACACACACACACACACACACACACACACACACACACACACACACACACACACACACACACACACACACACACACACACACACACACACACACACACACACACACACACACACACACACACACACACACACACACACACACACACACACACACACACACACACACACACACACACACACACACACACACACACACACACACACACACACACACACACACACACACACACACACACACACACACACACACACACACACAAATAGTTGTGTACTTACCAGACCATTTACTTAGAAATCGCTTTTGTTCGTTTCTATCGGTGTCTTGTGATTGATATTTAGGAATTTCTAAAATGTCTAAACAATCACTATCAATCTTATTACGAGCAAGTATTATAATTTTGCTACTCCTATTCGTTCTAAAACAATCTAGAAATAGAACAGAAAAATGCCAAAAAATCACGACAATTTGAAAAGTCCCCATACTGGAAGAAAATTATACGTACCTACCACCTATTCGTCTTTATACTTGACGCTTGCTACACTCAACGCACACCAGAACTGGCAAAAATAACCGAAATAATAATATAAGTTAATAATGACGCTTCATACGCGAATAAGTATATGATTAAAACAGATTTGTATATCTTTTACCCTTAACATTGATGCCAAGATGTGTATCCATACAATATACTCATTGTAAATATACACATAATCTTCGGTAGCGCCCCGCACGGTCTACGCTAGGAACTAAATTATACTTTTCACGTTTATTCAGTGTTAAATATGGCGTCTTCGGATTATTCGTTCAATCGGCTTTTCATGGTGTAACAGTTGCGTTGGCAATGTTAAAATATCGCTAAAGCTTAGAGCGTCAATATACTGACGCTCCTTGCACACTGACGCTCTAGTGAATGTAATTTCACAATAGATAGACGCCATAAGGATATTAAGATATATATATATATATATATATATATATATATATATATATATATATATATATATATATATATATATATATATATATATAAGGTTGTTCGGAAAGTCATTTCGTTTTTTCCCGTCAGAGGACTTAATTACGTTTTTTGGAAACCAACTTCACACTTAAGCCGCATAACCATTATATGTCTTGAGAGCTGATATTGCAAGGCTTGTGTGTGAAAAAGTTCTATTAATTCTACGCAGTAGTTTTTGGTTGGTGCCCTTTTAAATATGGAGAGCAATAAGCAGCATTTTCGTCATATTTTACTTTTTTACTTCAGAAAAGGTAAAAATGCTATCCAAACGAGAAAAAAATTGACGGATGTGTATGGAGAAGGCGTGTTAACAGTACGCCAGTGCCAGAACTGGTTTGCAAAATTTCGATCCGGCAATTTTGATGTCGAAGATGCACTACGGTCTGGAAGGCCGGTCGAAGCTGACAAAGATGCGATAAAGGCATTAGTTGATGCAAATCGGCGAATAACCACACGAGAAATCGGTGAGAGATTAAATTTGTCGAATTCGACTGTTTATGGCCATTTGAAAGGCATGGGCTTAACCTCGAAGCTCGATGTGTGGGTGCCCCATGTCCTTACGGAGCGAAATTTGTGTCGTCGCGTTGACGTGTGTGATTTGCTCCTCAAACGTCAAGAAAATGATCCATTTTTGAAGCGGATTATTACTGGGGACGAAAAATGGGTTGTATACAACAATGTTAAACGCAAGAGGTCATGGAGCAGAAAAGATGAACCGGCTCAAAGCGTGTCAAAAGCCAACATTCACCAAAAAAAGGTGATGCTCTCCGTTTGGTGGGATGTCAAAGGAATCGTTTTTTTTGAGCTTTTGCGGGACAATACAACGATTAATTCAGAAGTCTATTGTCATCAACTGGACAAATTGAATGATTCACTTAAAGAGAAGAGGCCCGAATTAATCAACAGGAAGGGTGTAGTGTTCCACCAGGATAATGCGAGACCTCACACAAGTTTGGTCACTCACCAAAAACTTTTACAGCTTGAATGGGACGTACTGCAACATCCACCATATTCTCCAGATCTGGCGCCTTCCGACTACTATTTGTTCCGGTCCCTGCAAAATTTTTTGGATGGCAAAACCTTTACCTCAAATGAAGATGTCAAAAATCACCTGAACCAGTTTTTTGCCAGCAAGGACCAAAACTTTTATGAGAGGGGAATTATGTTACTGCCAGAAAGATGGCAAAAGGTGTTGGACCAGAATGACCAATATATAATTTAATAAAATATTTATTCATTATACGAAAACTGTCTTTCATGTTCCCCAAAAAAAACGAAATGACTTTCCGAACAACCCAATATATATATATATATATATATATATATATATATATATATATATATATATATATATATATATATATATATATATATATCGAACTTGCTGAGTCGAACTTGCTGACGTTTCGCCGATCATCCTGTTGACTTCTTCAGAGCTTGACTGAAACTGTTCCGTTTCCGAAAGTTGGTACAATGATATATTTATTACAATGTTTGGTAATTGAGAAGAGTTTGATGGTTTTCCTAGTGTTGACGTTAGTTTTTCGAATTTCTGAACGTGATTTTCAGTTTCAATCAAGCTCTGAAGAAACCAACAGGATGATTGGCGAAACGTCAGCAAGTTCGACTCAGCACAAACCGACGCAGGAGGAATCCAGAAGTTTTGTAAAAAGTAAGAAATTGTCTATGTAAAATTCTTTAATAATTATTATAGTTTTAAAGAAAAAAGAAATAGAAAAATCTGTTTCAAGAAAAAAATTCGCTATGGTCAATTAAACGACTCGAGTGAGTTCAAACTCTTATTGTAATCCTTCCTCGTCGGTTTTATATAAACAGGAAAAAAGTTTCGCCGCTAGGAGAAGCGAACAACTTCCTCATAGACTCGGAGATTGAATTTCTGCATAACCATAACTTTCTCGCTTTGCGTCTCCCAAAAATTTGATAGAATGGAGTCTGCACTAATTTAGTTCAGATTTAGTTATATAAAAGACGGTTAGTTATATATATACAAATTATAAGAGCTCCGTAATTTCATTTTGCAGTTCGACCTTTTTCCGGGGTGATTCAGCAAATGGAACGAGAAAGCTTCAGGAACTATATCGCAACGAAACGAACTATTGGAGTTTGGAAAATAAAAAATAAAAGAGAGAGCGAGAGAGAGGGAGAGAGAGAGGGAGAGGGAGAGAGAGAGAGAGAGTGGGGGGGAGCAGAGAGAGAGGGCGAGTGGAAGAGTGAGGGGGGAAAGGGAGAGGGAGAGAGAGAGAAAGTGAGAGGGATGGTGGAGAGGGTGGGGGGGAGAGAGGGGGGTGGAGAGAGAGAGGGAGGGAGGGAGAGAGAGAGATTATCGAATTACTAAATTTCGTACCATTGAAACAAAATATTTACTAATTACAATTAAACCTATTCGTTAATCGTTCCGATCGGTTTTGCTATTATTTTCTCTTTTTACGTGTACGTTAAACAGAGGGGAGAGAGATGTATTATTGGATATGTCATATAAACAACGGACTAAACACAATTTTAAAACGTTATGTTGTTTATTGAACTTTTACAATTGATCATTAAGTAGTTTATTTAAAGAAAAAGACTGTAATTGGAAGAAAAACCATCCAAGGATTAGAACTTTCAAGAATATTACATTTTTAAGATCATATAAGCAAGAAAAAGTAAGTCCTAACCTTCAATTTTGTTTTGTTTGTAATGACGAGACACGCATATTTGAAAATCGCACAATTGGTCTTGGAAATATATTAATATAAAAACTGTAAAAACCACTAAAATCCATGTGAACGGTACGTACAATTTCTGCGGGAAACTTAAATAATAAATGTCACTATACTTACCGACCAGTCCTCTAAATTTTAATTGTAACTTATAGGACGTACTATTTAGATGGTCTGATATATTGCTTCACATTTTTCTGTGTATTAGTTAGTGCATGTTCTTGAGTGTGAAAGCATAGTGGGCACTAGATAGCCATAAAATCCTCTTACAGAATAAGTGTGGGCAGTTTTCCAAAAAACCAAAAATACAAATAGCAACGGAATCACCAAATCGCTGACCACACATCTAAGTGAATTTAACTCTAAATTTGCAAAGCGATGTCTGAAAAAGAAGTAACAGGAAAACGATACGATACCTCGCATGTCGCTGGGAGTCAGGAGTGATAAAGATAAATCGAGTGCTTCTCCAGATATTCGAGAGAGATGGTGGAATGGAGTGAGATCACGGAACTTCGTGCTTAAAGCCAGATGCCCAATGATACTAACAGTATGAATTTATTTTGGGAACGAAGTATTTATTTAAAGAAAATATGTACATTGACTTAATTCTTTTTTGATAAAAGTTGTATTGTTAAGGATTCCATTTATTACGAAGTGAGTATTTGAAAGATTAGTAATAACAACTAAATAAAGCGAATTAAATTACGACTTTTCTTAACCTGGCAGCACTGCGTATACGTCAGAGCAAATCAGGTGTTTGCCGGTGAGGCAGAAAAAAAATTGAATTTAAAATGTAAACACGGAAGTACCGAATCGTATTTCGCTATAAAACTGTCAAATATGCGAATGGAGTGCATAAAATTCTGAAAAGCAAAATGGCACTTTATCAGAAACAGTTCGACTTTCTATAAGTATGAGTAATGAGTAAGCCCTAGAATTAGAAATTATCCTCCGAAATGTAAGCAATATTTAAAAAAGTATTTCCCTTACCTATTCCTTCAGGAATAATTATATGAAAATGTACCAATAGGCTCGCGCAACATTCAGATTTGAGATATATACAGCCTATTTTGCAATATAGAGAGGCAATTAGACGAGAAAATTCACAAGCGCACTATACAAACCCTGGAATACAAGCGATACTGGAGGAAATGCAATGGACCTAAGGTGTATTCTCCATTATTCATCAATTAAATATTGCACAACTGCAATAAAGAAGTCACCATCGCAGATCGAACACGTAACCAAAGGAAACCATGTAAACAATATATATTTTTTAGCAGAACATTATTTATGATACGTCTACGATCTCTTTTAAGTGTCAAACTTTATCTTCAAGTCTAAATATGCTGCTTGTTTGGTTACGACAAACAAGAACAGTGAACAAGGAATAAGAAATTTTAATTTTTAACGTTTGCGTTGTAAAATTTCATCAATGCACTAGGGTTGCTTACTTTTCCACTAATAAAGTGCATAGAGTATTTTGACATAAAATTAAGAATAAGTTAAAAGAATCAAGCAGTCTACCGTTTCGGAACCGTTAAGAAGATTTAGATAACCTGGAAGTTACAATAGAAGACCCAGTTCCCAGAGATCCCGGGTGCAACAATCTTGTAGAAGGCCGCTATTCACCTTTGATGAGTCAAGATGTAGGATCTGGTAGACGTACTCCAATTTACAGACTTGCAGGGGCGCAATTTGTTAAGTTAACATGATGATTTGGGGCATTTGTTTTCAAAGCCACACAGAATTAGTAGTGTTTCATAGGGGATCTTTAACAGATGATTGACAATAATTTCGTCCTTATGCAAC
>NW_026844214.1:26327273-26620986 GCF_029955315.1 Cylas formicarius
TTTTCACGTTTATTCAGTGTTAAATATGGCGTCTTCGGATTATTCGTTCAATCGGCTTTTCATGGTGTAACAGTTGCGTTGGCAATGTTAAAATATCGCTAAAGCTTAGAGCGTCAATATACTGACGCTCCTTGCACACTGACGCTCTAGTGAATGTAATTTCACAATAGATAGACGCCATAAGGATATTAAGATATATATATATATATATATATATATATATATATATATATATATATATATATATATATATATATATATATATATATATAAGGTTGTTCGGAAAGTCATTTCGTTTTTTCCCGTCAGAGGACTTAATTACGTTTTTTGGAAACCAACTTCACACTTAAGCCGCATAACCATTATATGTCTTGAGAGCTGATATTGCAAGGCTTGTGTGTGAAAAAGTTCTATTAATTCTACGCAGTAGTTTTTGGTTGGTGCCCTTTTAAATATGGAGAGCAATAAGCAGCATTTTCGTCATATTTTACTTTTTTACTTCAGAAAAGGTAAAAATGCTATCCAAACGAGAAAAAAATTGACGGATGTGTATGGAGAAGGCGTGTTAACAGTACGCCAGTGCCAGAACTGGTTTGCAAAATTTCGATCCGGCAATTTTGATGTCGAAGATGCACTACGGTCTGGAAGGCCGGTCGAAGCTGACAAAGATGCGATAAAGGCATTAGTTGATGCAAATCGGCGAATAACCACACGAGAAATCGGTGAGAGATTAAATTTGTCGAATTCGACTGTTTATGGCCATTTGAAAGGCATGGGCTTAACCTCGAAGCTCGATGTGTGGGTGCCCCATGTCCTTACGGAGCGAAATTTGTGTCGTCGCGTTGACGTGTGTGATTTGCTCCTCAAACGTCAAGAAAATGATCCATTTTTGAAGCGGATTATTACTGGGGACGAAAAATGGGTTGTATACAACAATGTTAAACGCAAGAGGTCATGGAGCAGAAAAGATGAACCGGCTCAAAGCGTGTCAAAAGCCAACATTCACCAAAAAAAGGTGATGCTCTCCGTTTGGTGGGATGTCAAAGGAATCGTTTTTTTTGAGCTTTTGCGGGACAATACAACGATTAATTCAGAAGTCTATTGTCATCAACTGGACAAATTGAATGATTCACTTAAAGAGAAGAGGCCCGAATTAATCAACAGGAAGGGTGTAGTGTTCCACCAGGATAATGCGAGACCTCACACAAGTTTGGTCACTCACCAAAAACTTTTACAGCTTGAATGGGACGTACTGCAACATCCACCATATTCTCCAGATCTGGCGCCTTCCGACTACTATTTGTTCCGGTCCCTGCAAAATTTTTTGGATGGCAAAACCTTTACCTCAAATGAAGATGTCAAAAATCACCTGAACCAGTTTTTTGCCAGCAAGGACCAAAACTTTTATGAGAGGGGAATTATGTTACTGCCAGAAAGATGGCAAAAGGTGTTGGACCAGAATGACCAATATATAATTTAATAAAATATTTATTCATTATACGAAAACTGTCTTTCATGTTCCCCAAAAAAAACGAAATGACTTTCCGAACAACCCAATATATATATATATATATATATATATATATATATATATATATATATATATATATATATATATATATATATATATATATCGAACTTGCTGAGTCGAACTTGCTGACGTTTCGCCGATCATCCTGTTGACTTCTTCAGAGCTTGACTGAAACTGTTCCGTTTCCGAAAGTTGGTACAATGATATATTTATTACAATGTTTGGTAATTGAGAAGAGTTTGATGGTTTTCCTAGTGTTGACGTTAGTTTTTCGAATTTCTGAACGTGATTTTCAGTTTCAATCAAGCTCTGAAGAAACCAACAGGATGATTGGCGAAACGTCAGCAAGTTCGACTCAGCACAAACCGACGCAGGAGGAATCCAGAAGTTTTGTAAAAAGTAAGAAATTGTCTATGTAAAATTCTTTAATAATTATTATAGTTTTAAAGAAAAAAGAAATAGAAAAATCTGTTTCAAGAAAAAAATTCGCTATGGTCAATTAAACGACTCGAGTGAGTTCAAACTCTTATTGTAATCCTTCCTCGTCGGTTTTATATAAACAGGAAAAAAGTTTCGCCGCTAGGAGAAGCGAACAACTTCCTCATAGACTCGGAGATTGAATTTCTGCATAACCATAACTTTCTCGCTTTGCGTCTCCCAAAAATTTGATAGAATGGAGTCTGCACTAATTTAGTTCAGATTTAGTTATATAAAAGACGGTTAGTTATATATATACAAATTATAAGAGCTCCGTAATTTCATTTTGCAGTTCGACCTTTTTCCGGGGTGATTCAGCAAATGGAACGAGAAAGCTTCAGGAACTATATCGCAACGAAACGAACTATTGGAGTTTGGAAAATAAAAAATAAAAGAGAGAGCGAGAGAGAGGGAGAGAGAGAGGGAGAGGGAGAGAGAGAGAGAGAGTGGGGGGGAGCAGAGAGAGAGGGCGAGTGGAAGAGTGAGGGGGGAAAGGGAGAGGGAGAGAGAGAGAAAGTGAGAGGGATGGTGGAGAGGGTGGGGGGGAGAGAGGGGGGTGGAGAGAGAGAGGGAGGGAGGGAGAGAGAGAGATTATCGAATTACTAAATTTCGTACCATTGAAACAAAATATTTACTAATTACAATTAAACCTATTCGTTAATCGTTCCGATCGGTTTTGCTATTATTTTCTCTTTTTACGTGTACGTTAAACAGAGGGGAGAGAGATGTATTATTGGATATGTCATATAAACAACGGACTAAACACAATTTTAAAACGTTATGTTGTTTATTGAACTTTTACAATTGATCATTAAGTAGTTTATTTAAAGACTGTAATTGGAAGAAAAACCATCCAAGGATTAGAACTTTCAAGAATATTACATTTTTAAGATCATATAAGCAAGAAAAAGTAAGTCCTAACCTTCAATTTTGTTTTGTTTGTAATGACGAGACACGCATATTTGAAAATCGCACAATTGGTCTTGGAAATATATTAATATAAAAACTGTAAAAACCACTAAAATCCATGTGAACGGTACGTACAATTTCTGCGGGAAACTTAAATAATAAATGTCACTATACTTACCGACCAGTCCTCTAAATTTTAATTGTAACTTATAGGACGTACTATTTAGATGGTCTGATATATTGCTTCACATTTTTCTGTGTATTAGTTAGTGCATGTTCTTGAGTGTGAAAGCATAGTGGGCACTAGATAGCCATAAAATCCTCTTACAGAATAAGTGTGGGCAGTTTTCCAAAAAACCAAAAATACAAATAGCAACGGAATCACCAAATCGCTGACCACACATCTAAGTGAATTTAACTCTAAATTTGCAAAGCGATGTCTGAAAAAGAAGTAACAGGAAAACGATACGATACCTCGCATGTCGCTGGGAGTCAGGAGTGATAAAGATAAATCGAGTGCTTCTCCAGATATTCGAGAGAGATGGTGGAATGGAGTGAGATCACGGAACTTCGTGCTTAAAGCCAGATGCCCAATGATACGAACAGTATGAATTTATTTTGGGAACGAAGTATTTATTTAAAGAAAATATGTACATTGACTTAATTCTTTTTTGATAAAAGTTGTATTGTTAAGGATTCCATTTATTACGAAGTGAGTATTTGAAAGATTAGTAATAACAACTAAATAAAGCGAATTAAATTACGACTTTTCTTAACCTGGCAGCACTGCGTATACGTCAGAGCAAATCAGGTGTTTGCCGGTGAGGCAGAAAAAAAATTGAATTTAAAATGTAAACACGGAAGTACCGAATCGTATTTCGCTATAAAACTGTCAAATATGCGAATGGAGTGCATAAAATTCTGAAAAGCAAAATGGCACTTTATCAGAAACAGTTCGACTTTCTATAAGTATGAGTAATGAGTAAGCCCTAGAATTAGAAATTATCCTCCGAAATGTAAGCAATATTTAAAAAAGTATTTCCCTTACCTATTCCTTCAGGAATAATTATATGAAAATGTACCAATAGGCTCGCGCAACATTCAGATTTGAGATATATACAGCCTATTTTGCAATATAGAGAGGCAATTAGACGAGAAAATTCACAAGCGCACTATACAAACCCTGGAATACAAGCGATACTGGAGGAAATGCAATGGACCTAAGGTGTATTCTCCATTATTCATCAATTAAATATTGCACAACTGCAATAAAGAAGTCACCATCGCAGATCGAACACGTAACCAAAGGAAACCATGTAAACAATATATATTTTTTAGCAGAACATTATTTATGATACGTCTACGATCTCTTTTAAGTGTCAAACTTTATCTTCAAGTCTAAATATGCTGCTTGTTTGGTTACGACAAACAAGAACAGTGAACAAGGAATAAGAAATTTTAATTTTTAACGTTTGCGTTGTAAAATTTCATCAATGCACTAGGGTTGCTTACTTTTCCACTAATAAAGTGCATAGAGTATTTTGACATAAAATTAAGAATAAGTTAAAAGAATCAAGCAGTCTACCGTTTCGGAACCGTTAAGAAGATTTAGATAACCTGGAAGTTACAATAGAAGACCCAGTTCCCAGAGATCCCGGGTGCAACAATCTTGTAGAAGGCCGCTATTCACCTTTGATGAGTCAAGATGTAGGATCTGGTAGACGTACTCCAATTTACAGACTTGCAGGGGCGCAATTTGTTAAGTTAACATGATGATTTGGGGCATTTGTTTTCAAAGCCACACAGAATTAGTAGTGTTTCATAGGGGATCTTTAACAGATGATTGACAATAATTTCGTCCTTATGCAACATAACGCTCGCTCGCACGTTGTTATTTTTACCTTCAAGAGGTTAGCATTCAAGTTTTAGACTGACCAACAGTTAGTCCAGACCTAAACCCGATCAAATGGTTTTTGGATCACCAAAATTTAAAAAGTACATAAGAACTTGTATGGAAAATGAGAGATGTCATTAGAGTCAGAGGTGGCAATACTATATACTGAATTGCTAAAAATATCTTTGGAATTTATTTTGTTACTTTATTTTTTCTATTTTTATCTATCTCTTGAGCCCATCGTTAGCATCATCAGTTCACCAACCTATATCTAACCTGAATTTTAAAACCTTTCAAAGCAGAAAGTTCCAGACAACATCCTATTTTGTTAGACTTTTTCTTAGCGATTTTCTTTTTAAGGGACATGTAGGTTATGGCTCCTGTATAGCTGCCCTAACCCGCAGTCACCCGATTTCAATATATCTTTGGGATCATTTCAGTTACTGTGAAAAATCTGTGATATCAGTTCCGTCAAGGTTAGAATACAGCCTAAATAGTTTTCACCTACTCCTTTAACTTCAACATAGCAAAAGGTAGAAATCTGAAGCGTTTACAGAAAAAAAAAAGGTTTTTGTATTAATATACTATAATATAATATTAAAAAATGGTTAGCTATCCACTCACCCTTTTTTTCACTAAATCCATATAGACTGTGGTATTTTTCGGCACAAATTTCTTTCCCGTGTTTACTTTTATTCGCACCATTTAAAGACAATGCTATAAACGGTAACTTATGCTAATTGCATTTCACTATATTTGCTTTGACCTACATTTGAAAAATTCGCATTTGCCAATGCATGTTTTCTTTTAACTTTGCCATTTTACATTCCAAGCGGAATGAACGTAAACATCGGTGCATCGGTTTTCACTCAACAGAAACAACATAACCTTTTATAAAAAATATTGAAAAGGTATAAAAGCCCTCACATGCTCGTGGATATCTTGCTTGAAATATCAAAAGAAAAATCGTATATTTTATCTCGATTTTATGAACTTGGCAAAATACATGGGGTCACGGGTCTGAAATAATTTAATCCTGATGTTATTACTGTGTTCGCAGTGAAAAACCTTTTCCACTGCACGCCAGCTAATTACGGTTATTTTTCCGTAAAAATTACGATCTGATTTTTCCACGTCTGGGTAGTCTGCTGTCACTAGCAGCGTCTAATTTGATTGAAAATGGAATTATTGAATGAGTCGAAGTGTCTTATGCTATAATACTTTCTATTTTCATGTTATTTAATATTTAGTAGAAAAACTCGTGACGGAACTGATATCACAGATTTTTCACAGTAACTGAAATGATACCAAAGATTTATTGAAATCGGAAGACTGCGGGTTAGGGCAGCTATACAGGACCCATAACCTACATGTCCCTTACAAACAAAATTGCTGAAAAAAAAAGTCTAACAAACTATGATGTTGTCTGGATCCAACTTAATTCTTTTTAGTTCTTGAATAACATGAACACAATTAAGTACAGAGCTGGAACTTTTTGCTTTGAAAGGTTTTAAAATTCAGGTTAGAAATAGGTTGGTGAACTGATGATGCTAACGATGGGCCGGAGAGATAGATTTGTTTCGTGAATCTTGGGAAGACCCTAGAATTGAGGAATTTTAGAGCTTGAGGAGGTACCGTTTTTCTATGGATTCCAGGGGAGACGAAGCTTTAATGATAGATTTAATTTTACGTTCTATAGAACAAGTGCGATCTTTATTGAGTTGGCGTCAGAGAGGACGTCTCTAATTTTATCTTGGCATTCAGTAGAATTCATTTTAACAGTGGCGATTTTAATGAAAAAAACTCTAATTTTGGGAAATTTGGTTTAAAGGGTTTAGGTTTTTTGAAAATTGTGGCAGTCTGGAAACGGCTTTCATTTGCAATTTGCAACTTTCTTCTTTGGAAACGACACGTGAAGCGTGAACGAAATTTGGACCTTTTGAAAGTACAGATTTTTCGTTTGCGGAAAGTTGGTGTGATGATAAATTTATTACTGTGTTCGGAAATGGGACGGGTCTTGTATTTTGTGGTTTGGGAGACAAGTTTCATAAATTGATTTACAATGAGTTTCACTTTCACTCACTGTACATTCCTACTAATTTATATTTCTTCAAAATCGTATAAAGAAATTTATTCAACTACGATTGGGAGACGCGTAAATCAAATCAAATAAAATATTCCCGTTGTACATTTCGTCGGCGTAAACGGATGAAATTAAACGGATCGCTAAAATCAATACGTTAAGGTTCCAACATTTTCAATCTTTCAATTCCCTATAAATAACCGTGTTCAATTTCGCCCCGGCCGCAGATAAGCTGATGAGGTGAATCGCTGACTAGAGGATTACTTTGATTTGGAAGGCAGATCGTCGTTTCTTAATCAATGGGCCAATCTCGGAGGGCCATGCATACGGACATAAAAACGGGACACACGGTTTAATTTGGTTCATTGAACGTCCGCGTTTTTTGGTTTAAACTTCTTCTTTGATTGATTTTAATTAAAGGTTTTCTGTTTCTGTTCAACTGACGCAAGAACATTCATTAAAATCCCGTATTCCTAATGTGTCTTGGTGTAAGTAAACTTTAAACAACTTATATATATATATATATATATTCTCACTTGGCATCTTCAATGCTCGCGCTCCGAAAACACTTCGGAGCGCGAGCATTGAAGATGCCAAGTGAGATTTTGGCGAAACGTCTGCAGGATTCCAGTCGGATGCAGGATTTGCAGAATTCCAGTCGGATGCAGGATTCCAGTCGGAGTTCAACGAGCGAACGGATGATATCCCGGAGTATAGTGTCATCACATTTTTCCATCCGTGAATCAATACGTGAGAATATATATATATATATATATATATATATATATATATATATATATATATATATATATATATATATATATATATATATATATATATATATATATATATATATATATATATATATATATATATCTTAAAATGCTTCTCTAAAAATGTTCTCCAAATATATGTTGAATAGCATTGGAGATAAGATACACCCCAATGCAGCTTTGATATAATCTGCTTATCGTGATAGTTCAGTTCTTGTAGGATGTCCATGAGTTTTTCATGCCAGACATTATCAAACGCTTTACTATAATTGACAAAGCACACTGAGAGACCCTGGTTGACGTCTAGGCATCTCTGGCCAAGAACGTATAGGCGAAAATGGCATCCCGAGTTCCAAGCCCATAGCGGAATCCAAATTGGTGTCAGACGTTTCAGTTTCGCATATGTTGTGTATTCTGGTGCACAATTCTTAAGAGTATTTTCAGCATATGTCTCATTAGACTTATGCGTCGGTGGTCATCACATTTAGATGGTGGAGATTTTTTTGGGATTGGAACAAAATTAGACAGAAGCCAATCATGGGGAATATTACCAGTCTTGTATACGTCGTTTAACAGATCTAAGAGTACCTACATCGAATGTTGGTCGAGCAATTTCAAAAGCTCACAATGCACATCGTCTGGCCCCACTACTTGCCAAATTTTGCTCTCCTTATAGCGTGGTCAATTTCATTTCTTGTTATTAGAAGTGGTGTCTCGGTTGTTGTTAGCTTGTAGTCAGTTGCTCGTTGGTCATTAAAAAGCTGCTTTATATAAGTTCTCCAGATTTTCAGTTTATTCTTGATGTCCAAAATTATTGAATTTTGTTCGTTTCTTAAAATACGTGAGTCTCTTTTCGATCCAATAGCAACTACTTCCTTTATCTTTTTGTGCATGTCACAGCTATCGTATTTGCTTTCCAGGTCCTCTATTTCTCTGCAACTTTCTTTCATACAGTTCTCCTTCGAATTGCGGATTTTGATACGAATAGTGTTTTTAATGGACTTGTATTCTGCTTAATTATTGTTT
Organism: Cylas formicarius; assembly: GCF_029955315.1. Lineage (NCBI taxonomy): Eukaryota > Metazoa > Arthropoda > Insecta > Coleoptera > Brentidae > Cylas > Cylas formicarius. Next base: position 26,335,967 of record NW_026844214.1, read on the forward strand.
TTATGTTTTCTTCTTTCTTCCATCAGTGATAAAATTTCTTGTGTCATCCACATCTGTTTTGACAATCCCTGTCCTTCCCAACTATTTCTTTTTGTGTTGTTACTACGCTATCCTTAATTTTTTCCCATTTTATGTTCATGTCCATAACTATAGGGTTGTGGTCGTATCCGACACATCTGCGCCTGGGTAAGCTTTTACTGCTTTTATTCTATTTCTAAATCTTTTAGTCACCAAAATGTAGTTTATCTGGTGTCTAATTAAATGGTCTTTGTTGTTTCCGGGTGCTTTCCAGGTGTACAGTCTCCTTATCGGAAGTTTGAATAGTGTGTTACCACCAAGTATTCTCTCAGAACTGCAACATGCGAACTGCCCGCTCATTTCTCTCTCTTAAACTGTATGCACTAACATTGTCTTCATATCTGCCTTCTGCAATTTTTACATTGTAGTCGCCCATAATAACAGTTAAGTCACGTTCTTTTCTCAATTTTAGAATATTCCGGAGTTTTTCATAGAATTCTTCAATTTCCTGATCACATTTATCTCCTGTAAGAGCTTATACTTGTATAAGGTTTCATTTACCAATGTTCGTTTGGATCTGAATCATAATAAATAACTTTTAAACACTACTCACAAAATATAAATTTCAATGCGATGATCGGTCGCGAACAAAGAGTTGTTACAGACAACAGCATTGCTAGATTCCGTAGTTATTTCGTGAAGGAAATCATACCTCTTTTGGAATACACAAACAATGACAACTTGTTCAATATATTCTGGGATCATGTATTATGGTGCTTTGAGGTATCACATCCTAAAAGAACAATTCAGCAAAAAAACACAAAACTTAAAAGATCTATAGCATATTCCGAAAAACTCAAGAACCAAATGAGTGAATTAAAAGAGTTAAACCAGAGACACAAAACCACTAATAATGAAGCTGTGGAAAAAAACTACAGAATTATGAAAAACCTAGTAAACAGCCAGGTCGCCGATGAAAAAAAGGCTTTCTTCTCAAACTTAATAAGTCTTTCTAACAACAAAAGTAAAAAGGTGGAAACTTGTCAACGAGAAGCTGGGTGAGGTAATTAATGATAACATAATAGCAAATGAATTCGGACAATTTTTTTCCACTCACGTGCAGTCGAAGACCCATACTATGTTCACTAAAGATGAAACTGGCACTCTTCCAACCACCAAGGCAAAGAGTATGTTTTTCATGCCATACACCGATAGAGAGGTACTAACCTTAATTCAATCACTGAAAAACAATCGTTGGAATCGATGAAATACCTATACAACTCATAAACACCTGTAGAGATGTTTTAGCTCCATATTTAACTACTATTATCAATACGTCCGTTCTCTGCGGGCAGTTTCCTGCGGCATTGAAAAAATCAAAAACGATTCCTGTATTCAAAAAGAGAGACTCTGAGCTAATAGAGAATTATAGGCCTATAACAATCGCAGGTTGGTTCTCTAAAGTACTAGAAAAGGCCATGTACGACAGAACGGCACATTTTTTGGAGCAAGAAAACATTATATCGAATGTGCAACATGGTTTCCGTGTTGGTTACTCAACGGACACGGGGAATAATGACCTTGTCCAGTATATCTACTACAAACTCGACATGGGTGAGATCGTTGTGGGAGTGTTTTTTGATCTATCGCGCGCCTTCGATTCCTTGAATTTGAATATCATGACAAAAAAAAAAGAATGCCTGGGTTTTCGAGGTAATATCACTAGTTGGATAATATCATATATGAAACATAGGGAAATAAGGGTCAAAATGAATGGAATATACTCGGAACCATTCAACGTCAACTTAGGCACGCCCCAGGGAGGAATCTTAGGTCCACTACTTTTTCTTCTGTATGTGAATGACCTTCCTGAGTTCCTCAATAGCAACTGCCGCGTTTTTATGTACGCGGATGACACATCCATCTTCGTCTCCGGAAGGAGCTCAGGAGCTGATCAATAGGTTCTCTAGTGTTGTGGCACAGTTTGTTGATTTTTGCAAACAGAATCATTTAATCATAAATTTGGAAAAAACAGTTGCAATCGAATTCTCTGGTCAGTATGTTAAACCTCTGACTAACCTAGCGTTCAGCTTTGCGGGCTCACGTGGAATTAAACCACACAACAAAGTTTCTCGGATCTTACATCGATGCCTTCCTAAAGTGGGACTACGACATAGATAGTGTTTGTAATAAACTGAACAAAACGATTTTTGCAATGTTAACAATCAGAGATTTTTTCTTTGAAAGATCTTTGTTGACTTTCTATTACGCCTCAGCATACTCGTCTATTTCATGCAATATCGTAAACAAGCGAGTCATGCGGAGAGGTGTTCATTCAGCAAAAAAGGATACTTAGGTTAATTTTCAGACTGCCCCCGAGGCTATCCTGCAAAGATATATTTATAAAGTATAAAATACTATCAGTGCCTTCCATATATTTATTTAAATTATTCATCATCGTTCATAAAAATAAAGGCTCTCAAAAGAAACACACGGATATCCACGGTTATAACACCCGAAATAGAGAACACCTTCTAAAGCCAAGACTGAACCACATGTCCTACAAAAAGTCGCTAAATTACGCTGGACCTTATTTACTATAATTTGCTTCATACAAGCATAAAAGCATTATCTACAAGACAATTTAAAAAGTGCATCAGAAAGCTTCTGTCAACCAATGCTTTCTACGACCTGAAAGAATTTGAAACATATAATACAGGAGTGCCCTGATGAGTTTAGTGATATTTTCTCTACATTTTGTCAATATGTTTGTACTATTTATATATCCGTTTGTAACTGTTCTATACTGCACTGTTAAATGTGTGTTATCGCATTGTTTATATACATAATTCCATGTATCTTTATACTACTCTATAATGTACTCGTTTCCTGACGAAACATCCACTGTATACATACTGGGCTTTGTGAATAAAACTATCTATCTATCTATCTAATGATCCTATCGGAGTAGTCCCCCAGAAGGAGATGCACGCACACACACACAATAAGGTCGGTAAGCCTGAATATCTCGACAGCAACAATGTGATCCCCTAACATCACGGCAGCGGCAACGGGCCAGTCGCAACCGCTGCGTTGTTATATTTATCCCTCCTGTCATGGCCGCAGAAGTTTTAAGTGTGGCAACAAAAAACAATACGATCATTCCAGGAACTTTTAACATTCAAAAGCATTAAAATAATGGGTGATACATGAGGTTGCTAGGAGAGCAGAGTTGTATTATTAGACTCAAGCGGTGATAAGCTACTTTTAACAATTAAAAATATTAACACGTTGGTGGTAGATGTGGAATTACTTGGAGAGTAGATTCAAGAACTGCTACTTTTAACATTTAAAAAGCAGTTAAGGAAAAAATATTTTTGAGAATAACTTATACCTTCAAAATTGAGATTGGAATCCGGTATTATCCATAGAAATTTATATTGTGTCTATTTATCCACTAAGTCGGGGTTTATATGATATGAATTCAGAATGTATAAACTAATAATAATAATTTATAATTAGCGAATAGAGTTACCCTTGCATAAAGTTGTCTAGATCTTTAAAAAGGATTCCTGAGTACTGCTAGTAATTGCAATTACATTGTTTGTATTAAACCTAAAACATGAAGCGCTAACGTGTGATTTACACTCTCGAAAATGGTGTGTCATACTAAGGGTTTGATTTCTTGGATAATTGAAAAAAAGTTTATAACAATGGCAATCATGGCGTTGCAAATATTAAAAAAAAACGGATTTAACTATTTTCATGGAAATCGCTTTAGATATTTTGCTTATAGTTCGTTTATAGTTAGTTGTTTTTATATTCAATTACGATTATTTATCTTTTAATTTAATTCTAAGGGTTAAATAAGATTTTTAATGCTTTATAACTTTTTGGTTGGAAACGCTCCGTCGGGTGACATGAAAAAAGCAGTGACATTTCTTTTTTTTTTTATAAAAATATTCAGCGTTATCAGTGGTGAATGTAGAAAAATAATTTTCATCAGAAAAAGAAATTTTTTATTATTATTCTTATTCTTATTCAGTCCCTTAAAATCAAAAGAAAAGAAAAATGAATGTTTACTTCAGTCAAAATGTGGTGGCAAAAGAAGGAGTTAAAAAGTCTAAGTTTTATCGCCAATGTTTCAAAGGAAATAATGAAAGGATGGGTGTCATAGTTAAGGGAGTGCATATTAACAACGTGCAGATAATACTGTCCCCATAGCCACTAGCCTGAAGGATTTACAGATACTATAAGATAAAGTAAAAAAAAACGAGCTAGGAATTACGTACTGAATCTAAAGAATGTAAAAACAAGTATAATAACTTTACGAGCTTCGTTGGTGCGGCTTATTTCAGAATAAATCTTTAAAAAAACCCTCTTTATTCGTATATCACTTTAAAAGTTCACACACGGCACTAAAACCAATAAGAAAAGAAAATAAGCATACTAGTACTATCCTCAATTCCCGCTGCGTGCTGCTGGCGGCTTCTGTTTAGTTCGCATCTGTCTGGAGTCTAGGGCTAAACGGCGCGGACAGAGACGTACTTAATTTTCTGTACCTCCTAGTATGTAATCCAAATCAGGGTATGTTGACGCTAATTGCAATAAGGACACTTCTTTGTTGTTTTCTCTCTTCTTCCCACGGAAATCGCTTCTTCTTCGGTTGGTTTCATGGTGTATCCATTTAAGGTACTATCGCTGGTTCGGTAATATCAGCTTGAGTGGTTGGACTCTCTTCAGTTTCTATTTTGTCTGAAGCTGGTGCTTCTCCTTGTGTTCATCATCTACTATTGAGCAAAGATCTCTGTTTACGTTCTCGGGTGCTCTAAGCCCGTGACCGAATAAGGAGTGAAACTGACACTGACACTTGGAAGTGTTCATAGCGAATCTGATGCTTTGCAGCTTTTCGTTCCACTTGGTGTGAACATTCTGGACTAATATAACCAATTGGCTTTTGAGATCAGTGTTCTTTCTTTCCACTGGGTTGCCCTCTCGGTGACAACCAGATACGAGGTTTTGTTGGGAACCTAAGCAGTGTGCTATTTGTTGTATTACCAAACAGACGAATTGTTTTCCGTTATCGCTGATCATCCTCTTGGGAATACATCATGTAGTATGACTTCATCGATAAGATGTCGGGAACAGGCATATTTTAAGCGGAATAGTTCTCTCCATCTGGTGGCAGTATTTTCCACAATAAATATCCGCCTGTCACCTTCTGAACAAAACTTCGAATCGTTTGTTTTGTATTGGTGTGTGGAATAGACCAGTTGATTTTAAAGTAAAGGCTTTGAGTTAAAGTCTCTGACATTCCAAACATTGATGAATGTGGCAAGAAGTCACATCTAGACGGAGACTTGCCCAATAATAACGCTTTCTTCTCTGTTGAATGCTCCCCTTCATTCCGCCATGTAGAGCTAATAGAGAATTGCGGTACTCTTTTAGTATAGTTGTAACTTTTGCCTTTGGTACTGATAATTGCCGTTCATGCTCGACCATTTCAGTGTCGTAACGGTATAGAACTCCGCTTTATATCATGTATCCTTTCTCAGTCCAACCTTTGTAGTCGAGATCATTGGGGATGGGTGATTCAAATCATTTTATAATCTTTTCGATGTGAGGTTCTTTTAGCTGTGCTTCACGCAGTTCTTTGGCATTCTACTTGAATAAATTGATGCATATTTGATTTTGACGTGAAATTCTTGAAAAGTGAGTGACTATCGAGCTAACGTCCCGCTGGGGTGTTTCTTGACGATGCAACTAGGCCCCTCTAGCTGAGGTTAATAGTCGGTTGACATACTCGATTGATCTTTTATCGGAGCACTCCTCCTGGAGTAGAACTGCCCCTAGTGCATAGACAATGGTATCCGTGCATAAGACATAGGGCAATCGAGTATTTGTCCGTCGTAATATTGGGTCACTGGTTAGCAAATCTTAAAATATCGATATCGAAATCGATCGTGAAAGAGGCTGTTTTCAATGCAAATGGCATTCGGCTATATCGAAATAGTCCGAATGATTTGATGAACGCTGTTTTGTCTCTGTCTGAGGGTCTTACATTCACATGATGGTAACCAGATTTTAAATCAAGCGTTGTCATGTATCTAGTCCGTTTTGCCATATGTAACGTGTTATCGAGTCTTGGTGGTGTATATCCACACAAAATCGAACTTTGCTACTTTTCTTTGGGACTAGTTCAACAGGTGCGGAATACGGCCATTCACATTCCTCGATCACTTTATTTTCCAATAATTTGTCTAGTTCTTGTCAAATGATTCTCTTTTTAGGATCTGGCACTGTAATCAGATGAACTGAGATCGTACATCATCGATTAATTTGATCGCGTGTTCCGCAATGGAGCCGCTTCTTTACTCGGGGAAAAGAGTTCTTCGTTTCTTTCCAAGAGGATATTTTCGTTTAACGAAGAAGTCTTATCTCAAGTTTATCTGAATTTAATCAAGGGCTATGATTAATATCACTAGATAATGAAAGATTCCACTATCTTTGAGGTATAGCCTGTGACTTTCCATTAGATCTTTGAATTCCATTTACTACCGAAAATATCGAATACCATGTGAGCTCGTTTTATAGATTCAATTTCCAGGAGTGTTCGGCTATTTTGGTGTTCTTTATCTGTTAGGAATGTGGTAGGCCTTTTACGCATTTTCTCTCCTCAACAATTCTGGCAGCTTATTTGTCTCCCTGATAAATGTCTCACGAATTTGATGATGTAAAAGTCCGAAAACCATATCCTTCAACGGTACACCTTCTGATACCGTTGGTGTTTTAGGTGAACCTGGCAGTAAAGTGCGTGCTTTGCTTTCAAAAATGTCAGTTGTTTTGTCAGCACTTTGTTCAGGTGAAAATAATTGTAAGCTGTCTTTGCAAAACTATAAGAATGTCTCAATACCTGTACAGCTTCATCAAAATTTAATATTGAAAGTTTTACACCTTGCCACCACGTAGCCTCGTTACCTTGGAACAATCGCGCTAATCTAATTTCACAGATCCACAAAAATCGGTGCTCGTTTTTCGGATTGTTGCCACAGTGTTGAAAGCGGATCAACTTCACGAGTTTCTACGAATTTGTTAAACCAAGAAATGTTGTTGGACTGGCGAACTGTAGCTATAGTGTCGAGAAATACATGACACACGAAAAAATTTCTCCAACAAGTCAAGTCTTATCTAAACTGTGGATTCGTCACAATCGAGCGAAATTTTCAATTTCTTGCTGTTTCTCGTGAGTGGGCGAGAAGTTGGGACACCAATATAACTTTGCGAGGTTCGTTGATGTGGCTTATTTCAAAATAAATCCGAAAACTTAACCTAAACTAAAGATTGTTTATTCGTACATTAATTTAAAAGTTGGCACTAAAACAAAGCAAAGTTGTTATAGCCCAAAGGCTACAGAGCAAGTTGAGTAATACAAATATCTAGGTTGGATAATAAACAAGAACAACGAATGCTCTGAAAAAATTAAAACCAGAGTAGAATAGTCGGGAACAACATTTATGAAAATGAAAAAAGAAGAGTGTTTTGTACCACTTACTTTGGGTCAGGTTAGTGAGATGCTATGTATTGTCGGAACTGTTTTATGGCGTACAGGCATGGACCCTTAGGAGTATAGGTATATAGTATACGATAGAATTCAGAAGATAAAATGGGCCGATAGAATACTTAACGTGGAATTGGAACCGAAGCTTCAATACTTAGGAAATGTAATAAGACGAGCTAAGATGACTGATTGCAACTCGTAATGCAAGAAAAATATATCGATGAAGAAGCGCCTTGATCTGAGGAAAAACCTTGTATATCAAAGATAAAACGATTGCGATATAAACTTCTTTTTAAATCGTTCAAGGAATCGCACTGTTAAGAATTGATAATATTGTCTCATTTAATGGATTAAAGAAAATATATTTTTAAAACGGTCATTTTAAGTCTAAATCGAATAACTTTTAATTCGATACATTCAAATTTTGAATTGAAGTGTTTTCCTTAATCTAATCGCCCTGAGCAATATAATTTCAGGTTGAAAACGTCTAATTCAAACCAGTCTATTTTAATTAAATGACGAGAAAACGCGTTGACGTTTCGTTTACCGGCAAAGGGTCACTACCGAATTTATTTGTGTAAATTAAATTCTGCGTCAAGAACTGTTGGCTAATTTCTATTTGATTCGTTCTTCTTTAGTCGGTTGAAAGGTTTGAGTAACAATGGGTAAACCTATTCACAGATACATGACTGCACAATAAACACTTGGACAACGGTGTCGCTAGCTCAATCAATCATACAATCAATGAATCGTCACATATTTAGTTTAAATATAGATAATTTGACAATACTCATAATTATTATAATAATATTAATAATAATAATAACAATAATAGTAATGATAATAATAATAATAATAATAATAATAATAATAATAATAATAATAATAATAATAATAATAATAATAATAATAAACACCTAAGATAAGCTAGTCTTGCGACCAAAATTAATAATTATTTTGACAGAATATTTTATTATTTAGTTTGCAATAGATTTAGAATTAAAAAAAAAGGTAATTATAAGAAACGTTATACGCAAAATGAATTAGTATATATTAATATAAAATAGGTCAATCCTGCTGTGGAAATTAATTATAGCAAAAATTGAGAAAATTAGTTGTTAATTAAATGGATTGTACGTAAACACACTTTAAAGAACGAAAAAGACAAGAATTGCAAGCAGTACAATAACAGTGACAATAATTCACAATTAAACAGAATGCGGTTTCCCACAAAAATAGCAAAAACAATAGGTATTAATACGATGAAGCATAAAGCGGGAATCGTAGGTGCAAATTTACAAGAATCTCAAGAAACTATCTGGTATCTGAAGACATTTTTTGACCAGATCTATTTACATACCCATGCATACATGTATTTCAATACAGCTTCTGCAAAATTTGCAAAACATAGGTTCCAATCTCGGTGATAAAATTTGATTTGGCAGCAGCTGCAATTTTTCATATGTTTTACTGCAATAACTATGACATCATATGTCAGAACTCGTAAGTGTTTGTTTGTGTACGCTACTACGCTTTATCCTCTGCAAAAGTAATGACGGTTGATACGCAAGTTTATCATACTGTTTAAACTAAAAAGTTCGTGAACCTTTGATCTAAAAATCTAGAAAATTAATCTATTGCATCCTTAACTATTATTATAAATTGTTTCAATGTGTTGTTTGTTTAAACGCCTACTCTTGAACAACTTAGCCAGGTGCAATGAAATATTACCGAAGTAGGTCAAGCACTGGTATCTACGTTTTATCTACGACAATTGTATTTCTTGGCAAATTTGTAAAATAACTCATTATTTTTATACGTACGCCACTGCTACGAGTAGGGCCTCTTCATTCATGATTATTAAAATTGACATGTGAACACTACTTGGTTTTTCAACATACAACAAGTAATCCGTAATAGATTACATAATAACTAATAAAAACATACAGCCTAAGAACATGCTGCAACATAGGATCAGACCATCAATTAGTGTTAAGCAAAATCAGATTACAGAACCACCTTTGATGAAAATTCAACCAGAATACATAGAGAAAAAACGAAAGGACAAAAACTCTGTATCAAAATAGACTAGAATTAAAAATAAAAGAAAACGAAATAACACATAACGATGGTGTAGAAAAATGCTTAAAAAAATAACACACAACATAATAACAGCTTTAACAGAAGCACTTGGAACAAGAAAGATAAATGTAAATAACAAAAAAGTCAACAAACCCTGGTTTACAGAAGAGGTAAAAGTCACATGCAAAGAAAAAAGAGACGCATACTTAAAATATAGAAGCAACAATACACCAGAAGAACACGCAAACTATATAGCAAGAAGAAACAGGGTGAATGCAAGGATAAAAACCGTCAAAGAGGGGGAAATATTCACGAAAGACATCGAGCACGATTTTTATGGAAGTGAGAAAAGAGAAAATCTATACAAGTCAAAAGAAAATAATGCTCAAGACAAAACAGAAAAAATAACAGAAAACCACGTGAAAAACGCAATACGAGAACTGAAAAACGAAAAGCGTCAGGAGAAAACACGATCACAAACGTACAATTTAAATATGGAGAACCAAAACGAATAAAGAAAATAACAAAAATGTTCAATAAAATAATTAAAGAAGAAAAGATACCTCTAGAGTGGAATAAACGTTTGACTACATTAATATTTAAAAAAGGGGACAAGAACAAGCCACCAAACTATAGGGGAATATTATTGCTAGATACAGTATCGAAAATTTTCACCAAAATCATAGCCGAGGAATTAAGAGCAACAATTCCGATATGCGAAGAACAGCAATAGAATACAACAACCCTATCTTAGAAGAACTCAATTACAATTGCTGCACTAAAAAGCTGAGGGAAAGGTATCTGAAGAAATAAACTTAAACACAGGAAGAAGACAAGGAGACAGCTTAAGTCCGTTTCTATTTAACCTGACAGGATACAAAATAGGAAACACAAATATCAGGATTTTATGTTACGCGGACGATGCGGTACTGATATCTAATAGCGAAGACAATTTACAAAGAATGTTACACATATTTAATAAAACCGCAAAAGAATACAATACAACGAGAAAGAAGTTTTTCAGTTTTTCCATTAAAATTATGTGATACAAAATTCAATAAAGCATAAAATTTATGCCATTAACTGACAGCGACACAATACACTAATACATAAAAAGAATGCCCTATATTTCAAGACTATGATTGCCATATAAAATAAGGAAGTTGAATTCATTAATGACATAACGAAGAACTGTAAAAAAAACTGAGTACGCTAGTGCATCTGCCTTAAAATGCCATAATAATGTTTTTATCTGGATCCAAAATTTTCACAAATAAGAATGTTATGGGCAATTTTCTAAAGGGCCGAAATTTAAAAACGCTCTATATCTATATAGAATGGAACCCTTGACATGCAAGTTGGGTTGTGAAAAGTTAAGATGTAAAAATGTCCCGACTTCGTTTATATTTTTGTAGTAGTAGAAATGCCTTTTTCCTTAGTAGATTTAATAAGTTCGCAAAATTCTATTAAACTGGATTTTCGTTTGCACTTTCTTGCTAAAACATAATAATCACTTTTTATCATTTCTTGTACACTAAGAATGCATCATCAATTGGTCGTATAAAAATCGTGCGGTTCAGGGGGTGGTAGGGGTGAATTTTCTAAAAATCGACAAGAAATTATTATTATTTTGTTGTCTACACCATACTGCTCTTAAATTGACAAAACCGCTTTTCACTATTTTTATTAGAAATATTTTATTTTTTCATTTTAAAAACACCGCATAATGCTTTTATATGGGAGCCTCTAATGAATAAAAGCTTGCTCTGAAAACTGATTTTTATGTTATCGTTTACCTCGCTGTAACTTGAAAACTATTTGGTTTATCAAAAAAATGCTTTTTATAAATCATATGCAATCAGTTACTTTTTCAAAAACTACAATTGGATGGATCGTTTATTTTTCATTAGCAAAATATGAAGCCATGTCGTGAACATCCCGGCCGCCAGCGAAGCGGCGAGAAAGGGTCAGATTTGCAAAGACGGTCAGGTAATAAAAGACTTGGCGGTTCCGGCGGCCGCTTAAGATCGTTTTGTTTGTATACCCTCATTGAATTTGAATTTTTTTATTTGGACGGAACTCATTAGGGATCGTCAAATTTACATTATATGGCAAAAGTTTAAAGTTTCCAGGTATAGTTTCATTTATTAAAATTTGTGTTTCGTGAAATGTGGGTGCTTTGTATAAAGTTTCTAAAATATATCTATATTATCTGCAGCAAACTGTACAAATCTATCGGATACCATTTGTCAAGAGAGAGTCACGTAATCGCTTTCTAAATCAAGTTGAATTTCTTCTTGAGCGAAGCTCGGAATATCCGTCTAAGATACTGTGTGACAACAAGCGTGGCTGTTTTCAACCAGTTTTTTTGACTTGGTCTCCTGAAAAGCTAACAGTCCCAAACCAAAAAGTTTAGGGGTATTTTTTTTCATTTAAAATCATCATCTTGACAAGTATTAAGTATTTCCGTTTCTTTCCTGGCATTACATGTTTCGCTGGAGACAAGAAGACTTTTTAAAAAATATAAATTATTTGGAATATGCTATTTGTAATCCTTAATTTTCAAATTTTTAAATTTAAATTATGCCATTTATTTTCATTTTAATATTTTGGCAAATCTTCGTCATTGCTGACGAAGCAAAGATTAGATAGTTGGACGTTTCCGTCTTAGTGTGATACACTACTGCTTCAATGACTTGCTCCTTGGAAAACCGTTTCAAAAATTTTCTAGTTCTTCTAGGTATAGATTTCTTCTTGGAGAATTCACTAATTCGAACCACAAACTTGCCTTTAACTTTTTTAACCAAAAATCCCCATGTGCGAGTTTATTTATTGTTTTACGTGATTTTGTCAAATAGCACGAAGCATTTAATTTCGTATTTCTTCGAGTTTTAATTTTGTTTTTCCATATTAGTCACGACTTGTAAGAGCTTTTGATTTTTTAAACGTTTCGTAAGGTTTTGTAACAGTTTTTATGTCATTGTGAACTTGTTCCCTTATGTCATTAAAATCCAAAAAAATATGTAGAGCATTAGGATCCTTGCCTTAACAGATGTTCATGCGGATTTTTGCACATTCAATTAATTTTTGTTTGGATATTTGTTTTGACGTTATGAGCTTTCCGTCTTATTGACAAGTTACACATAATTGAAAGTTAAAAACTTTTCCTTTAGTGTTAGCAGCTTTTTTCGTTAAATCATTTAATTTGATTGTAGAATCAAGTTCGTAATTAGAACTTGTACTGATTTTAATATCCATTTGGATGAAAATTATAACTAATGCGTTATTATTTATCATTCTCACACAAAAATAAATATATTTTAGTCACATTATAAACTACTTCACTTCCTCAAAGAAAACTATTTTGACACTTAAAACGCAGACATAAAAAATAAATAAAATCATCCTCGCTGCGAAAGCGGGTGTACAAGCGCACGTCGGAACCGCAAAGTCGTTTATTGCCTGACCTTCCTCGAAAATCTGACCCCGAAAAAAAACTGTCCATCAGATTGGGGTTTTCAAAAAAATAACGGATTCGTTGACCTTCAATGCATATCTATTGTAGGAAACACTTTTTTGATAAACCAAATAGTTTTCAAGTTACAGCGAGGTAAACGATAACATAAAAATGAGTTTTCAGAGCAAGCTTTTCTTGATTAGAGACTCCCATATAAAAGCATTATGCGGTGTTTTTAAAATGAAAAAATAAAGTATTTCTAACAAAAATATTGAAAAGCGGTTTTGTCAATTTAAGAGCAGTATGGTGTAGACAACAAAAAAATAATAATTTCTTGACAATTTTTAGAAAATTCACCCCCACCACCCCCTGCACCGCACGATTTTTATACGACCAATTGATGATGCATTCTTAGTGTACAGGAAATGATAAAAAGTGATTATTACATTTTAGCAAGAAAGTGCAAACGAAAATCCATTTTAATAGAATTTTGCGAACTTATTAAATCTACTAAGGAAAATTGCATTTCTACTATTACAAAAATATAAACGAAGTCGGGACATTTTTACATCTTGACTTTTCACAACCCAACTTGCATGTCAAGGGTTCCATTCTTGAGAAACATTTAAGGCGACATCTTTACTACCGAGATATAGAGCGTTTTTAAATTTTCGGTTCTTTAGAAAATTGCCCATAACATTTTTATTTATGAAAATTTTGGATCCAGATAAAAACATCATTATGGCATTTTAAGGCAAATGCAGTAGCGTACTCAGATTTTTTTTACAGTTCTTCGTTTTGTCATTAATGAATTCAATTTCCTTATTTTATATGGCAATCATTGCCCTGAAATATAGGGAATTCTTTTTATGTATTAGTGTATTTTGTCGCTGTCAGTTAAGGGCATAAATTTTATGCTTTATAGAATTTTGTGTCACATAATTTTAATGGAAAAACTGAACGCAGAGGCAGTTAATGAACTTTATTTCGATAAATATCCGGGGCAGCAACAACCAGATAAGGAGGCAAGGCAAAATCAAAACAACTTAAATGAGGAAGAGAAAATTCGGGAATTGAATATGATTGCAGAAGTATTGCAAAATCCAAGCATTAATTCTTGAAAAGAGTATTAAATGAAGTGTTTGGATAGTGTTGGATTGGAAGTAGTCGCCTGCGAAATTGTGTGATGCTAACTCCTCTAGTTTTTTTTATGGGGGATATTTACAGATCTTATATTAAAGAATTTTCTAAACCAAATCACAATTAGAGGAAGTCACTCGGGAAGCGTTTGCTCCCATCAATCTTATAGAGTTAGTGAATAGTTGCCATTCAGTAAGAAAACTGACGTTCGGTGTATAGGAAGTATTCAGGATATTTTGTATTCGATATACTTATTGCGTTCTGTTTATTAAATTAACTATAATTTATGAATAATAAATAAAATTCTAATAAAAATATTAAATGGTTCTTAGGTTTCGTGTTTTTCACTTAAATTATTTTAAATTGTCCTTATCTTATCTTTATGTTAAGTTCCAGAGTTTATTAAATAAAGTAAACAAACCAGACTCTTTTAATCAACTCCACTAAGCATTTTGCCCACTCTGTCCAAAATTCTGAAAAAATTCATAAAGCAACAAATTCAGTCACATGTAAGAAAAAATTCTTGTGAGCTTTCAGTCGTCCTGACAAGTAAAATCCTATGACGCAGTGTTTAAATCAAACTAACTTTTACAGAGCTCAGCGATTGCAGAACTATTGCCTAAGACTAACATAAGGTATCCCAACATCTTACACGATATTTACAGTTGCGACCTTATTTTTCATAATTATAAAAAACCATATTCCAAAGTATTGCCAGCAAAGACTGCATTTTAGCATAGATGTATATACGTCAAACCGTCGTTTTCGGGCTATATTATAACACTATTTTGAACTATTCAAAAATAGTTCATAAATTTCCGGCTAACATACTACAATCAAAAAATGAATTTATTTTTAAAAAAATTATTTAATTAAAAAAAAAAGAGCAGTAATATATTTAAACTCTAGTATACATTAAGAACTGAAAATGAACCAATATAAATAAACAATGTCTGAAAATAACCTTTATCAGCATTTACCTATTTAATTGATCTCGCGAAATGTACGATGTTTCAGGATTCTTAGTTTTTATTTTTTTCCTTTTAATTCATTTATTTTATTGAGTTTAATGTGCCTAAGCAGCTTTTGTGTATAAATAAATTTGTCAAGGCGAACAAGCGGAAGAAAATTTTTCTAAATTATGTTTGTTTATTTTCTATAATAAAAGTATTTTATTACTATTAAAGACAGAAAAATAATTAAACTGCCAATATCGAAATTGTGTTTATCATATCTTCATCATATCTTTTTGAACATTTTCTTGTTTTTATCCAAAACCAGAGAAGACATTAATTTAGTACTCCATTCATTTTTAGGGGAAGTCACAAAATTTCGTTCGTTACCCGCAAATACGCCGCAAATACGATCGAAATGAATCCTTTTCAGTATATTGTGCGCCTAAAATAACGGGCTTGAACTACGCAAAAAATGCTACGTTGCCATTTTACTAATTCGTAGGAAGCCATAAAGTACTACAAGTAAACATATTGCGAAGTTCTAACGTATGGTTTACAGCGGAGGTTCAAAGGGAAGTCAATACATGCGACAGACATACCAAGATTACATTGCGAATTGCGATGCGAGCGCCAACGATCTACGCCTGAACTAAAATTGATAATGTACGGATGGATGGTCGACCTTGGAATTTCATTAGAAAATTTTGCAGGAAAGTTGCTAAGGCCCTCAAGGTCATACTGGCAAAGTTTTACATAGGCAAGATACAACATAAGAAAATATTAATATAAAATTATAATATATAAAAATAATTTAAAATAAATAAAAGAAAAAAATCATAAATTAACAAAAACACTCTGTATATCCTCTGAACTTTGCACCAAAACAATCGTGCATCGTACGATGTTTTTACAGTAACGTCGACGCGAGCAAACCTCGCGTATCGGTATTATTATTATTTTTTTTTTAAACTCTTATATACATTTTAACTGTTTCGTTAACTATGTGTGTATTATGTGTGTGAGTGCCGTATACAAATCATTTTTTGTTGGACTTTTATCTTTTATCAAGGGTATGACTTTTTTATTGTCATAGTTGGAAAAAACCAAAACAATAATAATATTTCTAGGCACCATGACAAAACCAAACGCTTTTAAAGTATAAACTTCCATATGATGCTACCTCTTCAATTTTAAGATTTGTGTATGTCTCTTTTTGGTAAGGTTCTTTGTAATTCCGTTTATGTATATGTAAAAAAAAGACCTGTACTATAACATAATTTTAGACTGTATCCCTTTCCCTTAGAAGACCGAAACGTCAATAAATGGACAAAAATTTTAATCGCTTTTAATACAAAGACCTATAACCCAAGAACCAAAAGCTAAACATAAATATAGAGAAGGTCTAAGAAAAAACAAAATGTAAACAATATATATATATATATATATATATATATATATATATATATATATATATATATATATATATATATATATATATATATATATATATATATATATATATATATATATATATATATATATATATATATATATATATATATATATATATATACAGTGTTCGAAGTGTTTTCGGAGCGCGAGCATTGAAGATGCCAAGTGAGATTTTGGCGAAACGTCTGCAGGATTCCAGTCGGATGCAAGATTTGCAGGATTCCAGTCGGATGCAGGATTCCAGTCGGAGTTCAACGAGCGAACGGATGATATCCCGGAATATAGTGTCATCATATATATATATATATATATATATATATATATATATATATATATATATATATATATATATATATATATATATATATATATATATATATATATATATATATATATATATATATATATATATATATATATATATATATATATATATATATATATATATATATATATATATATATATATATATATATATATATATATATATATATATATTCTCACGGATGGAAAAATGTGATGACACTATACTCCGGGATATCATCAGTTCGCTCGTTGAACTCCGACTGGAATCCTGCAGACGTTTCGCCAAAATCTCACTTGGCATCTTCAATGCTCGCGCTCCGAAAACACTTCGAACACTCAGTGAGCACACTCGAAGAACGTGTGTTCGGCGTCGTCAATTTTATCAGGACAGTACTTACACATAGGGGTGTTGTGTAAGCCCATCCTAAAAAGATAAGCGTTGAACTGTCCATGTCCCGTCAGTAGCTGGATCAGATAGAAGTCTGTGTCCCCGTGTTTTCGAGAAAGCCAGATATTCATATTCGGAATCAGACGCTCCGTCCATCTGCCCGTCTTCCCGTCGTCCTGCTACTCTTGCTGGGTTTCCGCTTTTATCCTTGTTTTTGCCTCCTTGAAGTTGTCGAATTTCCTTTTAGCGTCATAGAGCTTGGCTCTCTCAAACGCTAATAGGTCGATAGGCGTTGCACCCGCAATGACCAGCTGGATACCGTCTTGCTAGCTTTCTGGCATGCACTATCAAGGTGTGTGAGTGCGTGCGTGTGTGTGTGGGTGTGTGTGTGGGTGTGTGTGTGTGTGTGTGTGTGTGTGTGTGTGTGTGTGTGTGTGTGTGTGTATGTGTATGTGTATGTGTATTTGTAGGTGCGTGCGTGCGTGTGTGTGTGTGTGTGTGTATGTGTGTGAGTGTGTGTGGGTGCGTGCGTGCGTGGGTGTGTGTGTGTGTGTGTGCCGATCCGACGCAAATAACAAGATAACAAAAAAAAGAAATCGCGTGAGGGCGAAATGTGGAATTAGCATAGCACAAAGACTTTAACATCCCATTGTCAAATATATGGAACAAAAAGATAATTAACAATGGGAGCGTAACAACACGGAAATCATACTTCGAGTGATTGGGTTCGAAACTAAATTGTTAAAATAGTACAATTACGCCGTATATTCTGAATGCCGGGATCATTAAATCACATTCTTGCCCTCCATGTCATTTAAGTAAATTTGCACACGGGAAACTGATTTTTAACTGATATTTGATAGAAAAATTAGTTCCGTATGTTCTGCCAATGTCATTGAAAAACGTAATTTTTCGTGAATTTGCAGTATTGAACCCTTGCAATAATAACAGCTTATTCTTATTCTTCAACATTCAAATATAATGCTTAAGTTGTTCTTGGGTTAAGGTTGCTCAATAATAGCAAAATTTAATAGCTCAATCTAAATTAAAAGTCAAATCCACTTATAGTAATAGTGTTGAAATTAGAGCAACAATTAAATAGACTCTTACCAACTAATAATGCACATAAAGTTCTAAGTCTAAATATTCTCATGTCAGTTATTTCATATTTGAAGTTTCTTAGTTCATTGAAATTATCAATAAATTAACTAGTAGTTAAATATCGTTGGTTATTATTGATTCCTATAACGTTGCATTATTACTAATGGAATATTTGCAAGCATTCCATTTTTATAGTTTTGGAAGTGTTGTTTTAACTTGTAATTGCTTGGTTTATAAGCTACAAAACATATATTTTCGTTCTCCAAGTTAAAAATAAGTGAGTTTCTCTCCTATTCTCTAAGTAAATACGTAAATTATGGATACATATAATCAAAGTTGTATTGCAGGTCTTGTTTACTTAAGCAGCTCTAATTGTCCAGCTCCATACAATGGAACCTCAAACATAAATTACTTCATTATTCGTTTAAACTTTCCGCGTGCTTAGAGATTGGATAGTATTTGATGGTGCGTTAAAAAAATTTATATGGGTCTCACGAACAATAATTTATTTCCTTCAACCTGGTGGTAGGTGTGAGTGTCAAATCTCACCTTCAAGTTTTGGCGGTGCAAAAGAATATAAGACACTATAATTTAAGGCTATAAGTTCCGCAAACCGTTCTTGAAGAGAACAGGCCACTTAAGCTACCCAAACCTCAAGATGTCCCGAACGTTACACAGCTGTCTGTCACTATCCCGGGAACCAAGCCAAGATGGAATGGTGGCTCAATGAGACAGCCGCAGGTGGGCAGTCTCAGTTAACCCAGCAAAGTCCGTCCGGAAAGCCGGCTGCTCGATAGGGGAAACTCCACAACTAAACATGTACCCAAGAGACAGCATACACTGCAAGACACCAAGTCTGGTCTGGTATTCCGGTGAAAGAAGAAACCACGTGGAAGGTTTGCGGGAAACGGAGCAACAATACGTACAATACTAATTAGAAAAAAAAAAACCCTAAAATAAAATCGGCATAAATTGAGGAACACTGATTAGGTGGCGAAATGGTTCCAAAAGGTAACTTACCTCGATTCGAGGGTTTTCTGGAAATATGGGGCAATGACAATTCTTTTCAAAATCCCTCGTTGAGGAAGATTCCCATTCCAAACTCCAAATAGATCCAAAAGTATGGGAAATCATAAATTAGTGACCAATTTACATATCCCCCTCTTATTGGGGTAGCACTACCGGCTCAAAAAGAAATCGGTCACACAAAAGAAAATCTGCCACAACCCCAAGCTTCAAAAGCTAGCGTACAAAATGCCGGACGATTCAGACAACCAGTTTTATTAAAAGGCTAAACGGGCACAAAAAATTAGAGGGAAAACGCCACTCTTGCCAACCTAGTCGACGATACGCCGCCAGTAGAAAGAACAACCGAACTATATCTGTGGTGATGGCCGTATGGCCCGTGCCAAAGAATCGAGGTTGCGTCAACGAGATCGAATTACCGGAACGCTATCCATGGTGGCGACCGGACGGCCAGTCACAGAAAATCGAGGAAGAATAGGTTAAGAAACAAAACAATGTTTACTAGGCTCGCCAAGGAATACCGAAGCAATGAAAAGCAAATGTGGTCCCTAGTCTCATAGGGTGACAGATGGTAATGGTTATGACTCCTTCTAATGCGCAACTAATACTCTGTTTTTTGCATTAGTATCTCTCAGTAAACCGGTGTCACTTAAGAGAAAACCAAGCGAACAAGGGGCCACGCACACAGCCGTTGCAGCATAAAATATTTATGGTTCGGCAACACAATCGGCCGGGGAGTACAAGTCCGAAACTAAAGGAACCGAGTCTACAAAAGAACGTGTGTTCAAATTGCAAAATCGATATGAACCTAATAAACAAGAATTTTAATTGTTAAGAAGCACTCGCCAAACAGCAAAAGGTGAAGGAAATGGACAGTACAATTAATTCTACAAGGTACTAATAAAATAAACCCGTTACTTCGCAAATGTGCCAGCACTCTCACTTTAAAAATGCTAAATTTTACCATTGAAATATGAAACCGTCACACTCCCCCGTTCCTCCGTCAGAGGTGAACACCGATCGACACATGGACTTCCACCAGAACAGCAAAATAGCGTACAACTTGCCGAAACGCCCGAAGAAAAAAAACTTAAATATTAGTAAAAGAGCAGCAATATCACCCGAAAACTCGGTAAAGCACGAAGGAAAAAAAAACAAGAACTTACAACTAGTGAAACAGCAGTATCGCGCGCACTCTTGTTGCGCTCGACACTACCTAGTGGAGCCTGCGCATCCACTAATACCAACTGAATAATTTTGACAGGTTAATCCCTAACCCACTACTGTCGCACATCAGACACTACCACATCTAAGGCGGGCCACTTGAATACCAGTAGCCGAGACCTCCCATAAATTGATTGGCTCGCCGAAGCTACCATTCGGGCCAATCTCGAGCCCCCCAATACTAAGCTCCACGCCAAAGACATCCATCGCACTCACCAACACATACTTGCGAGACGCAGCAGTGAAACCGCACGACACCCATTGGGCCAGAGAGCCGTATAAGCCGAAAAAAAAAAAAAAATTTAAAAGAGGTTAGCTATACCCAAGTGATCCCCAACAACAGCGCAACGACGAATCCACCGGAAGCAGAAGGGAAAACCTCTAGACTAGAGTGGTAACACTAGGCCGTCGGTAATCTATATACCGCGATGTTAAGTCGACCTAGTAGGCTAAAATTGCACAGGTTACTACAGCGGTAAACAAGTCTCGTGTATTAGCCCTCACAACAGCCCACAGGATTACACCTCCACCACCAAGCGAAACCGACGCACGCGGCCGCGCAAGATCAACCTGGCATAACAAGACCAAAGGCACTAATCGGGAAAGAAAAGGTGAGAGCTCGCAGGAGCCCTACCTTGTTGGTGATAACTCTCCAACACTCTCAATATGATTTAGTATATAAAAAAAGCTTACCAAATCTGTCAAAAGAATAACAGACTGGTCAGGCATCGATGTACGGCCTTCAAACAGCAACTGAAAAGTTTAGAGACAGAAAATTCATAAACTTCAGTGCTTATTAATAAGTAAGTAACCCACCTCTAACCCACGAAAACAACTGTCTGAAGAATAGATTGTAAATCCAAACCAGTTGTTCACCAAAACTAAATCAATCGTCATCAGAAGCAAAATAAGTAGGCTTTAAATCTTTAACATGCCAAACACCCGACGACCTACCCTGACTATTCGTCAACTCATACGTCCAACCTCCTATTCTACGCTTAACCGTGAAGGGGCCTATAAATTTTGGCCAAAGTTTAGCATTGAGGTTTTTCGACGCGTCGGAGAGAATTTTATTTTTCCTCCAAACCCGATCTCCGACCTGATAGTGAACTGGTCTCCTACGCAAATTGTATATTTTACGGGATCGGTCCGCCATTCTAGCTATACGGGCTTTGACATCCTCAAAAAGTTTTCTATAACCTATTACGCGTGCTTTCATCTCGGTCTGTACTTCAACTCGATCATCATTACCATTGTTAAACATATAACGATACTCGGTACCATCTCCGACATACTCTCGTCCAAAATTGACAAAGTATGGGGTATAACCTGTGGTTTCACTTCGAGAAGTTCTTATAGCGCATCCAATTGCAGCAAGATTTTTGTCCCATTCTTTGTGATTCTCTCCCAAATAGATGGAAACCATGGTTTTCACAATCTTGTTGTACCGCTCAACAGGGTCCGCCTGCGCGTGGTAATATGCGGTATACGAGATTTTCACATGATATCTGGAACACAAGGCTTTAAATTCCTTGCTTCTCATTTGTTTGCCATTGTCGCAAATGAGGAACTGAGGCACTCCATACACCAGAAATATTTGCTCTTCCACGAAACGACACAGGGCGCTTGAAGTAGCGCTCCGTAATGGACACAGAGCAACGAACTTGCTGAAGTAATCGCATACTGTAAGGAGGTAGGAGTAACCCTTCTTGCTTCTAGGATATGGTCCCATAAAGTCAAGGCTTATCATTTGCCATGGGCGGTTTATCTCAGGTCGTGTACCCATATGACCTGCTGAGGCCTTTTGCTCCGGCTTGTGTTGGGCACAAATGCGACAACTACGAACATACTTCCTTACATCTGCTCTCATCTTCGGCCAAAAATATTTATTATGAATTTTCCAATAAGTCTTATAAGTTCCAACATGACCGGAAACGGGCTCGTCATGATACTTCCTAAAGATTTTATTTCGGTGATCCTTGGGTACTACAATCTTCCAATAGTCAGACTGCGCAGTAAGTTCTGGAATCGGACACTTTACATATTTATATACAATATTATTCTCCACACGCCATTGAGGAAATTGCTCCGGTCGACTCTCAATATTACTTATCATCTTCCTATACCACGCATCAGTACTACTGCCAAAATCAAGGACTTGCTCAGGACTCGTACTAACAACTTCCACGTTGATCAGGACACTTCTCGAAAGAAAATCCGGAACGACATTATCTTTCCCTTTTCGGTGTACGATGTCAAAATCATAGGGTTGCAAACGAAGAGCCCATCTGGCCAATCTTCCGGTTGGGTCTTTCAGGTTATTAAGCCAAATGAGTGAAGCATGGTCCGTGACAATAGTAAAATGGCTCCCTTCAAGATAATTGCGCAGTTTTTCGACAGCCCAAATGACACCTAAACACTCACGCTCAGTAGTGGAATAATTACGCTCCTGTTTTGTCAACGAACGTGACAAGAAACAGATTACCTTTTCTCCGTCGCCCGATTCTTGGGTCAGAACAGCGCCAAGTCCATAAGCAGAAGCGTCGGTCTGAAGGACAAAGGGTTTCGAGAAATCTGGACACGTTAATATAGGAGCTGAGGCAAGTGCATTTTTAATATGATTAAAGGCAGCCTCGCAATTGCTATCCCAGACGAAAGAGGCATTCTTGTGGGTCAATTTGGTTAACGGCGCGATCAGGGTGGAAAAATCTGGCACAAATCTTCGGTACCAACCAGCCATACCTAGAAATCTCCTAATCTCTGTAATGTTCTTGGGCGGAGGAACCGTCATTATGGCTTCAACTTTTCTGACATCTACATGAAGACCTTTAGAGTCAACTACAAATCCTAAATAATTAAGGAAGGGCATACAAAACTTACACTTCCCAGGGCTTAATGTTAAACCTGCTTTCATTAGGCGATCAAATACCTTACCCAAAATGATTAAATGCGTTTCAAAGTCGGGAGAAATTATTATAATATCGTCCAGATACACCAAAACATACTGTTCTAAATCTGAGCCAAGGACGGCATCGATAAGTCTCTGCCAAGTTGCCGGTGCGTTAGTAAGCCCGAACGGCATTCGCTTGAACTGAAAAAGTCCCCGTTGTGGTACTGTAAATGCGGTATACTCTCGACACTCCTTCTTCACTCCCACTTGCCAAAATGCCGACTTAATGTCCATGGAACTTAAATATCTGGCTCCACGCAGCCTGTCCAAAATTGATGAAACGTATGGTAAAGGGTATGCGTCTTTCTTAGTAACCTTATTAAGTGCCCTGTAGTCTACACAAAATCGATAGGCGTTGTCCTCTTTGGGCACAAGAAGTACTGGTGAAGACCAAGCGCTCTTAGAAGGCTCGATGACGTCCATTTCAAGCATTTTCTTAACTTCTTCATCAAGGATCTTCTGCTTGAAGGGTGAGACGGGATAATATCGCTGTTTAATGGGCTTAACGTTCTCCTCTAAGACAATCTCATGAGTCGCCACTGTAGTATACCCCAAACCTTTGCTCATTCTTTCAAATTTTTCATCCACTAAAGAGTTCAATCTTTCTCGTTGGTCCTCAGTCAAAGTGCTCTCGTCCGTAATACCACAAACCTCCACCATAGGGTATTCTCCAAAACGCCACTCGTTCCTTTTCAAATTCGGTACTACATCCATTGAAATCCAAAAATCGGTTCCCAAAATTAAGTTATTTGATAGCTCCGGTACCACTAAAACATCTATAATAGACACCCTCCCCATCAGGGACATTGGCGTCTTTACGGATCCAATACTCCGACAAGTATTTCCGTTCGCAACAGAGCACAACGTTTTCCGAGAGGTATCCAACTTCAAACCTAAATGCATCAATGTCATATAACCTGACTTCCCAACTAAAGTGGCACTACTCCCAGAGTCTAACAAACCCAGAATGGGATGTCCCAAAACGGTAACCTCTATATGCGGTCTCTGATCCTGATTTGAATGGGATATTACGTAATCAATCAATGCTCGCTTCTGAAGAAAAGCAGAAGTGTGTACATTATCGGTCGTTGAAACATTCACAGGGGACACTAACCGACCACTTAATTCCCCTGAGTCTCGTTTTTTTGAGCACTCTGGACAGTTTCTAATAGTATAACCTGGCTGCTTGCATCGAAAACAAAGTAAGCGACGTGATTGAGGACAACTGAATCGTCTGTGACCCGTCTGGCCGCAATTCCAACACTCAATTGGTCTCCTTGGGAAATCACAGCGAGGCTGCGCTCTAGGACTTTGGACTGCCGTCTCCACCACTCTGACCTGAACAGGACGGTTTGCAGTTTGGTGACGATACGCCAAATGAGGTTCCTGCACTAGACGAGGATGCGCAGGTGGAGGACAGTATTGTTGTGCGCGCCAGTGTATCTCCTCGGCAGCTCTTCCCCTTTCCAAAAGACTCTCGATGGTGGCGATTTCTTGAAAGCTCAAGGCTACCTGTAAGTGTGGTAATAGATTTCTTCTAATAATGTTAACTTGCTCGCTCTCGGACGGTTTGCTAGAAGACAATTTCATAAAAAGATTTTGCATCCTTGTAACATATAATAGCAATCGTTCATCTTGACCCTGAGTACGTCTCTTAATATCGTCCAACAAATCTTCGTCGTAGTTCAGAGGCAGAAATGCATCGCGGAGCTTTTGTCTTAAATCGAGCCAGTCAAGGAACGACCGCCTTCGGGGCGTATACCAATCTCGTGCATCTCCTCTCAAGATTTCGTAAGCTGAATGGAACAACTGATCTTCAGTCACTCCTCTTGACTCCGCCAAATGCTCTATATCTTCAATAAATGAAGTGACACTGCCACTACCATTAAAGAAAACGTTCCATTTGTGTATTGGTACGAATGATCCTGAGGATCGAGGCACATCTCTCTCATTAGACAAGCCTGCATGAGACGGTGCACCAATGTGACTCACTGGGTTTGTAATTAACGATATGCTGCCATTTGGCCTAGAAGTACTGTTTCCTCCGGATTGAGAGCACGTTTGGATCATTGGTACCGCGCTTGAGTCAGGATTAGTCGCAAATGATACTCGACGAGTACTAGAAGTTGCCTCCTCAGTCATAAAAGGAATCGGACAAATTGTAAATGCGGCCAACCGATCGGCCAACTGGGTACAGGCTCGACGGTTGATTGTTTGAGCTAAATTCTGCAATTCAAATTCCGTTATTCGCCTCCTTGCATCTCCAAACGAGTTCCCTGTAAGGTTGGAATCTACATCATTATTGAGCGATCGTGATAATCCAGAGTCTACCGGCCTCTCCAAAGTAGGATTATGATCAGGTGCTGCACCTCCCAGATCTATCAAATTACCCACAGGAGCATCCATTCTCTCCGGATGAATAAATTCATTTTGTGTGCACATTGCTCCAACACTAGTCTGGCAAAGGCTGGCGATGTGATTCGCGTCCTGCAAGGCGTCAAAACACCCACTCAATAAAAACATCAGGTTTTGTTTCTTTGATTTCAAGTCCTGACCCTCAGCTACCACTCTGTGCAATCTGCTTTTGACATGCATTAGCCTGCTGTAAATTTTCTTGAATTCATTCTCTCTATTCTCCGCATCAAACTCTTGAATAAGGCCCACCAATTCATCCAACTTAGATGCACATATGCCCAATTCAGAAGATGGCTCAAAATGAATGTTAATATCCTCCCGAATGTTCCGCTGAAATGCTTCCCGCAACTGAGCTCTCTTTTCATCCACTGTAGACCCCACATCACAACCTCTAGCAGCTAACTCCCAAGTCAATTCATCACTCCTAAGCCGATTAATCTCCATTTAAAATTTAAATAATTAAATTCCCCACCCCTTCCTGGTATAAGGAAAATAGAAAAAGAAAAACGGGAGAACGATAGCGCAACAGAAGCAACCAAATAATGGACCAACACAATACCACCCGCACACAACTCGCGATGCACTAGGCCACCTGTGGCTGATCAAAGAAGCCGCAAATTGAAAATAATAATAATAGTAATAATCAAATAAGATCCGTGAAAAATAAACTGAAAACGTGGCAAAGTATACAGAACTATCGGTAATTACTTCCAAAAGCTTTTAAATAAATTTCCAAATCACAGAAGAGGTCGGAGGATTGCAATCACACTGCTCCCTCAATTTTGAAGTCACCGTTATAACCACCAGCCAAGTACTAGAATTTTGTGAAATTTGACACCTCCAAAAAAAAATTCTTAACAATAATAGTTTTCCAATGCAAACATAAATACAACTTTACCGATATTGAATATACAAAAAAAAATTCCGCAGTGCTCCGATTTGAAAAAAATAGCAACAGTTACACTCCACAAGTAAAGGGATATATACCAAAAAATGTATCCACCTGGTATGGATATCTTTCAAATATCACACAATCAAAAATTAATAAATAACAATATATCGCAACTGTATATGTAGAACACTAATTAATTAAACCGCAAAAATGAAATGCATTGCATAGTAAAACGGCAATATATACAAACTTGTTATAAAAGAACCACCGAAACTTGAAGAGAATCAAATATTTTGAACACTCAAAAAAAATATTCAGTTGGGCGCCAGTTTCTTACCTCTCCATCTCAGGGTCGTGAAAAAGAAACGCATTAATTAATTAAATTCGTAATTTAATAGTGAGGTAAGACAATGCCTAGGCTAGCTCATTAACAACCGAGAAAAATTAATAAAGTAGAAAAGAAAAAAAATATATATATATACTAAACCAAAGCCAGGTTGGAAGGCGGTGAAGGGCACCTCGGTCAGTCCCGGAAGGTGGTAGGTAGGCGCCAAGTGATTCGAAAAAGGTAGACTTATCAACCCGAGGTACCAACCCGTAAAGGAAATAAACAAGTGAATCACGAACAATAATTTATTTCCTTCAACCTGGTGGTAGGTGTGAGTGTCAAATCTCACCTTCAAGTTTTGGCGGTGCAAAAGAATATAAGACACTATAATTTAAGGCTATAAGTTCCGCAAACCGTTCTTGAAGAGAACAGGCCACTTAAGCTACCCAAACCTCAAGATGTCCCGAACGTTACACAGCTGTCTGTCACTATCCCGGGAACCAAGCCAAGATGGAATGGTGGCTCAATGAGACAGCCGCAGGTGGGCAGTCTCAGTTAACCCAGCAAAGTCCGTCCGGAAAGCCGGCTACTCGATAGGGGAAACTCCACAACTAAACATGTACCCAAGAGACAGCATACACTGCAAGACACCAAGTCTGGTCTGGTATTCCGGTGAAAGAAGAAACCACGTGGAAGGTTTGCGGGAAACGGAGCAACAATACGTACAATACTAATTAGAAAAAAAAAAAAAACCCTAAAATAAAATCGGCATAAATTGAGGAACACTGATTAGGTGGCGAAATGGTTCCAAAAGGTAACTTACCTCGATTCGAGGGTTTTCTGGAAATATGGGGCAATGACAATTCTTTTCAAAATCCCTCGTTGAGGAAGATTCCCATTCCAAACTCCAAATAGATCCAAAAGTATGGGAAATCATAAATTAGTGACCAATTTACATATCCCCCTCTTATTGGGGTAGCACTACCGGCTCAAAAAGAAATCGGTCACACAAAAGAAAATCTGCCACAACCCCAAGCTTCAAAAGCTAGGGTACAAAATGCCGGACGATTCAGACAACCAGTTTTATTAAAAGGCTAAGCGGGCACAAAAAATTAGAGGGAAAACGCCACTCTTGCCAACCTAGTCGACGGTACGCCGCCAGTAGAAAGAACAACCGAACTATATCTGTGGTGATGGCCGTATGGCCCGTGCCAAAGAATCGAGGTTGCGTCAACGAGATCGAATTACCGGAACGCTATCCATGGTGGCGACCGGACGGCCAGTCACAGAAAATCGAGGAAGAATAGGTTAAGAAACAAAACAATGTTTACTAGGCTCGCCAAGGAATACCGAAGCAATGAAAAGCAAATGTGGTCCCTAGTCTCATAGGGTGACAGATGGTAATGGTTATGACTCCTTCTAATGCGCAACTAATACTCTGTTTTTTGCATTAGTATCTCTCAGTAAACCGGTGTCACTTAAGAGAAAACCAAGCGAACAAGGGGCCACGCACACAGCCGTTGCAGCATAAAATATTTATGGTTCGGCAACACAATCGGCCGGGGAGTACAAGTCCGAAACTAAAGGAACCGAGTCTACAAAAGAACGTGTGTTCAAATTGCAAAATCGATATGAACCTAATAAACAAGAATTTTAATTGTTAAGAAGCACTCGCCAAACAGCAAAAGGTGAAGGAAATGGACAGTACAATTAATTCTACAAGGTACTAATAAAATAAACCCGTTACTTCGCAAATGTGCCAGCACTCTCACTTTAAAAATGCTAAATTTTACCATTGAAATATGAAACCGTCACAACGTGTTAACAGCTAGCTATGTAATGGGAAAAGATTAGTTCATTGCTGAGCTACTCAAGTACCAAAATGTCATTCTTTTCAATTCGAAAACCTTTCTCAAAGCGCAATACCGTAGGACATCAAGTTATGGAATAGACCGAAGTAAGCTGCTCTCAGAACAATCTGTTGGATAACTTTCTGTATAGATCTGAAATCTGAAATGTCAATGCCAAACCCCAGCAGAGTTATATTCAACAGATATAAGAAGGTTATTTTGCCGCATGCTAAGGTCAATTTTTGAGTTTTTTTCTTGTTGTTTATGAAAATCATTTCTGTATAGCACTCAGGGTCACTTCAACTTTATTCAGTAGAATTTGTGATTCCAAAAACGGATCTCTGTGGAAGATCATGGCGCATAAGCCCTTTTTCTGCCATGCCATTCGATATATTGAAAACGGTCAGCTAGTTATTAAAAAAAAAAAAAAAACTGATCTGAGAACATCGCGACAAATTTGCTATACGGCTCTTTTTTTCTTTATCGTCGATCAATAGGAAACACAATCATCTGGAATTGTCACTTGCTTGGCATTGATAAATTTAATGAAATTTTAGAGAATCAAACGAGTCTGATGTGTTTACATTTTTTTTTAAATCTCATGAATCAGTCTGACAAGCTAACGTTTTCATACTTCCATGCGAATTAAAAACATTGAAAGTTTAATCAAATAATCTTCTAGTAGATTGATTAATTTTTATATTAGAAAGAAAGGATCTAGATATGAAAATGTATATAATCCATTAACATACTTTGAAACGCTTGGAATAATTCAAAGGAACCCGAATGGAAATAAAACATTCGAAAAAAGAAGTCGGCGATCGCCGCGTTTTTGCCAGTGACAAACATTGGCATGCCGAAAAGGACTGAAACGGATGTAGGCCATTTAATCAATTCGAAAAATCCAGATGTTTCTTTTATTCTCTCGTTGACGCCCCTACGAGATTGCTTCCTTAAAAACCGGATTTTGTAGAATGAAATCGAAGGTAAAAAATGCTGCTGCCATACGTGCAAACGCACTGGTTCATTTCATAACGAAATAAATTTTGAGTTTTTAGACATACAATGCAGTCGATTTCGAATTTTTATTTGTCAACCTTTAATACATTTTTCGACTTCAAAAACTCCCATTTCATAGCAAAAGATATGAATCACAAAAATCCCAGGAGTTTTTTAAAAAGAAGGAGGATAACTTGGAAAGTTAACTTTAGGCATTAAAAGGCTATTCGGCGAAGTCTTAAGAGTTTTCTAGAAATGTCGTATTATAGCTATAAGAGCTAAAAAATTGCTACCGAGGCAGACATCCTATGAATATTTTAGAAAAATTTTCTTTTATTAAAATTTTGTGGCAACTGATGAAGTTATAACTCACATAAATATCGAGATTCAATTTAATTTTTAACAGCAGCTGCCACTTCGACTAATTGTTAGCATTATTGGTTCTTCAATGTATTCTCTAGCATAATATCTACTTTCTCCATAAAAACCCTTTACAGGAAAAAGTGATAGTGTTTACTTTAAAAACCATTACATTAGGTGCAAACGATATTCTGGTTAGTTTTGATACAGACTCCATTTATAAAACTCTCATTACAATTTCAGATTTAACCGAGAAACAACAAGCATCAGGAACAGCAATGGATCCTTCATTATCATCAGCCCGTTGAGAAGAGAGTCTTCGACATTTAGCATGTAAAACTAAAACTATAGATAATGATACTTTTATTGGCATCATATTTAAGCATTCCTCCGAGATTTTCTCGACCATTAAAACTCGATAAATCCTAAGATAGGTTCTCTCATTCTTAGATATTCTTAGTCTATATTCTATTCTTAGTCTAGAGAAAACTTACGCACACAGGCCGAAGCCTTAATGCATTATCACATCGTCATCCGGTTCAGAAGTTAGCGGTTATCAACTCCTTTGTTTGCAGAACCCTAAAACTCTCAAACCCAATCGCTGACTCAAAATTAAAACTCTGCGCTCTCTCTTCTCTCTCAAATAAGAGAAGTGTCACAAAATATACTTATCTGCAACCTCCCAAAGAAAATAAACCCGAAAGCTAGTGTGGTCCTTCTCTACATTCAGAACATAACTGACCACATATCAAAAGTTGTCAAGAAACATTATGTTATCACCAGATTTACCACTTGTCCAAAAATCTCCCAATATTCTCGATCTGTTAAAAGCAAAACTCGGTTTGAGACACCGCAAGAATACATTGAAGAGACAAGACGAATAATATCTACTAGGCTAAAAGAACACCAGAAAACCTGTAAGTCTACGACAAATAAACTCATCTGCAATTACTGGACACAATCCTGAAACCGGATATCAAATCTCATTCCACCAAGTTTTTACACGTAATCAATTCGTTGAACAAAGAAAAATCCGAGAATTCATAAAATTTCTGAACCACGAAAGAAAATTAACCCCAAACTAGTTTCAGCTAAGCTCTGAAGATGCCAACAGAATGACCGGCGAAACGTCAGCAAATTTGATTCATCAGCAAGAGACACATTATTTGTAAATAGTATAAGGATTGTGATTGGTAAATAATAAGCTGAAGTTTATTATTATCTGATAATTTATTCAAAACTGTGAATTCAAAAAAAAAAACATAAAACCTATTTATCGTCATCACTACTAAAAAAAATCAACAATGAATAATTTGTTATGTTATGTAAATAAACATCACGAATTACTAGAAATTTAAAAATATTTAAATAAAAACAGTATTTACTTTTTTGTGTGGAGTTAGTATCAGTATTACTTGCTAACAAATCAATACCCTCCCCTAAGCAATAAGGGATTTGTATTACAATTAGAATTTTAGTATTAGACGAAATACAAAATTAAATCGTAGTCAAATTTTTAGCGACTTAAAACATCGAG
The DNA here is from genome assembly GCF_029955315.1 of Cylas formicarius. Lineage (NCBI taxonomy): Eukaryota > Metazoa > Arthropoda > Insecta > Coleoptera > Brentidae > Cylas > Cylas formicarius. The sequence goes on from NW_026844214.1 coordinate 26,368,006, forward strand.
TCTCTTCGATAATCTAATTTTTATTCTGCCATGAACTTAGTTTCATATTTCGGCCAGTGTTCATTGTGCAACTAAAATTTGACTGCTATTTTTACTTTGAAATTTTATGAAATAAGTAGAACTTGGAAATTATGTTCCGCTCATTATTTATTATCAACAAAACTCGGAGACGGCGAAAGAGGCATCGTATTTCTACTTTCCATATTCGAAGAAGTGTTAAGAACTGCTAAAAAATAAATGCACGCCAGGTGGTGCGAATACTGCGCGTCTGCAGACAGAAAAGTTAGACTTGCAGTTTGCAGTTCAATTCTTATATTATTGTCATATTTTATTTATATACTATCGCAGTGCATTACTCTGTATATTCTCCGATTAAGACCCCTTGTTAAATAACCCTGATGCATAGCATCTTAGAATAACTATGTCTAAACCAACTGTGTTGAACTCATGCTGTGGTAGCAAATTGAATTTAATGCCGCCATGTTGAATAAAACTAACTAAAAATATGTGATATTCCTAAACTTCCATATGGGTTTTAATTGTCTCTATACTCAATGTTTACAATCTAGACGTGTTTTTGTTCACCTATTCTTAGCCAGTTGTGAAGTGCCCCTCTCTGTTTTGAGGACATTTTCGCACTTTATCGTGAGTGCTATTCAACTTTAATTTTGAGCTCGACTCCATAATAAAAGCCAAGGGAACTGAGCGTTACCACGTTTATTTGCTCCTTCTTCATACATAGGATTTTGGGCAATCCCGTAGTTATTGGGTTACTTTATAGTTGTCAGTAGCCCGTTACTGTCTCTCCACTTCCCCTCTAGTTCAAAAATGGGATCTTTCTATCGGAAGATTGGGTTGGATTTCAGTACTCGCGCATATAATACTATGAAAATTTTAACTAACACGAACAGAACACCGGCTCACCAGAGGAACAGATGAATTTTTCTTTTTGAATGTCGCAGATTGCAGTTGACTCCTGGATTCTGAGATGATGGTAGATGTGGTTTAAACTGAAGGTAACTCAGAATTACAGATTGTAACCTTTACATTCAATCACTTGAACTCAAATTAGAGAAATGCGTTAGTGCGTTTAACATTCCTTTTCATATTCTGAATGACTTTTTATATACCCAAAATATTAGATATACCACTTTATTTAGTAAGTTCAAAAATGGTAACCTAAAAAAACGTAACGAATTTAAAATAATGAAAAAAGACATTTTCCTGATGATGTTGATGGTTTCCTTTCACTTGGTTCTTAGTATAGCCTCCCTATTTCACCAACAGATGTTAACAATTTTAGACTACTTTCAGAGGTTACTTATCCAACCACCACATCATAGAGGTTTAATACGTTTGAGAGCTACCACTTACATCACTTCAATCAATTCTATGATATTGATATTCTATATATATGATTCTATGATATTGAGAGACGGACTAAGTTATTTTAAAAAAATAAAAACAAAATTTGTTGGTTATAAAAACAGACAAAGGCAATGTTACAGTGGTCATGGCGAAAAGTATATATGTAGAAAACTCAATGGGGTTCCTTAGTGACACCTATTCCAAACTTCAAAAAGACACTACATCCTCTGTTGAAAATAAATGCAATAACCGAGTAAATAAACTAAAACAACTTTATCGACGAAAATTATGCTAAAAAACATGAATCTGGAAGTTTTGGTTAGTTTGGTTGTTCTGCAAAATATTATTGAAGGGCAACCGAAGACAAGTACCTGGAGAATTGCATCAACTGCATGGAGGATATTAAAAGAACAGTTACATTTATTCCATATACAGAGGGTTCAAGCTCTTTTCACAAGAAATTTTCAACTAAGGATGTGTCCCAATGGTTTCGCCGCACCGATGATGCTTACTTTTTGTTCAAAAATTTTCTTTTCGGAGTTTTAGTTCATCGAGAGACGCAATTCGAAATTTTCACAAATTGAACTGAGGTGGCTTTTACTTGATGAAAATCAATCTATCAAAATAAATAAGAACCAAAAGTTCAGATTTTTACGAAATTATATATTTTTCATGACAATTGTAACGAATGTAATATTTACAAACTACCTGCTACTATATGTACCTAAAAATCACCATAAAACCTTAATTAATGTGGTTGTGAGAATTTAAGTTCAATAAAGGAGAGGTATTTGAATATAACTCATCGTTAAGCAATACGTTTGAATGTCTCATTTTATTAATCTCCATGGCTTTAAATAAATTAAATTTTCTACTTTTTGTGGCTGTATGTAAAATATCAAAATTGTCGTCAAAAATGTGTTTTTCTGTGTTTAAGTGTGTAGCATAATTAGAAACTAGGCTATTGTTTTTAAACGCTTTTTTATGCTCGTTAATGCGTTTCTTGAAGTATCTACCTGTTTGTCCAATATAAATTTTAGAGATCCACATTTCAACCTGTAGACACCCGATTTTTGAAATTTTTGACATTTCGTTTTATTATTTTTAAAAAAATTTCCTATTGTGCTGTTAGTTCTGAAAGCCATTTTGAAACCACATTTTGACAAATGTTTTGACACTTTTTCGCTAGGTTATCTTATGTATGTAATTGTTTTAAGTTGTTCGTTCTCGTGTTGTCTGGATTTGTTTTTTATTTATAATTTTATCTATAATGGACGAATTGTAGCCGTTGTTCAGTGCAGTTTGTTTAATGATATTAAGTTCTTTGTTGTAATTTTCTTTTGAGAGTGGCGTATTAAGAAGTCTGTGTCTAAAAGAGTAAACTGCATCCATTTTGCGTGTATAAGGGTGATTTGAGCTGTTATGTATGACTGTGTCCGTGTGTGAAGGTTAATGATTAACGGAAAAATCTAATTTGTTTTGCGTTTTCGTAATAGTCAAGTCTAAAAAATTAATTTTATACGATTATGTAATGAGTTAATGTAATTTAAAAAAGAATTCAATTGTCTGTCCGTTCCAACAAGGCAAGCAAAGACATCATCCATGTATCTATACCACCATAAAAAACTTTTACTTAAAGGACGTTCTAGTATGATATTTTCCAAATTATCCATAAAAATCTCGGCTAACAAAGGACTAAGTGGGTTTCCCATAATCAAACCTTCCCTAGAAATATAAAACTGTCCATTAAATTTAAAATAATTTTGGTCTAAAGATACTATTAAGCAATCTAATAAGTCTTGTTTCACCAATGGGTTAACCTGTTTCCGAGTTATGGTGAAATCTATTATATCTATCACATCCATGTTGCGTTAAAACGGATTTTGATATCTTTAATTTTGTTGATTAATTCAAAAGAATTTTTTTTTGCAATTTTTGGTTTAAAACCTGTGTGGAACTTTAAAATATTTACTAACTGGTGGAGCTGTAACAAGTTTGTTTATGGGAAACCCACTTAGTCCTTTGTTAGCCAAGATTTTTATGGATAATTTGGAAAATATCATACTAGAACGTCCTTTAAGTAAAAGTTTTTTATGGTGGTATAGATACATGGATGATGTCTTTGCTTGCTTTGTTGGAACGGACAGACAATTGAATTCTTTTTTAAATTACATTCACTCATTACATAATCGTATAAAATTAATTTTTTAGACTTGACTATTACGAAAACGCAAAACAAATTAGATTTTTCCGTTAATCATTAACCTTCACACACGGACACAGTCATACATAACAGCTCAAATCACCCTTATACACGCAAAATGGATGCAGTTTACTCTTTTAGACACAGACTTCTTAATACGCCACTCTCAAAAGAAAATTACAACAAAGAACTTAATATCATTAAACAAACTGCACTGAACAACGGCTACAATTCGTCCATTATAGATAAAATTATAAATAAAAAACAAATCCAGACAACACGAGAACGAACAACTTAAAACAATTACATACATAAGATAACCTAGCGAAAAAGTGTCAAAACATTTGTCAAAATGTGGTTTCAAAATGGCTTTCAGAACTAACAGCACAATAGGAAATTTTTTTAAAAATAATAAAACGAAATGTCAAAAATTTCAAAAATCGGGTGTCTACAGGTTGAAATGTGGATCTCTAAAATTTATATTGGACAAACAGGTAGATACTTCAAGAAACGCATTAACGAGCATAAAAAAGCGTTTAAAAACAATAGCCTAGTTTCTAATTATGCTACACACTTAAACACAGAAAAACACATTTTTGACGACAATTTTGATATTTTACATACAGCCACAAAAAGTAGAAAATTTAATTTATTTAAAGCCATGGAGATTAATAAAATGAGACATTCAAACGTATTGCTTAACGATGAGTTATATTCAAATACCTCTCCTTTATTGAACTTAAATTCTCACAACCACATTAATAAAGGTTTTATGGTCATTTTTAGGTACATATAGTAGCAGGTAGTTTGTAAATATTACATTCGTTAAAGACAGGGTGTTGTCCAAACAATTGTCATGAAAAATATATAATTTCGTAAAAATCTGAACTTTTGGTTCTTATTTATTTTGATAGATTGATTTTCATCAAGTAAAAGCCACCTCAGTTCAATTTGTGAAAATTTTGAATTGCGTCTCTCGATGAACTAAAACTCAGAAAAGAAAATTTTTGAACAAAAAGTAAGTATCATCGGTGCGGCGAAACCATTGGGACACATCCATAGTTGAAAATTTCTTGTGAAAAGAGCTTGAACCCTCTGTATATGGAATAAATGTAACTGTTCTTTTAATATCCTCCATGCAGTTGATGCAATTCTCCAGGTACTTGTCTTCGGTTGCCCTTCAATAATATTTTGCAGAACAACCAAACTAACCAAAACTTCCAGATTCATGTTTTTTAGCATAATTTTCGTCGATAAAGTTGTTTTAGTTTATTTACTCGGTTATTGCATTTATTTTCAACAGAGGATGTAGTGTCTTTTTGAAGTTTGGAATAGGTGTCACTAAGGAACCCCATTGAGTTTTCTACATATATACTTTTCGCCATGACCACTGTAACATTGCCTTTGTCTGTTTTTATAACCAACAAATTTTGTTTTTATTTTTTTAAAATAACTTAGTCCGTCTCTCAATATCATAGAATCATATATATAGAATATCAATATCATAGAATTGATTGAAGTGATGTAAGTGGTAGCTCTCAAACGTATTAAACCTCTATGATGTGGTGGTTGGATAAGTAACCTCTGAAAGTAGTCTAAAATTGTTAACATCTGTTGGTGAAATTGGGAGGCTATACTAAGAACCAAGTGAAAGGAAACCATCAACATCATCAGGAAAATGTCTTTTTTCATTATTTTAAATTCGTTACGTTTTTTTAGGTTACCATTTTTGAACTTACTAAATAAAGTGGTATATCTAATATTTTGGGTATATAAAAAGTCATTCAGAATATGAAAAGGAATGTTAAACGCACTAACGCATTTCTCTAATTTGAGTTCAAGTGATTGAATGTAAAGGTTACAATCTGTAATTCTGAGTTACCTTCAGTTTAAACCACATCTACCATCATCTCAGAATCCAGGAGTCAACTGCAATCTGCGACATTCAAAAAGAAAAATTCATCTGTTCCTCTGGTGAGCCGGTGTTCTGTTCGTGTTAGTTAAAATTTTCATAGTATTATATGCGCGAGTACTGAAATCCAACCCAATCTTCCGATAGAAAGATCCCATTTTTGAACTAGAGGGGAAGTGGAGAGACAGTAACGGGCTACTGACAACTATAAAGTAACCCAATAACTACGGGATTGCCCAAAATCCTATGTATGAAGAAGGAGCAAATAAACGTGGTAACGCTCAGTTCCCTTGGCTTTTATTATGGAGTCGAGCTCAAAATTAAAGTTGAATAGCACTCACGATAAAGTGCGAAAATGTCCTCAAAACAGAGAGGGGCACTTCACAACTGGCTAATAATAGGTGAACAAAAACACGTCTAGATTGTAAACATTGAGTATAGAGACAATTAAAACCCATATGGAAGTTTAGGAATATCACATATTTTTAGTTAGTTTTATTCAACATGGCGGCATTAAATTCAATTTGCTACCACAGCATGAGTTCAACACAGTTGGTTTAGACATAGTTATTCTAAGATGCTATGCATCAGGGTTATTTAACAAGGGGTCTTAATCGGAGAATATACAGAGTAATGCACTGCGATAGTATATAAATAAAATATGACAATAATATAAGAATTGAACTGCAAACTGCAAGTCTAACTTTTCTGTCTGCAGACGCGCAGTATTCGCACCACCTGGCGTGCATTTATTTTTTAGCAGTTCTTAACACTTCTTCGAATATGGAAAGTAGAAATACGATGCCTCTTTCGCCGTCTCCGAGTTTTGTTGATAATAAATAATGAGCGGAACATAATTTCCAAGTTCTACTTATTTCATAAAATTTCAAAGTAAAAATAGCAGTCAAATTTTAGTTGCACAATGAACACTGGCCGAAATATGAAACTAAGTTCATGGCAGAATAAAAATTAGATTATCGAAGAGACTCGATGTTTTAAGTCGCTAAAAATTTGACTACGATTTAATTTTGTATTTCGTCTAATACTAAAATTCTAATTGTAATACAAATCCCTTATTGCTTAGGGGAGGGTATTGATTTGTTAGCAAGTAATACTGATACTAACTCCACACAAAAAAGTAAATACTGTTTTTATTTAAATATTTTTAAATTTCTAGTAATTCGTGATGTTTATTTACATAACATAACAAATTATTCATTGTTGATTTTTTTTAGTAGTGATGACGATAAATAGGTTTTATGTTTTTTTTTTTGAATTCACAGTTTTGAATAAATTATCAGATAATAATAAACTTCAGCTTATTATTTACCAATCACAATCCTTATACTATTTACAAATAATGTGCCTCTTGCTGATGAATCAAATTTGCTGACGTTTCGCCGGTCATTCTGTTGGCATCTTCAGAGCTTAGCTGAAACTAGTTTGGGGTTAATTTTCTTTCGTGGTTCAGAAATTTTATGAATTCTCGGATTTTTCTTTGTTCAACGAATTGATTACGTGTAAAAACTTGGTGGAATGAGATTTGATATCCGGTTTCAGGATTGTGTCCAGTAATTGCAGATGAGTTTATTTGTCGTAGACTTACAGGTTTTCTGGTGTTCTTTTAGCCTAGTAGATATTATTCGTCTTGTCTCTTCAATGTATTCTTGCGGTGTCTCAAACCGAGTTTTGCTTTTAACAGATCGAGAATATTGGGAGATTTTTGGACAAGTGGTAAATCTGGTGATAACATAATGTTTCTTGACAACTTTTGATATGTGGTCAGTTATGTTCTGAATGTAGAGAAGGACCACACTAGCTTTCGGGTTTATTTTCTTTGGGAGGTTGCAGATAAGTATATTTTGTGACACTTCTCTTATTTGAGAGAGAAGAGAGAGCGCAGAGTTTTAATTTTGAGTCAGCGATTGGGTTTGAGAGTTTTAGGGTTCTGCAAACAAAGGAGTTGATAACCGCTAACTTCTGAACCGGATGACGATGTGATAATGCATTAAGGCTTCGGCCTGTGTGCGTAAGTTTTCTCTAGACTAAGAATAGAATATAGACTAAGAATATCTAAGAATGAGAGAACCTATCTTAGGATTTATCGAGTTTTAATGGTCGAGAAAATCTCGGAGGAATGCTTAAATATGATGCCAATAAAAGTATCATTATCTATAGTTTTAGTTTTACATGCTAAATGTCGAAGACTCTCTTCTCAACGGGCTGATGATAATGAAGGATCCATTGCTGTTCCTGATGCTTGTTGTTTCTCGGTTAAATCTGAAATTGTAATGAGAGTTTTATAAATGGAGTCTGTATCAAAACTAACCAGAATATCGTTTGCACCTAATGTAATGGTTTTTAAAGTAAACACTATCAGTTTTTCCTGTAAAGGGTTTTTATGGAGAAAGTAGATATTATGCTAGAGAATACATTGAAGAACCAATAATGCTAACAATTAGTCGAAGTGGCAGCTGCTGTGAAAAATTAAATTGAATCTCGATATTTATGTGAGTTATAACTTCATCAGTTGCCACAAAATTTTAATAAAAGAAAATTTTTCTAAAATATTCATAGGATGTCTGCCTCGGTAGCAATTTTTTAGCTCTTATAGCTATAATACGACATTTCTAGAAAACTCTTAAGACTTCGCCGAATAGCCTTTTAATGCCTAAAGTTAACTTTCCAAGTTATCCTCCTTCTTTTTAAAAAACTCCTGGGATTTTTGTGATTCATATCTTTTGCTATGAAATGGGAGTTTTTGAAGTCGAAAAATGTATTAAAGGTTGACAAATAAAAATTCGAAATCGACTGCATTGTATGTCTAAAAACTCAAAATTTATTTCGTTTTGAAATGAACCAGTGCGTTTGCACGTATGGCAGCAGCATTTTTTACCTTCGATTTCATTCTACAAAATCCGGTTTTTAAGGAAGCAATCTCGTAGGGGCGTCAACGAGAGAATAAAAGAAACATCTGGATTTTTCGAATTGATTAAATGGCCTACATCCGTTTCAGTCCTTTTCGGCATGCCAATGTTTGTCACTGGCAAAAACGCGGCGATCGCCGACTTCTTTTTTCGAATGTTTTATTTCCATTCGGGTTCCTTTGAATTATTCCAAGCGTTTCAAAGTATGTTAATGGATTATATACATTTTCATATCTAGATCCTTTCTTTCTAATATAAAAATTAATCAATCTACTAGAAGATTATTTGATTAAACTTTCAATGTTTTTAATTCGCATGGAAGTATGAAAACGTTAGCTTGTCAGACTGATTCATGAGATTTAAAAAAAAATGTGAACACATCAGACTCGTTTGATTCTCTAAAATTTCATTAAATTTATCAATGCCAAGCAAGTGACAATTCCAGATGATTGATCGACGATAAAGAAAAAAAGAGCCGTATAGCAAATTTGTCGCGATGTTCTCAGATCAGTTTTTTTTTTTTTTAATAACTAGCTGACCGTTTTCAATATATCGAATGGCATGGCAGAAAAAGGGCTTATGCGCCATGATCTTCCACAGAGATCCGTTTTTGGAATCACAAATTCTACTGAATAAAGTTGAAGTGACCCTGAGTGCTATACAGAAATGATTTTCATAAACAACAAGAAAAAAACTCAAAAATTGACCTTAGCATGCGGCAAAATAACCTTCTTATATCTGTTGAATATAACTCTGCTGGGGTTTGGCATTGACATTTCAGATTTCAGATCTATACAGAAAGTTATCCAACAGATTGTTCTGAGAGCAGCTTACTTCGGTCTATTCCATAACTTGATGTCCTACGGTATTGCGCTTTGAGAAAGGTTTTCGAATTGAAAAGAATGACATTTTGGTACTTGAGTAGCTCAGCAATGAACTAATCTTTTCCCATTACATAGCTAGCTGTTAACACGTACTTAGAACAGTTCTAAATATCCATAAATATTTTGATGAATATGTCAAAATTGTTGAGCTGCGTGACCGTAGCATCAGGCTGGCATCAGCTATCGCTCATATCTTTTTCAATCTCAGTTTGATAAGACCCATATAAATTTTTTTAACGCACCATCAAATACTATCCAATCTCTAGCACGCGGAAAGTTTAAACGAATAATGAAGTAATTTATGTTTGAGGTTCCATTGTATGGAGCTGGACAATTAGAGCTGCTTAAGTAAACAAGACCTGCAATACAACTTTGATTATATGTATCCATAATTTACGTATTTACTTAGAGAATAGGAGAGAAACTCACTTATTTTTAACTTGGAGAACGAAAATATATGTTTTGTAGCTTATAAACCAAGCAATTACAAGTTAAAACAACACTTCCAAAACTATAAAAATGGAATGCTTGCAAATATTCCATTAGTAATAATGCAACGTTATAGGAATCAATAATAACCAACGATATTTAACTACTAGTTAATTTATTGATAATTTCAATGAACTAAGAAACTTCAAATATGAAATAACTGACATGAGAATATTTAGACTTAGAACTTTATGTCCATTATTAGTTGGTAAGAGTCTATTTAATTGTTGCTCTAATTTCAACACTATTACTATAAGTGGATTTGACTTTTAATTTAGATTGAGCTATTAAATTTTGCTATTATTGAGCAACCTTAACCCAAGAACAACTTAAGCATTATATTTGAATGTTGAAGAATAAGAATAAGCTGTTATTATTGCAAGGGTTCAATACTGCAAATTTTTCTATCAAATATCAGTTAAAAATCAGTTTCCCGTGTGCAAATTTACTTAAATGACATGGAGGGCAAGAATGTGATTTAATGATCCCGGCATTCAGAATATACGGCGTAATTGTACTATTTTAACAATTTAGTTTCGAACCCAATCACTCGAAGTATGATTTCCGTGTTGTTACGCTCCCATTGTTAATTATCTTTTTGTCCCATATATTTGACAATGGGATGTTAAAGTCTTTGTGCTATGCTAATTCCACATTTCGCCCTCACGCGATTTCTTTTTTTTGTTATCTTGTTATTTGCGTCGGATCGGCACACACACACACACACACACCCACGCACGCACGCACCCACACACACTCACACACATACACACACACACACACACGCACGCACGCACCTACAAATACACATACACATACACATACACACACACACACACACACACACCCACACACACACCCACACACACACGCACGCACTCACACACTTTGATAGTGCATGCCAGAAAGCTAGCAAGACGGTATCCAGCTGGTCATTGCGGGAGCAACGCCTATCGACCTATTAGCGTTTGAGAGAGCCAAGCTCTATGACGCTAAAAGGAAATTCGACAACTTCAAGGAGGCAAAAACAAGGATAAAAGCGGAAACCCAGCAAGAGTAGCAGGACGACGGGGGGGGACGGGCAGATGGACGGAGCGTCTGATTCCGAATATGAATATCTGGTTTTCTCGAAAACACGGGGACACAGACTTCTATCTGATCCAGCTACTGACGGGACATGGACAGTTCAACGCTTATCTTTTTAGGATGGGCTTACACAACACCCCTATGTGTAAGTATTGTCCTGATAAAATTGACGACGCCGAACACACGTTCTTCGAGTGTGCTCAGTGGAAGGACCATAGAAGTAGCACCGAAGAGATCATAGGCGCCAGGCTCTCAAGTCTGGTGACGTCTATGATCGAACAGGAGGGAAACTGGTCGGCTGTTGCAACCTACTCACAGCGCCTTCTGAAAGATAAAATTTCAGCAAGGGACCAGTAGCCAAAAGTAGGCGCCATGGGGCGCAGCACGGACTGGATTGATGTAATGCTAACGCGGTTCCAATCCAGTCCTCCCCGTACCATCTGCGGGGGAGGGGAAGAGGAATGTTTTTTTTAGTGGGTAAAAATCTCCACACTACCGCCTATCGATATCTGCCGCAAGATGGGCGGCAGAGTTTACGATGATGGTGTTTTCGTACCTCTTTACAAAAAAAAAACACACACACACACACACATACACACACAAACACACACACACACACACACACGCAAGCACGCACACACACACCCACGCACGCACGCACCTACACACACTCACACACACTCACACACACACACGAACTGCCAAGAAATGTTAAACTAGTAGCGTATGCAGATGATGTAGCCGTAGTGATCGTCGCAAAACATCTTGACGAGATAAACCATATTTCGACATAACCTTTGACAAAGTCAACCAGTGGATCAACAAAATGAATCGCCAACTGGCGAAGCACAAGACTGCGATAGTGCTTATTACCAGCAGAAAAGCAGTAGAGACCATCAAGCTGAAAGTCGGTACACATGAAATAACATCACAACCGTATATTCGATATTTGGGCGTGATGCTTGATGTTTAACTCAATTTCAAACAACAGGTGGAACACATCAGTGCCAAAGCATCAGTAGTAAGAGCTAGTCTTGCATGACTGATGCTTAACGTCGGCGGCCCAAAGCAGAGCAGAAGATTACTACAGTTGTCACATCGGTGCTTACTTACGGAATATCCATTTGGGCAGTTGCGTTGAAGCTGCAAGAGTCATGGAGAAAGGCTGGACCAGTGTATCGTCTAAGTGCTGTAAGAGTAGCCAGCGCCTTCCGCACTATATCGGAGGAAGCAGTGTGTGTCATTTCCGGAACTTTGCCACTCAGAATTCTAGCTGAGGAAAGACAGAACCTTTACCAACGAAAGAGGTCAACTACACTAAGTGCCGAGGAACTTAGAGCTGAAGAACGGCAGAACAGCATCACACGATGGCAATCGCAATGGGATACCGCAACAAACGGAAGATGGACATACCGTCTCATACCAAAGATCGACTTTTGGCTGAACCGGAGTCATGGCAAGGCCAACTATTATCTAACGCAGATGTTGCCAGAACATGGATGCTTTCGGACGTATCTTCATCGCTTCAAGCATGATGATTCACCGGAATGCCCGTCCTGCCCAGGAACTTGAAGAAGAACATTCAACCAGAGACAATAGTAGAAGCAATGCTGTCATCAGGAGCTGCCTGGAATGCTATTAATTCGTTTGTCACGGAAGTCCTTACGGAACTCCGTTCTATTGAGAGGAGAAGAACAAATGTCCACTAGAAGAAAGAAGAAAATATAAAATATTAGCTACCAGAAGGAAGAGCAGCAGCTAATTCCTCTTTCTGCGATGTAATGCCTAAAAGGCGGGAAACACACACACACACACACACACACACACACACACACACACACACACACACACACACACACACACACACACACACACACACACACACACACACACACACACACACACACACACACACACACACACACACACACACACACACACACACACACACACACACACACACACACACACACACACACACACACACACACACACACACACACACACACACACACACACACACACACACACACACACACACACACACACACACACACACACACACACACACACACACACACACACACACACACACACACACACACACACACACACACACACACACACACACACACACACACACACACACACACACACACACACACACACACACACACACACACACACACACACACACACACACACACACACAGAAATCATAAAGCGCCGGGATTGGACGGAATTCCCTGACAACCATTATAAATGCAACACCGACATTATTCCTAAATCTGTTATTATTTGCCTGACTGACCGTTCTATCAAGTTTTTTGGTCCGGATTTCAGAAAAACGCAATCGAAAAAGCCAAACTGGCACTCAAACTAAATGATTATCCCGAAACACTAGTCAACAATATCATCAAAAAACGCGTCTATCTTTCTTACAACGAAAACCAAAAAAATTCTAGAAAACAGGAAAAACAAAAAAACACCTATTTGTCTCTCATACCGGGTATGTCAGAAGTTTTTATCAAAATTTTTGCAAACCACAACATTACTGTTGCTCACAAGGGTTTTAATCTAATGAAGAACAACTACAGCAAATTAAAAGACAAAATACCGGATGGGAAAAAAAGTCATGTTGTTTACAAGATTCCATGTAACGACTGCCCTCAAAAGCAGAATAAATATGATAAAAAAAATACTACTGCGCTGTGTGTGTGTGTTTTTTTTTCTATTCTGCTACACATACGTATACCTTCAATATATAGAAAAATATATTTAAAAATCCTTATGTGTACACCACAATTCTTCTTCGAGAGATAAATTTTTGGAAATCCTCTGAATTCCACTTGATCCCCATGGAGTGCCACATAATTCCGTTATAGTTCTTTTTCTTTAAAGATAGACATTAAAATAATAAGTTATTATTAAATAATACATAAAATAAAAAAATCAATTAGTACAATTACAAAATAGGGTGGTAATTAATGCGCTAAAAAGCAGTCGAAAGCGGTATTTTACTTGTGTATGTGGTTTAATTATTGTAATATATTGATTTAGATCTTTTAAATATATATGGAATTTTGTTTCCATTCTGTATCTGCCGCGTTTTTTGGGCCGGATGTTGGATGTTCCGTGCTCTGTGAGGACGATCCGTAAGTACGCGACAAGTACGACGGATCATTCTTTCGGCTTTCCGGTAAGCTGGACCTGTTCCGAAACGCAAACATTCTAATATATATTTTTTAACTGGAGCTCATATAAAATACATTACACGTGAACCTCGAGAATATCTAAAAAATGAATGCACTTTTTGAAAGAACAAATGCGGCAACGCTGGTGGCGCTTTAACAGCGTTGAAAGCGAATAAGTATATGGAAAAGCGTATACCAGTGACGCCCTAATGTTTATCAAGTATAGTGGCGCTAATAGCAGGCTGTCCAAGACGCACCTCTAATTTTTTAACTAAACAATCTTGAGTCGCGTTAACGATCCGGATCGAATTAAGAGATGTACCTACCATACTTTAGGAGCCCCTACTCCCCTTTGGAGGTGATGAAATAAGTTTTTTGCCATAAAATATAAGTTTGTCATATTACTTGATACGATAAGTACAAGACTTGCATCGTTTTTTTTTTTTTAAATAGGTTTAAAACCGTGCGAGGTGAGGTTTCATATATGAAATCAACCAGTCAATGGGGACACGAGATATGGAAAGTTTCAGCAGAGTCGTCGCCACATTGCTTTGAAAACACATATTTATGGAAATATAGAACCTCTTTTTTTACAGGAATATTGCGACGTAGACCAGTATCTTTTTAAGTCGGCGCGGGTAAAGAAGACACAGAAGCTCCAGTCGGGTACCATCGGTAAAGTAGGCGACTGATATATTTCCACCACTACATATGTTGGATTGGAATTTCCCATTTGATGGTTTGACTGACTAAATGAGAAAACTTGAAGGTAACCTCTTACGGAATGCTATGGAAATATGTTTGGGAACATATTGGTGCATTACTCTGTCTTCCAGTCAATTTCACATAAGCTTTGCACGTATTATAGAAATGCCACCTACTTTTTTGTGTTAATACTATTGAAAGTAGTAGGTGGTAGTCGAGTTGGTAGGCCAATGTTAGTAATATAGGTGGACTTTCGAATATCGCCTCCCAGAGGGTGTTTCTTTTGAACATAATACATACGGGCGTTCAATAACTCTCACTGCTTAGACTGGATGGCTTTTAGAGTGGGCGTAAACTATGGTCATATACCCTGATCAAATTCAGAACTAGAAAATCGTTGTGTCACAGCATTGAAAATAATAGTAAAATTTATTGTAGACACCTAGTAGAGTCTCGAAAATTTCAATTTTTAGAGCCAAATTCTAATTGTTTAAAATAATTTATGATGTTATTGAGTTTCATTTCAATTATTTTTTACTTAAATTTTATGCGTATTAAACCTTACTTAACAATATATTATTCGTTATCGCAGGTAGAATTAATGACATTGACTGACCTGATTTTGTCCAGGGGGGCGTAGTTTGGTAATTTATAAAACTGGGGAAAGTTTCGTATCTTCAAATCGTAAACACATATCATTAGAATTATATTTTTAAAATATTTATTAAGACATGTAGTGAATAACTAAATGATTTAGCAAAAATATTCACACACATTGCGGAAAACGTATAAATTTATATTAGAGAAAATTAACTGTTTTTAGAGGTTGGTTTTTCAAAAGGTGGGGATTTAGTTAAAGAACAGATATAGACTAAAGGGAGGCACTGTGATAAAAGTTAGAACTAAAAAAATCGATGTTTTCGTGTCATAGCGAAAGATGAATTATTATTAAAAATAATAGTTGCACCATTTGTGAATGAAAAGTATGCAAATCATCGGCTAGATTCGCATGCCTTTTTACAAAATCAAGTATTTAAGTAAATTGGTAAATTATTTTTAAGGTGGCTAACAAAATACACACACAGAAAAGTTCAAATACTGTTCGTTGATGTAGCGCATAAAAAATTAGGAAAGAGAACGACTCGTGTATGGCATACGTAGTTAGTTCGTAATATTAGTCTGAAGGTTGCAACACAGTGAAAAAGTGATGCGTTTAAGTGGGGTTCAGAGAGGCTATTTGGACTGTAGAAGTTTTTCTTTGAACGGGGTTAAATAGCGTCTCCTAGAGCATTAGCGGAGAAGGGCATTACAGTATTTAGCATGAGCGTCCAGCTTTCATTGTTGTTGAGATTACCACAGAAACACACTTTTATGTAGTAGTAGCAGCGACTTTTTAGTTAAGATGGCTTTCGAGTTTGCTTCATGGGTTGATCGGAGATTAGAGGGTAGATACAGATAAGTTACTAGCCTCAAGGATCAGCAATAAATAAAAGAAATTGATGAAACAGTCAGGTTAATTGGGATATCTGAAAATCATCAATAAAAATAAAATTAATTTTGAAAATATTATAAAATAAAAAAAATAAAATAGCAAAGAAAATCAAAATCATCAATAAGATAGATAAATTAATTTTGTAAATACTAAATAAGTAAATTAAAAAAATGTATATGGTTTCTAATATCCTATTTTATTAATGAAAAGTTTTTGTTTTGCAGATATTATTGCTGATGGTCAGGCGAACAATATGATCATATCAAGTCTCATTGCCACCTTTGGGACCGCCATTGCTTTTCTTACATTGGTGTTTGCTTATGGGTCAAGTCGGCGGGGTCTACAGCCATTGTGGGGGAGCTAGGGAGTCGTGGGGAAGGAGGACACGCCCACCAAAGTAGAGGAGTGGGATTCTCCCAGAGCATACATATCTCTACTTGTTTGATGGGCTAGGTCTTACCCATAAAGCAAAAAGTATAAACCAGGAATTTCTTATTTGTGCTTCACTTAAGGGAACTGCATTTCCATCCAGTAGCTTTGCAACTGGACCTGGTCGTACCTATGAAGCCCAAAGTACAAGTCAAGATTTTGTTCTTTGTGTTCCGTTTAAGAAAACTGCAAAAACAGTGGGCACTTTTTATTTTATAAAAAAAATATTTATTGAAATAGAATACAGATACTGCCATCATAAAATTTTGGATAAATCAAAGTGTTGTTTTTTGTCATAGCTTCCAAACTCATTACTTCTGAGAAAACTTTGGAGGATAATTTGTTCAACAAACTGTTTGATGTAATCTTTTATGTATTCCAAGAATAGCTTTCGCAACAGTCACATCTTGTAGACCTCGTGATTAGATATCGGATAGTAATAACCTGACATTCTTCCATCAACGGCTAACATAAGTCTTGCCAGGGTGCTACCAAGTTCATATGCTACGGCTGCTCTAAGTTCATATGCTCAATGGCACTGAGACTCGTGTTACATGCTGTCTGTGCAATGTGAGGTCTATTATCATGCATTAATGTAAAATGGAACAACCTTTTGGAGGATATGTAATGATGTTAGAGCTCCATTTTCAAAAAATACAAGATTTGTAAATCGCACTTTCTTCTACAATCTCACTCGTTAGCCCAAGGGATTGAAGCACTGCTTCCGCCAATCTTCTAAGTATAGTTGTTACATTACTTACATTTACAGGTTGTTTATTAGAGGCACAGCAGTAGATGTTTGATATCTTAAAGAACTAATATGAGAAAGCGATCATCCGCTGCAGTAGTTTATCTCCTTCTGTCAGAGCTTTCCGTCTGTAAATACACATTCCAAGCATTTCGAACTGTAGACCGAGGAATTCTCAGAGTATTGAAGACATAACTTTTACTACGGCCATCCGTAATTAAGGCAACAATTCGACCTATCTCTGCGGTAGTTAATACCATGATGACAACTAAATAAATTATTGCTCTACTGCAACTGCCAAACATTCTGTCACCACAATGACATACTTAGCCACCGTCGATTGTCTCATACAAGGAGTAGTGATAATGGTTTTATTCAAAAAATAAAAGATTTAGGATACATAAAGGATTATAGCAAACAAGTTGAAACCCACATTATCAACCTAAATTTTCCCACAGGGCGTTTTGAAGCTTTGATAAAAAAATGTTTTATTTTAGTCCCTATGATACTGCCCAAAACAAAAAAAAACTAAAATAACAAGAAACAATTAAAATTAATCGATTTACTAATTAGCAAAAAATCCTGAAAATCGAATGGAAAATTAAAAATTATCCAAAATTTTTGGATGATGGAATTTTTTGCCCGAGAGTATAGCTTTAAATAATTAGTTTTTAAGAAACCTAGCAAAAGAAACATACCTTATCTTCTTTCACTATAATTACGTTTGGGGTGTCAGTTACGCATTAGACTTACAATATATACCATTTATTGTAACATCTTTCTGACATTAAACAAATCACAACAGAACTTTTATCTTTTGGGAATTTACTTAGTTTTAGTATCCGAAATGGAAACTTGACATAGATGTTGTGGAAAATGATATTGATACAATACATGTTCCTTTTGCTTTATACGAATCAGAAACTTAATTATATATTCGTTGTGTTGTACAATTTCATGAATCTGCAACTAGTTCAAAAGTTAAAAGTTAAAAAATTTATATTAAGATTCGTCTGAAAAATAAAAAAGCACTTTGTAAGATTTGTCTAAAATAATTTCAATTTAAGAGAGCTCAGAGGAAATAGTAGGTCAAAAAGTTTTCCGGATATGATGTGTCCAAGTCAGTTCATTTTTATTTCAACTATTATTATTCCCTTGATAAATTTAAAATATACTCACCTTATCGAAATGAGCAATGAGTAATTAGTAGTGCCGCTTATAAGCCACTTTTGAGGGAATTTTGAATTTTCGTGAACATTCGGGTTCGGAAAATCTTCGGCAATGGCCGGAGTCTGCATGTGCAGTATAACTCGTACAGCTGTATCGAGAATTTCTTCAAAAACCGAAGGAATTTTTAAGATTAGAATTATGGGTTCCCGGTGAGCAACTTACCTTTTGCGAAAGAGATTGATGATGTATCATCAATATATTCAATTGACTCGTCTTTTGGGTTTTTAAATTTAATTTTAATTTAATTCGATCCTCAGATTCTTCGTCTTTCATAACCATATGCTGCTGATTCCCAGGTTTAACAGAAGTTTCTTTGGAACCAAACAATTTAGAGGCCAATGAATCTAAATATTTGGTAATTGGAGAAAATTTATTTTTCATTACTTTCACCAAAAATTATATGAAACTAAAGAAAAAGGTTGACGGTATCGACTTCACTCCCTTTATCTATTGTTAAGAAGTTGTACTTCTCTTTCAAAGAAGAATATTTCTTTGAATTTATCAAAAGTGAAATCGTTATAACATGACGTACATTCAAATAATCCTATTTAAATAACATTATCAAATTGCCACGAAATAAATGTTTTGGAATATGAGAATATGTTGGACACAAGTAAAAGCAATCTATATTTCTATGGATAGTCATACAAAAACATTCTTGTATTATATTTTTGCTTGCTTGCACCTGCTTTCTCGGATGGAGGAATGTTGTTTTCCTAATTTTTAAATCTATAGTAATTGATTCCTTTGAATGGTTTTAGAAGCATTTTCAAATACTGGTATTTAACTTGAAATAAAGATTTTGAATAGAACCATTAGGATGTTCAATTAAACTTATTATGACCTTTGTTTTCCCACAGTTTAAAGGTCAACAATAAGACAGTTCATTGGCGATGGCAAAAGTTCCCGATGTCTCTTATAACTTTTTAAAACTTGCGTATCGTTGTTGAAAACTAGTAAGATAATTGTTTGTGGTATCATTCTAATCAACGACAAAATGATGTTAATGGTAACACTACAATATAAATGTTATCAATCAATACAGCGCAATTCAGTTGCTCATAAGCTTCGGGCTCAGGAGTCACAGAAGTATAAAATGCTTGTCAAACGAACACAGCCTCTCAATAGTAAAACACACAGTGGATCTGGTATTGTGTTACTCATAAATGACCCTAGGGATATAATTTCTACGTTCTTCTCTGCACGAAAATGTTATCAGGATGGATGGATGAGCAGCTAAAACAATTTATCACACCGAAAGTTTTTAACTATATTTAGATTTAGACCGAAATAATATTTGCTATGAAAACCTCAGAGCAACCCAAGACATTTGCTCTATTCCAGAGGAAATAAATCTTTATGACGTAATCACTTTCAAAAATAAAAGCAACCAATTAATTCATATGCATTTCGAAACTTAATCATTTCGATAAATTTGAGTATAAAGATTTATTTTATTCTCTCAAAAATCTTAAAGAAACACTACTAAAATCTAAAATATCCAAAATTTATATAAAAAAAAAAGATTAATGAACTTATAAGATTTTTATTTAACATAATCACAGTCGTATTAATTAAAAAAAAATAAAAGAAAATTAAAATTAATCCAGCCTAAAACAAAAAACGAACTTACAAGGATACTTGACGAAAATCACAATTCATCAATTTCTAGACATTCAGGCTATATTCATAAACGAATCAAAGAAAATTTTAAAAATTCATTAAATCCTGCCAGTCTTACCAAATAAACAAAACTAACAAAGTGTAAACGCAGAAACTATGAAAAATGTTGTAAGAAGAATTAAATCTCGATTAAATCCTTACAAACGTTGGAAACAAACTGTAACCCGAAATTTAACTGAATTGAACTGAGGTGGCTTTTACTTGATGAAAATCCATTTATCAAAATAAATAATAACTAAAAATTAAGATTTTCATGAAATTATATATTTTGACATGATAATTGTTTCGACAACACCGTGTCTTTATCAAACATTTGATAAAGACAAAACAATTGTCATGTTGTTAAAACATTGTCAAATATGTAGTTTCGTGAAAATCTGAATTTTTAGTTCTTATTTATTTCTTATCTATTCAGAAAAACGTAACTAAACGCAAAACTAAAACGCAGTGGATCGTACCTGCGTCGTTCCGCCGGCGGATCGATCTGACTTGTGCCGTTTGTACAACCCAAAGAGGGCTACAATAAGGAGAAACAGAGGGTCATATAATGTCTTGTTTTAGAATTTTCTTTATTTGTTTATCAACCTCTGTTTTATGAACTTCGATAAATTTTTGAACTTATTGGGGTAGGATCAGACTGATATTGTTTTATAGCTTTGGTCGAGGTTAAATGATCATTTGGCAAGTTATATATATATATATATATATATATATATATATATATATATATATATATATATATATATATATATATATATATATATATATATATATATATATATATATATATATATATATATATATATATATATATATATATATATATTCTACGCAGATATCTAGAACCGAAGATTTCTCTTCATTATTTAAATGTTCTAACTTTAGGTTTTCTATTAAAATGTTAAGACGGTCCACAGTAGGAATTTGGATTTAGGTTAAGAATTAGGGACTGATTTTCATTATATGGTTCTAAAAATAATCTAATTTCTTCAATTTTAAGTTTTTGTTATTAGCGTTTGAGAGAGTAGTGAGTGACTTTTATTAAAAATTTTATATTAGGGCAAACACCTTCAGATATCAATTTCGATAATGGTTTCTGAGCGAGGCTCTAGATAATAAACATTTCAATTTAATATTTATTTATTAATATTGGGTATACAGTTTAACTTAAGCACATTTTTCTTGAAGCAAAGTGTAGCTTCATGACCTTTTAGGTAATCATTTCCTATTAAACCATCAAAGGGTAGATTTGATTTGGCTTTAACAATGTGAAATTTCACATCGAAACATTTGTTAAAAATTTGTATATACTGCCTATAGTAGAAATAGGGGAATTGACACTTAAACCGTTTAAGGTTATGGTTTCAGAAGGGTTATATTTACATTGACTTTGTTTTAATTTTTCTAATTTAATAAGAGAAACATTAGCTCCAGTATCTATCAGAAATTTGAATTCTATACCATGAAGGATAGTTTTGATATATACTACGTTCTCATTTGTCAATAAAATATTTTTTGTATTTTGAATATTACTAGAAATAGTAGAGTAAGAATTAGAAGTATTCTCAGTCTTTTTTGGAACAGAGAGTGCAACATGATTTGGCCAAGATGCATTGGAATATTTAGACTGATTTTGTGGTTAGTATTATCCGATTTAGAAGGAGTTGGGTGAGAATTTGGATTGGAAAGTAAAATTTGAGTTGGTTTCAGGCTATTTGAATGTCGGACTCTACTTGAGAGTTGTTGAAGTTTAAATTAAAATTCACCTGTTCAGAATTTCCTACTCTTTTGACGTTGAGAATTATTGGAGGGTTGATTTCGTCTTTACTATTATACTCTCGTTTTCTACATTCCGAAATTAAATGTCCACGATTTTTACAGTAAGTGCAAAACTTGACATTAACATTTTGATTATTTGAAAATCCTCGAAAATTATTTTTTTTCATTTAATTTAAGTTACAAAATATTCAAATTTTAAAAATTATGTTTGTGAAGGTCAAAGAAAAATAAAAGTTATTAGAATAAAGGTTAACGGAAAACTATAATGCTTGTTCAACAAAAACAAAACAATCGATAAGAAAATCGTATAACTTACGAATTGCCCTGCGCTGTAACCCAGAACTGCAATTGTTTTCTACACTGGCGTTTTGGTTTCTTGCCTGAAGAATTGAGATCCACCAAATTTCGTAGAACCTCTAGGCTTTTGTCTCGGAAACCGTAGCTGAAAGTATCCCACTTCTGACACCAACTTTTTGTTGTGTTACTCAAAAAATGACCATGTATTTTCTACGTGCTTCCCTGCACCAAAAATGGATGGATGGAAAGACTTTAACTATTTTATTTAAAGTCTTAAAATTATTACAAGTATAGAGCAGGTTTCACCTAACTTACTCGAACCTGAGACTTGAGTTAGACTGGTTTTTTCTGGAAATCTGAGAAAGAAGATGCTCCTTGCGTTCAAATGTTTACTTGATTGTGAGAGTAAAACGTCTTTCCATGTTGGATTGGAAGTGATGCTATGTGTGTTTAGGATATTAATTTATATTTACTTTACTCCACTTAAGATTTGTTTGATAAACAAAATGTATCACATGAAGAATATACTTGCGAGCTAACTAACTTTTATATAAATTGTAACAATGTTAAATCATCCAATAAGGCATTAGTAAAAAGTATAAGTAAATAAATAACTAAATTTTAAGGAAATTTTAGGCTAGGTATCTAACACTGGAACGAAATTAGAGAAAATACATAAAAGGGGAGATTTAGGTATTAATGAACTAGACGAAGCGTGCAAAGAACATGACATAGCGTATCATCAAAACAAAGATTTAAAGGACAACATGTTCACATTCCTCACTCGCATCTATGGGTGTAAAAGCTGCAGCTCTAGGTGTAGCAGCCGCTGTCAAATTTGGAATGGGATGTAAATCTAAAAGCAAGCATTCTAAAAGGAGTAAATTTTAGAGAAATAGTAAAAAAACCAAAAAGATTACGCATGGTGCAGTAACGACAGTTATGAAAGCAGAAAAGTCGCTAAAAGGTAAAAGAGTTAAACCTAATATATATACCGAAGATTAGAAGTTTTCAGCCACTTTTGAATGTCCGGGATAAGGCTGTGAGTCCAGCGCCCCTTTGAGGATTCATCCCATTTTTGTTGCCGCTCATGCATGAGATTTCTATTCCAGTGCATTTTAAGCTGACCTTCAAATCTTGCGGTTCTTTCAGTCATTATATGATCTATTGGGGATATACCAGCGATCACTTCGGACGCATCTAGTGAGGATGTTCGGTATGCTCTAATTATTCAAATGGCGAGTTTTCTTTGCTTTGCAACTGGTGGTGGGGGTGAATTTTATTTTTTAAAAATTATTATTATGTTTTTTCTAGCTACAACATCATACTGCCATTAAACTGACAAAACCGCTTTCAATATTTATATTAGAAATACTTTTTTTTTTCATTTTAAAGACACACCGCATAATAAACGAATAAAAGCTTGCCCTGAAAACTCATTTTTGTGTTATCGTTTACCTCGGTATACCTTCAAAACTATATGATTTATCAAAAAAGTGTTTTGTATAAATGACATGCATTAAAGATCAACGATTCAGTCACCTTTTCAAAAACCCAATCTGACGAATCGTTGTTTGTTTTAATTTGCAAAACGCGAAGCCATGTCATGAATATCACGGCCGCTAGCGAAGCAACGACAAAGGGTCAGATTTGCGAGGACAATTAGGCAATAGACGACTTAGCGGTTCTGACGTGCGCTTAGGATTGTTTTTGCTTGTAGACTCTATTTCGTATAGTTTTGATTTTGTTTTCCATATTAGTGATCATCACAACTTTTGATTTTTTAAAATGTTTCTGGCAAAGTACGTATTTTTAAATGTTGAATGGCTACTGAAGTCACTGAAGCTAGCGCCGCTATGTTTTGAACGTAATGGCCGTTTTTGTGCTGTATCCGCCAAAAAAATGTCATTACTAATTTTCTCGTATTTTGCTTAGTAATAAGCAATATTTCTAAAACTCGTATTGGTTTTGTCACAGTTTTTATGCCATTGTAGACTAGTTCCTTTATGTCATTAAAATTCAAAAAAATGTGCAGCTGCGGAATTTTGTATATTCAATTAATTTTTGCTTGGATATTTGTTTTGACGTTATGAGCTTATTATTTATCATTGTTACTCAAAAATAAATAGGTTTTAGTCACATTAAAAAAGAGAACTATTTTGACACTCAAAACGCAGACATAAACAATATACAAAATCATCCTCGACGCGAAAGCAGGTCTACGTCGGAACCGCTAAGTCGTTTATTGCCTGGCTGTCCTCGCAAATTTGATCCTTCCTCGCTGCTTCGCTGGCGGCCGTGATATTCACGGCATATTCGTTAAAGACACCCTTATAATAGTATATTATGCAATAAGTGCGGTCGGTAAACGGCATTTGACTCACGAGTTTATTTGACACGAGCGCAGCGCAGCGGTGCGAGTGTTTAATAAAATAGTGACTTAAAAAGTTTACCGAACATGTTACGCGTTATGACCGTTAGTTTTTAGGAACATTTTCGCAAAACAACACGAATACGTTCACTGACATGACCGTCAGAATTGACAACGTCAAAATTCTAAGCGTGGGAAATATCTCCGTAAACATCCGATTGCTCTTAAACCCGTGCGGTAAAATCCCGGAAAAGCTCGAAGTGTCTCGGATTCGTGGAAAAAGAAACTAGTAAAGTGACGCTTCCCGCGCGCTAGATAGGTGTGTAATTAGGTATTTTACGGACGGGAGTAGAAAAAAAGTTTGCTGAACGTGTTGCATACTATACTTTTTCTACCACCGTTAGTTTTTGGGTACATTTTCGCAAAACAACACGAATACGTTCACTGACATGGCCCTCATGACAAACGTCAAAATTCTAAGCGCGGAAAAACATCCCTCCCAAACCCGTACGGTAAAATCCCAGAAATGTCCGAATTGGCTCGGATCCATGAGAAAAGAAACTGACGTGGTCAAGTGACGCTTCCCGCACGCTAGATCGGTGCATAATAAGATATTTTACAGACGGGAGTAGAAAAACATAATAATTTTTTGACATTTGATGGAAAATTCACACCCACCACCCACTTCACAGTACGATTTTTACACGACCAATTGATTTTGCACTCTTAGGGTGTAAGAAATGGTAAAAAGTGGTTTTTAAATTTTAGCAAGAAAGTGCAGACGAAAATCTATTCACTTAAATGTTCAAAATTCGGGAGAGAGTTTTAATTTTTTTCGTTCCTTTTCCAAGAAAAGCTTCTTTACGATCAAGATCAAAATTAGAACCAAAAACAATAACAATTATTTGGAACATATTTGTTTCTTCTTTCACTGGTTCCATGGTAGTTATTTTTTCTGCTGTCTTTTAGCGCTGGTATATTTCGTCGATGTTTATTTTTGAAAGACTGGCGATATCCAGGACTTTCGTTACGTTCATTTACGTTAACTGGATATTTGGTAGAAATATTGGTTTTCCGACCTGGATTTTTATATCGTTGAAAAATTTTTCTCCGTTAATTTCTATTTTACAGTTTACTGGCTTCTTAATCAGTACTGATTAGCAGTTTTTCAAGCTTTTGCGGCAGAATAACTTAATTTTGAGTGATACAATTGTTTCTGACAGGTTCATTTTTGTGATGGGGCAGTTTCCCATGTGTCGTCAAATAAATTCGGGACGCGTACATCTCGGGGGTGAGTTGCTTTACAGAAGTAGATTTCGTCGATGACTGGACATGTTTCTGCGATGAATTGTCTCCTCCTCTCCGCTTGTGCCATATAAGGGTATTGGAGTATAAAAATTGGTTGATGTTTGATTATTGGGAATCTATGGTAAAAGGAAAATATTTTGGATCTTAAAATTGGCACATGGACTGCAAAGATCACTGTCGAGTCAGCAAAATTTAATTGAGTTTCCAAAATTTGATAAGAAGATAAAATACTTTTAAATAATGGAATTTGATGTTCTCTATCGATTGATGCTAGATATTTAAGCATTTTAATCAAATCGGAAATCGGGTAATTACTATTATGAAGCGCATTAACTTTTGCAAACATAATAGCGTCTTCTAGGTTATCTAAAAACATAATATTTTGGAAATCTAAGTTTAATTGTGTTACGAGCCCGTGAAAACTCAGGTGGTCAGCCTTGTAAAGAATTTCTCACCATTAATACTGCATGTTGGAATATTTTTAAACCAGTCTGTAGTTTCCGTTGGTTTTCACTTCATTTCACAATCGTTTTATTGTAGTTATTAATTATGCCCATTGTTAAAGATACTTGTAATTCTAATTCTTTAGCTAAATTATTTTGGTTTTTCTTGACTGTATTTATTGCTGCTTTATAATACTTTCCGTCGTCAGCGGCGAGAGTTCCAAATAGTCATTTATTCATTTTCCCAACAGCGTTAATTAGGCCTCGTTCTTTACGAACATGTGGATTTAAATTTTCAAGTTTTTCCACCGTAATTTGTATTAAATATTCAATTCTTAAAAGCAAATTTTTGGCAAGTCCATAATAATGCTATATGCTTTCTATGTGATTAATTACTTGACTTAATAATGGATAAATATGTGTTTGTTATTAATTAACTTTGCGTTACCTATCTAGTTAGGTTAAAATTTATCACTGGTGGTTTTCGAACATATTGATTCTTTTGGCATCTGTCACATTTGCTAACATAATTGTCTATGTTGTTAGACATTTTTGGCCAATAATATTTTCTACATTTCATTTATTCCACGATAGTACGTTTTGTTATATGGTATAGACTGAGTTTTTCTTGTTGGTCATCTTGGGTTTCGATGTCTTCGAGAACTACATTGCAGCTGAATATTTGAAAGTGTTTTGTAATATTGCAGCGAAAATTCTAATTAAATTATCCGCTTGAAAGTAAATTGCATAAGTAGTTTTTCGTTTAAAGTATTCCTTCATGATTTGTATAATATATACATATATATATATATATATATATATATATATATATATATATATATATATATATATATATATATATATATATATATATATATATATATATATATATATATATATATATATATATATATATATATATATATATATATATATATATATATTCTCACGTATTGATTCACGGGTGGAAAAATATGATGACACTATATTCCGGGATATCATCCGTTCGCTCGTTGAACTCCGACTGGAATCCTGCAGACGTTTCGCCAAAATCTCACTTGGCATCTTCAATGCTCGTGCTCGAAGTATATATATATATATATATATATATATATATATATATATATATATATATATATATATATATATATATATATATATATATATATATATATATATATATATATATATATATATATATATATATATATATATATATATATATATATATATATATATATATATATATATATATATAATTTCATCTGCGTCTGCTGAGTTGTTTAGGGACAATTTCAATAGCGTTCATATCTATTGGATATCGTGATAAAGCGTCCGCTGCTTGGTTGTTTTTACCCTTTTTGTATTTGATTTCGTAATCATATTTCTCAAGTTTAGGTCTCCATCCAATGAGTCGTGAATTTGGCTCTTTTAATGACATTAGCCACTGGAAAGGTTTATGATCCGTGTAAATAATGAATTTTTGTCCGAATAAAAAAGGTCTATAATATTTACAGCTCCAAAAAATTGCTTATACTTCCCTTTCAATTGTCCAATAGTTTATCTCTGCCGAATTCAGCGTTCTTGATGCGTAGCATATTGTATTGGCATATTTTGATGCGTCGGTTGTTAATTCAAACTTCTTTGTAAAGTCCGGATAAGATAACACCAGCTCTGAAGTTAGCACATTTTTTGCACGAGTTAAAAGAATCAATGAATTCTTTCGTGTGTTCAACTTTGCTTACCTTTTTCAAGCATGTCATTGGTTTAGTTATCTTCGAGTAATTTTTTATGAAATTGCGATAATACCTGATTAAAACTAAGAATGATTTAATGTCTCGTGTTTTCGGCAAAGCATATTTTTTAATCGCTTCAATCTTCTTTTGGTTTGGTTTTATACCATTTGGGGTAACTATATGTCCAAGCAATTCCACTTCTCGTCGTAAAAATTCGCACTTGTCTGCTTGTATCTTCAGATTAGCTTCTCGTAATTTTTGGAATATTAATCTCAGATTTTGAATATGTTCTCTTAGTACTGTACTTATAACGATTACGTCATACATATTTTATTTTGGACGTCTTTCAAAATTTCATCCATGATACGTTGGAAGGTTGATGGTGCATTCTTAAGTCCGAATGGCATTCTTGTGTATTCAAAATGTCCGTTTTCTACGCTAAAAGCTGTCTTTTCGATATAGTCCTCTTTCATTTCAATCTGATGAAAGCCGCTGGCAAGGTCCAGTGTAGGAAAATACTGCGCACGTCCCAATTTATCTAGAATATCCTTTATGTTCAGGATTGGATATCTATCAGAAATAGTTTTTTATTAATCTTCCCAAAGTTAGTCGTAGACTATTTCTGGGTTCCAGATGAGTGTAATTTTTTCGGCACAATCCATATAGGGCTTGGCCATAGGCTGCTTGATTTTTTAATTATTATTCCTTTTTCGAGCATATCGTTTATTTGTCATCTTACTTCTTATTTGTAGACGAATAGATATCTATATGACTTCGTATGCACTGGTAATTCATTGTTTGTCCTAATCTCGTGCTTGATTTTCGAGGTAAATAGCAACTTATCTCCTGGATTATAGAAAATATGAGTACGGATTACTAGTTTTATGTCCTTGTTTTGAGGGTTCGTACGTATTTTTACATTGTCAGATATAATGTTACAATTGTAAAATTCGTATTGTTCAGCGTTAAATCGTTCAACAGGTAAAGGTTGTATTAACGTAACTGATATTGTCTCGTTCGTGGGATTTTGAATTTTTGCATATGGTATTCCTAGATTTTGTAGTTTTTGATTTTTTATAAAATTATCGCCTTCGATTTCAGTTACTAGTATTTTTTTTAAAGATCCGATTTGGGGATTTACAATAAAATTCTTTTTATTTTTGAATCGATGTTTAGATTCATATTAATTAAATCAGTTGATCCTATTACTCCGTCAAAAAAGTCATGAAAATCAAATGAAATAAACTCTATTCGATAATCGATGTTAAATTCAGAAAATGCTTGTATGCTAGCTTGAAATCTAGTATTTTGACTTCCTACTGCTGTCGTAATTTCATTATTGTTAGTAGCTTCATATTTGGTTAACGTATTTGAATATACGGTAAAGCGTTGTTAGAAGAAATATTAATTTCCACTAGGGTTAGTTGTTTGTTTGGCTGAGTTCGTGAAAATTTTTCTTCATTTGAATTTTGTTCGACGTTTTGTTCGATATGCGATGTATTTTCATACTCATGTTGTTCATAATTTTCCTCAAATTCGTTGCAATCATTATTTTCGTTTTGATTAACAGAATAATCAAAGTTTTCATCGCATTCTTGGTTATAAAATTCGGAGGTTGATTGTTGTTAGTAAAATAATTTTGTTTTATCGGTCGTCTTGTAAATGAATTGTTTATTTGTCTTGAGATACTTGGCATTTGTGTCAGTTTAGGAAGTTGGTTGGGTGATATTTGATTGGGTTGGAAGACATTTGGTCTGGGTCCGAAAACTTCCCGATTTGTTGGAAATCGTTTTTGAGGTATTTGCCTCGGTTGAATATTTATTGGTTGAGACGGAAATTGTGGTTTTTGGAATTGATTTTGATTTGAAAATTTGTAAAATTTGTTTGGCATGAAATTTTTATTGGGATTTATTCCAGGCTGAAATATACTTAGATTCGTCTAGTTTTGGAATTGTTGAAATGGTTGAAAATATTGTTTCGTATTGAATTGTTGATGATTTGGGGTTTGGAATTGTTTATCATTGTTTTGTTGGAAGTTTGGTATTTGGAATTGTTTTGTTGTGCTGCTTAGATTCGCGAAGTGGTTTTAGAAATTTTCAAATCCGGAAACATTAAGCAATGGCTTCCTCTAAATAATCTGGTTGTTTTAAATGCATGTTATTTTTGAGCGTCCGGGTGCAATGTATGTATGTATGTATTACACTTACTCTTTAAAAGTTGTAGCCTGGATTAGACAATCTAAATTTCTCCTATCTGCGAAGCATTGAAAAAGCGCATCTTTTATTCTTAACCAATCTGTGAATTCTGATCTGCTGCCTACCATTAACTCTGCTTTCCCTACTAGTTTGTCTATGATACAATCGAAGGTAGTTCCGCATCTCCCAAACTAACGTAGGAATTTATTAATCTTTATTATTATTATTATCTAACTTTAAAATTTGATTGAATCCTTTTTCGAGATTTTCGATTTCGATTTGATTTGATTTGTTTTCTCTTTTTCTTAACCTAATCGCGTCTTGCGAGCCCTAAATTATCCCTTCAAGTGACCTTATACAGAGGTATTGGAGGGGCAAAAGGAAATGGCACTCACGCTTTCGTATTTCTCCGTCTCCTTTCCGGCTCAATTTTCCAACTCGTCACATGCGGGTTGTACCTTTCCATAGACTGTCGTTCTGCTTCCTATGCTGCTGGTTCTGTGTGCTGAAGGATTTGAAAATCCACGTAGCGAATGTCCAAAGGTTTCGAACTTTCCACGATTCTAGTTAATTGTCCACCACTACTGCACTCAAAAAATCCTACCAACTGCGCCACTTAAATGTTCAAAATTCGCGAGAGCGTTTTTAAAAATATTTATTACACAGAAAGCAAAATAAAGTTTTATTTGGACTAGCCGATACAAAGGCTGGAATAATTAAGGCATCTTTTACAATGCGACAATAGAATATATAGGGCTTTTGATGCTATATCAGCGAGGTGTTATATAAAAACGAATATAAAAGATATATATAAATATTAAAGAAATCTGGACATATTTACATCTTAACCTTTCATAACCCAATCCCCTCCTGAAAACCTCAAGAACATACATCACATTAACCAATATTTTATCAATTTTGCAAGAAAATTGGCCGTAGAAAAAAACACTATTGAAAATTATTATAAAAATAAACTGCAACTATTTCTGAGGCAGAAGTTCTAAAAACAATATCAAAAATCGAATTAAAAGCTATTGGGGTTGATTCATTGGATTTTTAATCAATTTTTGTATGAATATTCTACAATACAGGGCGGTCGTAAGAAAATTGTTTTAACATAAAAAAACTATTTTTTAACTGCACAGGGCAAAATCGAATTGAATTTAGAGTTCTCCGTTTTGTCATTAATGAATACAACTTCCTTATTTTATATGGCAATGCTAGTTGACTATAGTCTTGCGCCATATAGCTTTGTTGGTGTTTATGTTTAAAAAAGCTGAAATATAGGGCATTTTTTGTTTATGTATTAGTACATATGTGTCACTCTCTGTTAAGGACATAACTTTTACTTATTGAATTTTGTGTTCTGTCACACATAATTTTAATGGAAGAACTTAAGCTTATTAAGCAAATTATAAAAAGCAGGATATGATACAGTGTTACATTTTGTGAAACGAAAACGCAGAGCCAGTCAATTAACTTTATTTGGACAAATAGCCTGGGCAGCAACAACCAGACAAGGAGCCGAGGTAAAATCAAACCACTTAAATGAAGAACAGAAAATCCGGGAATTGAATATAATTGGAGAAGTATTGCAAAATCCCAGCATATCCTCACGGGCACTAGCCGATGAAACAAATAAGAAAAGTCCAGCACATATATAAAGGGAATGCCAGTAGAGGAATACAATTTTGCATCTGGTTTATCGGAAAATGCAATGAAACCATCAAATTTCCCTTGGAGTAAGAAAGGAGGAATTGAGTGTTTCAGGAAAATTTAACAGACATAATTCTTATCGCTGGAGCATAAACAATTCTCATGCTGTAGTGTATTAAAATCAGCAAGGTCGCTTTGGATTCAATGTTGGGTAGGAATTTTCCTTTTGTTGTTTGTTGTTCCATTCTTGGAAGACCTACCATTAATTCTTGGAAGGAGTATTTACTATCAGCAAGATGGATGCCCCGCTCCCAACGCTAGCATTCTAAGCGAAGTTTGAAATGAAGGGTTTGGACAATGTTAGATTAGAACTAGTGGCCTGCGAAATCCTCTAGAATCTTTTTTATGGGGGAGATTTGAAGGTTCTTATATTTAAAGATAGAATTTTCTAAACCAAGGCAGAATTAGCTTCCATCAATGTTATTAAGTTACCGAATAGTTGCCATTCAGTAAGAAAAGGTACGTTCAGTGAATTGAAGTATACAGTGTATTTTGTATTCTAATACTTATTGCGTTCTGTTTATTAAAATAAATATAATTTATCAATAATAACTAAAATTCCAATTAAAATATTAAATGGTTCTTAGGTTTCGTGTTTTTCACTTAAGTTTTTTTTTTTTTAGTTTTATTTATTTTATGTTAAGTTCCAGTGTTTATTAAATAAAGTAAAAAAAATAAAGTAAAAAAACCCAGAATCTTTTAATTAACTTCACTAAACATTCTTGTGAGCTTTCAGTGATAAATAAATTGGTGTGAAGCGGTGTTTAAAGCAAACTAGCTTTAACAGAGCGCAACGATTGCGGAAGTAATATAAGGTATTACCAGCTTACACCAAAATTATAAAAAATCATATTCCAAAGCATTTGCAGCAAAGGCTGCAGCATAGATGTCATTACAAGGTATATTTACGGATCCCTAAACACCATTTTGAACTATTGAAAACTCTTATGAAAACACAAAAATAGTTCATAAACTTCAGGCTAAAGTACTACAATCAAAAAATGAATTTAAATATTTATTTTTTAATTAAAGAGCAGTAATATATTTAATTAAACTCTAGGATAAACTAAGAACTCAAAATGAACCAATACAAACAAACATAGCCTAAAAAAAAACTTTATCGGCACTTACCTACTTAACAGATCTCGCGAATTCTAGGATATTTCAGGCTTCTTACATTTTGTTTTATGTTTTCCCTTTATTTTATTTATTTTTTTGACGTTAATGTGCGTAAGTACCTTTTGTGTATAAATAAATTTTTCAAGGCGAACAAGCGGAAGAAAATTCGGAAAATTATATATTTGTTTTTATACAATAAAAGTCCTTTATTATTATTAAAGACAGAAAAATAATTAAACCCCCAATATTCAAATTGTGTTTACTTCAATAGATGACTATAAACTATAAATGGACCCTGAATCATATCTGTTAGAACATTTTATTGTTTTTAGTCAAAACCAAAGAAGGTATTAATTAATTACTCCATTCATTTTTTAAGGAAGTCACAAAATGCCGTTCATTGCCCGCAAATACGGACGAAATGAATCCTTTTCAGTATATTATGCGCCTAAAATAACGGCCACGGAGATTCAAAGGGAAGTCACTACGTGCAACAGACATACAAAGATTACATTAGGGATTGCCATGCGAGCGCCAACGATCTACGCCTGAACTAAAATTGATAATGCAGGGATAAATGGTCGACCTTGGGACCCCATTAGAAATTTTTGCAGAAACATTGCAAAGGCCCTCACCCAGCGATAACTTTGTTGAAACTTTGTTGATCCATCCAGGCAAAGCCGTTGCAGAGACTCAAGGGCCTTGATTCTCAGCTAGCCGGCGAGACAACCAACCAACTGGTACCAGAGCTCCTGATCTTCGCAAACAACCTTTGTAGCACAGGGTTCAATTTGATTTTGTAATAAGTGCAAATAGGTTTCTGCCGTGAGGTTATAGTCTATAACAAATAGTCCAATAATTTGAGGATAGTAGGTTCCAATCTTTGGTCCAATAAAGACAGTTTTGAACATTGTTGGTTTTTTCATCATATCAAAAAAAATCCTCTTCTTTCTTTATAGCCTTCCTGGAGCGATCGGTACTTTTCGTTTTTGTAGGAAAAATATTTGTGGTTTTTTAATGTGCGCAACACTGTGATTTGATATTTATTTACAACTTGTCCAAGAATCCTCGTACCAATCATTTTGTTTCCCTCCACATGCACTAAAATGTTCAAATCTCTATTGTCTCTTTCTTCTGCTCTAACATGTGCAGTTATTTATTATGGTTACTTTGGACTCGAATTGCGTAATAATATGTTTAATTTAGCAGGGAAATAAAGTGAAAAAAACATTTCAGCCCATGCTCTAATATTGTTTCATGCATAATCCCACTTAATTATGGTTACTTCTTCTTCAATTGAATAACGCATGTTAGCTTTAATTAAACCAGGTTCAATAAAGTATAACAATTACAAATACAAATATTGTTACTGTCATGAATTTTCGTTTTGTCATTGTCAAAACGTAGATTGGCTGACATTTCTTCAAACTCGACACATGAGTTAATCATACCCGCCAATTCAAAACGCTATATTACAACTTTGCTATAAAATGTACACACCAATATTTGGCCGCCTAAAAATTTACATAAGATTTCCGTTCAGCAATGCATCACTCTATAATTCCTAGAGTGTATTTCTGTTTGATTGTCGAAAATTCGGTATTAAAATTTATGAAACCAAAATAAAATTTTAGGCCACGTGGTTGTAACTTTCTCTTTGTAACTTTTCAGCTTACAACTACTTAGCAAAATAACCCTGTGGATTATCAAGTTCTCATTAAATAACACCGGTATAGTAATGTTTATTTTTGTAGTCACATTAGTCGCACAATATAATTGAATTGCGAAGGGTTCAGAGAGAACCAACTTCCAAATAGTGAAAAGCAAAGAAATTTTTAAATAATAGCAATTGTTTTTTTTATATTTGATGATATTTAAATTTAAAATAAATAAGAATTTTCCTATTCTAGGTATTCGTACCTGTTTTTATTTTTATTATCTCACGTACGGTATCCCGACATCCGATTCATCGGACATGTACCCTATACATACATACAATATATGGGCGCCTAATGAGTCTAAAAGCAGAAGTAAAATGCACAACAGGCACGCGTCCTGTCTAGTTTGTTTGAAAACCCATTGTTTTCCTAAGCTATTTTAAATCTTACATTTTTCTATAAAGAAAAACCAAATTCGTAATTTTTGACCCTTTGCGTTTTTAACAAACGGCTCGTATCGATTACGAAACGCAACCCATTAGCGCGCGGATATTGTAATCGATACCAAAATTATCAATTTCCTTTTAAAATTGCCGTGTATGTCGGACAAATATAAACACGGAACGGAGGTAAGGAAATTGAAAATAAAACAAATACGCAATTCGATGCATGGTATTTTTGGTTTACAAATTTTAGCGGGGTTTAATAAAAAAATTTTATATGCTGATCGTATACTCCAATGGAACAATTATTCCGAAGTTGTAATTATGGATTTCGTGGAACTGGTGAGTTTTAATTTCTAAATATATTTTAATGATGCACTAAATAGTAGTGACTTTGAAATTTCGATGTTTCCGAAAATAGTAACTACGTACCTCAATTTTTGATTGTAGGATGTAGGCAAGTAGTTGTTAAAACGGTTTGGATTTTTATTGCCTTTCTTTTTAAATTATATCTCAACATTTCGGTTGGCATGTATATTCAACCGTTATCAAGAGAGTAATGATAAAATTCTTAAAACTACCAGCTTGAATGTAAGTCCCGTGTGCATCGGGTATCACTGCTGGTCGATGGAGTGTGAATACTGGTGACGGTTGTGTTTATGTTGACATAATCCTTATCGCTGGAGCATAAACAATTCTCATGCTGTAGTGTATTAAAATCAGCAAAGTCGCTTTGGATTCATGTTGGGTAGGAATTTTCCTTTTGTTGTTTGTTGTTCCATTCTTGGAAGACCTACCATTAATTCTTGGAGGAAACTAACCAAAACTAACCAAAACTATCAGCAAGATGGTTGCCCCGCTCCCAACGCTAGCATTGTAAGCGAAGTTTGAAATGAAGGGTTTGGACAATGTTAGATTAGAACTAGTGGCCTGCAAAATCCTCTAGATTCTTTTTTATGGGGGAGATTTGAAGATTCTTATATTTAAAGATAGCATTTTCTAAGCCAAGGCAGCATTAGCTTCCATCAATGTTATTAAGTTACTGAATAGTTGCCAATCAGTAAGAAAAGGTACGGTCAGTGAATTGAAGTATACAGTGTATTTTGTATTCTAATACTTATAGGATATTTTGAAAATTCTGCCGTATAGCCTCATTTAAAATAATTTAAGTCTTTTATCGGTTGCCTCTGCCAATGTCCATGACTCTACTTCGTAGAGGAGTGACGAGAAAACGTAATTTGGAATCATTCCGACTTTAATGTTTAGGTGCAAATTGTGCCTTTTAAAAAGTTTTGACATTGTAATAAAAGTTTGTCTTCTTTTTTCTACTCTGCATTTAATATTTCGAGAGTGGTCCTAGTGCACATAAATTATTGTTACCAATAAGTGAATTTGGACACTCTGTCTGATAAACAGTTGACAGTTTCGGATGTCCTGTTATGATTATGAACGTGAGTTTACTTATGTTTATTTTTGGACCATATTGTCCACTGGCATTGTTTATCTTGTTCATCTACAAATACCACTAAATCAGGTTGTCTGCAAATACTAGAGTGTCGTCTGCGTTCTCCGTAAAGTAGGATTCCATCGTCGGTGTTTTTGAAGAGTATTTCCTCCGAGTATGAGTTGAAGATTAGAGTAGAGAGAATTTAGCCTTGTCTCACTCCACGTTGTAAGGTAATGCCTGTTTTAGTGGACTGAGCTTCTGTGTGTTCTTATAGCACAAGTTCGTTGTGATTCTAATGTCCGTGTCATGCAATCCACTGTTTTTTATCGTCTGCATCATTATGTCGTGTTCGAATTAATTGAACGTTTTCTCATAATAAAGCAAGCAAAAACATCACCACTCACGTAGCGGCACAGGACTTGCAGGACTTATTTCAAGAAACAGCATCAACAAGATGTGGTTAAAGTTAGGTTTGAATTTGGATTCGGATATTACAGTGGACCAGTTCGTTATTTACTTTAACAAAAAAATGTATTCCTGTGAACGTGCCAGGAAAGTAAGCACGGAACTCCCAAAAAGCATATTAAATTTTGCTATATAGAAAATTACCACTTTTCAGTTCGCATCACCCCAAATAATAATTTTATTACTATTTCGCAATCTCGAAAAAATCTGACGTCCCAGATTTTCAACCAGATCATTGAAACCGTCGGGAAGACATAAAACCATCTCCAATAATGAAATGCCGTAAAATTCGTTTTATTTATTTCAGAATCTCAAAAAAATCTGACGTCCCAGATATCGAATTAGATCATTGAAGAGCCACTTAGGAGAGCTTTAATATGATGTATTGCTCAACCATCTTGAAAAGGTGGAGAAGACATAAAACTACCCCCAATAATGAAAAAAATCTCACGTCCCATATATTCAACCAGACCATTAAAGAGATATTGAATAAAAATTGGGTATATTCTGAACTCAGCACCGATCTCAAAAATCTCAGTTTCTTATATTGAGGAAATCGTATCCAGTTTCTTCCGCTTCTGCAACAAACACATGATGGGAATTGATTTGAATATTGACACATGGAGAGTTCAGGAAATAAAAAACATTCCAAAACAAAAAGAGTGTTCGTATTATATTTTATTGATACCATAACTAACCCTGAACATAAATTTACCCTTAGAAGTTTCGATAATGCTTTTGACCCGGAAATGTACAAGATTCAGCTACAACAACTTTTGCTGTTAACGTCGGAAGATGTAAAATTATATTGTCTGATGTGTGGATTTCAAACTGCGATTCAAAAATCTGTATGTATTTCATGTGACAGATTAATCCCCATAAAAAAATGTAATAAAGAACCACTTTCTTCAACCCATCTTATATGCAAATTATGCAAGGACATTTCACCACCGAAAGCAAATGCAGCAGCAGTTAAAGTCGAATCGAAATACCAGACCTGCTACGTCATGAGAAATAAAGGATTTTTTAGTGATTCGCGGCGGAGACGTACATGTTGACTCACACGAAGGAGTCTAAAATTAACTTGAGTCACAGTGTAATTTGATGCTTAAATTAACTTTTTCGTCATTTTGCTAAAAACTAAAGCGATTAGTTTTGTTTTGAAGACTAGGTTCTTATACGCATTTTTCAATAATTTTGTATTTTAAAAAGCAGAATAAATGTGTTTTAGAGTTCTAGATTTTAATACATCCTAAAGACCAACTTAAAACAATTATTCCACTCAAATTGGCAGCAAATAAATATGGAACATAAAAATGTGAAATAAACGTAGGTACAACCACATCTACAATACATCGGCATACTCTCTATTATATATATTTATTTAAATAGAGCCCGTTCAACAGGCGGCATTCTACCACCACCCTATTGCAAGACAGTATAAAGTTCCAATTAGTTTACAGTAGAATACAAGAGTAAACATACGAAGCAAAAAAAAAGTAAAAACAAAAGGTAACTCTATAGTCACTTGATCATTTATCTTCCATTACATGCTCTTTCCCTCCTTGCTTTCTTATCCCTGATATCTTTTCATTTCTTAAGCACTTCTTAAAACCGTTTAAACTTAACTGAAACATATCAAAAGATGATAGCAATGTTGACAAAAAAATATCATTACAGCTTTTTTCTACTCCCGTCTATAAAATGTCTAATTACACACCGATCTAGCGCGCGGGAAGGGTCACTTTACCACGTCAGTTTCATTTTCCACGGATACGAGCCACTTTCGGACATTTCCGCGATTTTACTGCACGGGTTTGGGAGCAATCAGATATTTTCGGATATATTTTCCACGCCTTGAATTTTGAAGTTGGTGAATTCTGACGGTCATGTCAATGCAAAGAATTTTCTGTAATAATAATCGTGTTTTGTTAAAAAAAGATTATTAATCGAAGATAATGAAATGACGTTGATAAATTGGTTGGAAGTAAACAATTTTACAACAAAACTGTATTTATTAACCGGTCCTTTGTTTTTATGTTGACCAGAATCGCTTGCGAGGGTATTTGACCTGCAAAATAATGTTGCGTATTCGTCGCGGTGTTATTACTACGCTGTACTGCGTTTGCAGACACAACTACACAACAATTTACAGCCTATACCATGTATTGGACAAATTAGAGCTATATTTTAATAAGAACACTTTAACAAATTCTGCAAGGTATATCTTATAACTGAAATCCTTACCTTCCTGCGGAACAGGCAAACGTTGGACGTATCTAGATATTCCAACTACTCTTCTAATCTACAATTATTAGATGTAGCCGTACTCAGAGTTGAGAACGAATTTCTCTCTCCGAACTTTGAAGCCTATAAACGGAAAATAATGTATTCCAATAAAAAACTGTCTCTTAATTTGGGTTTGCTTGTAAGAAATAACTTGAACTAGTCTACCATCTAAATTTTTTGTGATGATTTGTGTTAAATAATGGTAAATAAACGGCACTTGCTTGTATTTTTTTTAATAATAATAATAAAATTAGAAATAATAAGAAATTTTATTTCGAATTCGAAAAAAGGCATTGTTATCGGACAAACGCGGATAATTTATTAAATTGTAACGTCCGTTTATTTAATTTAACGTCTTCTTTTTCAATAACAAACTTTCCGTTTTGATGCAAAAAATGCCCGGACGAAGATGTGAAACCATATTGCTTTAATTAAAACTAGACGAACAAATGCGAAAAGTGCAATTACAGTTTAATTACACAACTGCTTGGGTTAAATACAAACAAAGGGCATAAAGAACGGGATAAGTCTTTTTCACTTTGCGTAGTTTGGTTGAAACTTGACTTTAGTAAGAAATAGCTACGGTGCATATATCCTGAATGAGTAACAAATTTTAAATCTAAGTAAAGAAATAAAATTAAACTAAAAACTAAATAAGTTAATGTGTAAAAAAAATGAACTTAACAAAAAATATATGGAAAGGCGTAAGGTTATATTCTTTTCATAAGTTTTTTTTACATTTTTGTACTGTTACATTTGTTGAATTCACATATGCCCAAAAATGGAAAAGTGGCCAAGATCCATATTAGAACTAGAATTGCGTCAGAATTTCATCCAAAAATTTTGCGGAACACAAAGCAGTGATTCAAACCGTAGTAGCTCTTGTCAGAAAAAAACAAAGTTTAAAACATACTGTTTCCCTATCCAGTAACAAAGCAAATGCATTAAGGAATAAAATTCATTTCCGCAAACTATAACGGACTTTTCATAAGAAAATTCTTCATTTAATGCCTGCAAAGATATGGCCAAAAATCTATAAAAAAGAAACATAAATTACAAGTTCTTAGAATCAACTCACTGACGCTGACGTTTCACCTATATATATATATATATATATATATATATATATATATATATATATATATATATATATATATATATATATATATATATATATATATATATATATATATATATATATATATATAACTTTACTATTTGTTATACGACTATGACAGTTTTAATTTGGTACGCCAATGATCCATTACTCCTCGTGAATTATTTTCTCACACCTTGCATGATTACCATAGCAACCCTTCATATATAGGCAACACCCTTCACCCCACTCTTCCCTTGCTTAAGTGGATATAGTATAATCACAACAGTGGCAATTACGCGAATAACTTCTGTGGCCTCTTTTAAATGGACGTTTGTCGGCGTTCCTTTATTTGCAAAAAGAAATTTATTGTTTTTAAGCAAAATTTCGAGTTATCAAAATTAACCGTTCTATCTTTCCTTCGAATAATCCAAGCACTAACTGATAAAGAACCTTAGTTTTATTTGTTCCTATTTTGATGATTTAAGGTTTTGGTATAGTTTTGATTAGTTAGTAACCGACAAACCCGTTTCAATTTTTTTCTCTGTAGGATATTTCGTTTAAAACACTTCCCATTAGATTGCGTGCTTTTGGAACCTAAACTTGTTTACGATTTCAAAGGACTCGCGCCGTGAAAGATAACACCCTGCCTTAACGCCGTTTTAAAAGGTATTAAATACGTCTGAGTACTTTAGGCGTCAAAACAGAGCTAAGGCGGCGAGTAAACCTTTGTTTAAATGCAGATTATTTTGTTTAATTAATATTTCCTCCGACAAAATGTATATAGCTCTCCGACTTTAGAGTCATGGAACAGTTCATGAAGATTAAAGAGGTTTCCCTTAATGAATAACGCATAATTTTAATTAAATAAGAGTTGAATTGGAAAATACGACTTAGAGCTGGTTAATTAACGAACAATGCAATGATTTTAAACTGCGATGAA
The DNA here is from genome assembly GCF_029955315.1 of Cylas formicarius. NCBI lineage: Eukaryota > Metazoa > Arthropoda > Insecta > Coleoptera > Brentidae > Cylas > Cylas formicarius. The sequence continues at coordinate 26,409,661 of NW_026844214.1, forward strand.
AATGATTAAAATTTCACCTGAAAATTTATGTAGTTTCGATTAGTTACGAGGTTAGCGCCAAAATTTCCCGTCCTGACATAGATGCAGCTCCAGTATCACCATAAAACTTTGTCTTCTTTTAAATAGGCTAAGTAGGTTGCGAAAAAAAAATGAAGTCTTGCTTAAAAATTTTTTTAAATAGTATTTTAAACAAGACGTGTCCGAAAATATGTCGCAAATAACGCAAATTGAGTATAAAGCAGTCATAAAGTTTTTGACTAAAGAAGGGTTAGCACCTAAAATTATTAAAGAAAGGCTGGATGGTGTGTACGGCCAAAGGTTTCCTTCGCATTCTGTAGTGAAAGAATGGGCAAAACGTTTTCGAATGGGGCAGGAGTCCCTTGAAGATGATTCAAGAACTGGTCGACCAATGGAGGTCATAAGGGAAGATATTGTTGCAGAAGTGGTATTGAGTGATCGACGTTCAAAGATCAAGGAAATCTGACAAATTACTAAGCTTTCTGATACAAGAGTTCATAGAATCCTGCATGATCATTTAGTTATGCATAAGGTTAGTGCAAGATGGGTTCCTAAAAACCTTACGGCTATTCAAAAACAACGCCGTGTCGAGTGTGCACGGTCTTTTTTGGAACTCTGTGGGTCGGAACCGAAGCCTGTGATAGAAACTATTGTGAGATAAAGCTACGGTTCTCTATTATGACCCTCTATCGAAAAAAGAATCAACGGAGTGTCATCGTAAGGGTGAAGCACCTCCAAGAAAATTCAGAGTCTGCCAGTCAACAAAAAAGGTGATGGCCACGATCTTTTGGGATTGTGAAAGAATTCTTTTGATAGATTTTAAAGAAACTAATACCACTGTCATTGGTAAAAATTACTCAACATAAGTGTAAAACGTCGAGGAAAACTGACCAGAGGCATGCGTCTTTTGCACGATAATGCATGTGTCCATACTGCTAGTGTGCTAGTGTTGGACAAGCTGCCATTTTAGAGTGTGGGTTACAGATAGATCATCCTCCCCATAGTCCAGATATGTCCGCCAGCGACTATTATTTGTTTGGATATTTGAAAACGGACTTACGTGGACGGCAGTTTAACGACGAAGTTGAGTTAAAAGAGGCTGTTTTAGCTCATTTTGCACACAAACCAAAAGAATATTTTTTTAAAGGGATTGAGTTGTTATTAAAGAGATGTAATAAGTGTATTGAAATTAAGGGGAATATATTGGAAAATAATAAAAAATTGTTACTCTACTTTGTTTCTTTCTTATTCAGGCCGGGAAATTTTGGCGCTGCCCTCGTATATTTGGAAATCGAACAAGTTGTTTTTGTAGTTTTAGTGTCATTAAATACCTAATAATTTTTCAAAGAAACTTTCACAGGCATTACTTACAAACCCAGATATCACACAATATCCCCAGTATATCCGGTCAATGTCCCATTTAAGTCGCATGTCCCGGCACCTATGGAGGATATTCTTAGGACATACGTTAGCATATATACTAAGGATATATTGTAAAATACATCGCAGGGATAATATCCTCTGAATGGATAGCTTGCGGATTTACTGTACACGATATACCACAGATATCCTCTAAATATGTAAATTGTAAAACAAAATGAAATCTAAAAAGTCAAATTTTGAACAACTGAGGAGGCAAATCTTTTTTTTTTAGATTTGTGGTGTTTTGGGAGACATTTTATTGTCAACGATTTTGTGCACATCTACATCGAGGTCAGTGTTGACAAATCCTAAAAAAAAAAACGAAATAAAACCGTTAAAATCAACTTGTTTTTATTATTTTTGGACACCAACGAGACAAGAAACGCTACTTTAATAAAAAACCACAGAAAATACGGATTCATCTAAGTAAAAAAATTGCAAAAACGTAAAAACAATATATTTGTTTATAAGATCCCATTTGCAACCAATTTCACAGCTACTCGCAGTCGTGCCATGCCGCACTCGCTCGAATCTCGTCGTCTTCTCTTCCATCTCGTCGTCCGCCATTTTTTCAGCCTTGTTTTTGTTTGCGGTGTAAGGTATACGGAGAGTTGGCGTCTATTTTGCGTATTTTGTGTGCTGTGCTTATTGTTTTCAGTGCTTTCATTTCGGTTTTTTTTTTTGTGGAATTGTTATTATATATTATAAAAAAAAATCTGTTTGTCCGTTCTCCGTTCTCCTTTCTCGGGTTTTGGTTTTTCCTGAATAACTTACGAACCGTTCGAGCTAAAAAAATTGAAATTTGCCTCCTTTTTAAACCTCCACGAGATACATAAGCTTGTAAGAAATGGCCTCGATCCGACGCCGGCATTCATCTTTTTTCGTGATTTTCCACTGTTTTTTGAACATTGCTATGAAACACAATAAATGCCCGAAATTTGAAGCAATCGACTTCACATTTGGGACACGTATGCAGTTTTACCCTGTGACGCAACCTAATGAAAATGGGGGGCCCTGGGGGGTTGGGAAGTATTTAAAAAAAAATAAAAATCGCCTGTGCAAGAGTCTACAAAAAAGACCATTTTTTCAAAAACCGTTTACAAGCCCGAAAAAATTCTTAAACCAGAAGACGCAGAGGATACGGCTCCATAAACTTTTATTCTGGATAATTTTTTGCCTATTACTGAAAATTGAAAATAATTTAAAATCTGTGGTTTAGATGTCAGTTTCTTTTAAATGATGATATAGTCCATACCGCTAAAACTTTTGTATTTAAGGTTTTTAAGTATAGTGCAGGGTGAACGCAATATTCCGTGCAATATTAAAAAAACATAATAAGTTTTCCAAATTGGCAGCTACCGACTTAGTAGTAGTAGAAGTCTGGACCCTCATTTAGATTCTCTTTTTTTAATTTTTGATTTTTTTTGGTTATTTTGGCATCCACAGAAACATCTTTTCCTCCAAAACCATGCATCCGATCTTAAAATTTCTACAACCGTAATACGAGAGAGACCCGGCGCTATAACTTTTGTTTCATGTATTTTTTCGATTACATACAAGGTGTTTAGTTATTATCCACTATTACGAACATTGTTTGAATTATATACAGGGTACGTCGTTTGTGGGCAAAAAATTCAAATAGATCCTAGAAATTTCCGCTTTTGTGGGTGAATTATTGGCAATAAATGAAAAAATTTTAAAGATGTGATAATTTGATATGAACAGTATCGTAAACTGTGTCAAGAGAGAGTTTAAGGTAACACAGGAGGCACGAGATATTTGAAAAAATATAATTTTAAATTGCAATTACCAGTAAAATTTTAATTTGATAAAGACACGGTGTTATCGAAACAATTGTCATGTGAAAATATATAAGTTCGTGAAAATCTGAAATTTTATTTCTTATTAATTTTACAAATGTTAATATTTACCGAAGTTTGCCATAACTTTGAAAGTCGACGAGATGTGAAGGACACCTTATACAGGGTGCACGATAGAAAAACGATGCGTCCCTCTAGGACAAGAATAAGCGAAGCGACTTCTTTTTAAAATAAAAAGCTGATTCGCGCTACTTGCGAACGAACTTGCCCAGCTCAGCGACGATTTTTCTGAAGTAATTTTGTTTTCATGGTGATAGTAGGTACCACCACGAGCAAAAAAAACTAGGAAAATTTTTGGTCGACAAAAAATATTGCATTAAAATAGCCCTTTACAATCAAACTGAAAAGTCATATTTGATATAGTTACTTTCGCAAAAATCGATAAAATGGAATTTTTCGAAAGTATACGCGCTTGGCAGCGAAACTCATATCTCGACAATGCGAGCTCCTAGGGAAACCCATTGGTACACAAATGATCAGGAACGAAAAAAAAATTTTTTTCGATGTCCGTTCTACGTTTCTCTATAGATGCGGCATTAATTGGCTAAAACTTCCGAACGGTTTAAACTATGACGTTCAAATTTGGAGTCCACGAAACACATAAGCCAAGGGAAAAAGGACACGATCGGATTTCGGTGTCCATCTTGTTTTAGATTTTCGACTGTTTTTTGGACATTGCTATGTGAAACACGATAAGTGCCCGAAATTTAAAGCTTCATGACTTCAAATTTGGAAAACAATTAGAGTTTTTCCGCCTAACGACGCCTATTGAAATCAGGAAGGCTGGGGGTCGCTAAGAATTTTAAAACAAATAAAATTCGCGTTTGCAAGGGTCCAAGGAAAAAATCATTTCTCGAAAAACGTTTATCAAACCGAAAAAAATCTTGAACCAAAAGACGCAGAAAATCCGGCTCCAAAAACTTTTATTCTTGACAATTTTTTAAGAATGTATAGGGTGCGCTAAATATTCAAAAAAAGTGAAAAATTCGTTCCCCTATTAATGAAAATTGACTATAATTAAAAGACTATATTTAAGATGTCAGTTCCTTTTACATGATAATATAGCCCGCAAAAATAGCTAAAACTTTTCAATTTAAGGTTTAAATCTATTGTACCGGGTGTTAGCAATATTCCGTGTAATAATAAAAAACGCAATTTGCAACTACCAACTTCAGATTTAGCAGCTAAGTAGAAGCCCAGACCTACATTTAAATTATTAAAGTTGGGCTCAATGAAGCAACCCAAAGTATTTTTTAAAGATTTTAGATTTTTTTTTAGTTTTTTTGGTTTCCAAAAAAAATATTTTCTCCAAAACTTTTAACCCTATTGGCAAAATTATTTAAGCGACAGACGCGGAAGATCCAGGACTATAACTTTTATTTCAAGTGTTTTTTCGATTATATACAGGGCTTTTGAATTATGGACTAAAATATGAAAGACTCTGAAAATTGTCCTTTTCTGGAGTAAATTATTAGCCGTAAAACAAAATTCGTAAAAAATATATCAAATTGGTTTAAACAGTCACGTCATTTTCCATACTTACCATTTTCGTCCATCAGATACGGTACTCGAGATATTTGAAAAAATCCATATGAAAATCGCGATTTCTCGCACTCCATCTAGATGTGATGGCGTCATTTACTATTACGTCGTACTGCATGGTTTCAGATAACAAGTATTTTCTTATACCAGGAAAAGTGGGAGATCCAGGGCTAGAACCTCTTACTCGAATATTGCCTGAATTATATACAGGGTGTGTCGATTATGGGCAGAAAACCCAAAAGTACCCTAAAATTTCCGTTTTTGTGGTTAAATTATTGGCGATAAATGAAAAACTGTTGAAGATCGGATAATTTCGTTTGAACAGTGTCGTTAAGTGTGTCGAGAGAGAGTCTCAGGTTTCACCTATCATATCATATTAAATAGCAATTACCTATACAAATTTTGATATATAAGAAAGTTTGCCTAGAGATGTGCAAGACACTTTATAAGGGGTGCATGCACAATAAAATTACATCGATTTTGCGAAAGTTCCATAGTGGTCCGCAGGAGCACGATAGAAAAACGATGTGTCCCTCTGGGACAAAAAGCCGCGCAGCGACGAGATTGCGAAAGCAATCTTGTTTTTTTTGCACATGATAGTGCCTACTCTCATGAAAGAAATCTTACCGATAAGAGTTTAATGAGGTTTGAATTTAATGAAATGAAATACATAAATGTATACCTACGTCATCGTGGAGATTAGCATCTAAGATCACTTTTATGAGAGTACTATCACCGTCAAATCAAGCGTTTACTTAAAAAGCGGATATAGGGACTATTTAAATATGTTTTTTAAACATATAAAATACCATTCTAGTTCTTTTTATTTGTTTTATAAAGTACAGATATATAAAACCTGCCTTTCTCAAAACTAAAAATATTTTCAGATGCGGATAAGAAGGCATCACGTCACAAACATCAAAAGAATGTGAGAATTCAATAGCTGCTTTTCTAAAAAGAGCTACTTTCATCAAAGAATGACAAAAAACTTATCAAATACTACTTATTCTTTTAGAGTTTAGTTCAAGATATAGTATCTTACTCTTTTTTAAAGATACTTTAGGTTAGGTTGTTCTATATTTTTTTTATATTATATAATACTCCTTCACTTTTACTATCAAAAGCAAAATTAAAGATTTAATATTAATTGGAAAAAGCTTGTGCATTTCAAATATCGCCTGCTATTCCAGTGATGACTTCACCAACCATACCCAATAGGTTAATTCTATCACATGCGAGTACCAAATACTGGAATAGAATTTTTGTAGTCGTACAACCAATTGGACTACTGGTCATTACCTTTCCAGTATTTCTCATAGACTGTTGGAAATAACCTAATAATTAAGTAAGGTCCACTGGTATATCTATATAAGATCCTACATCCTCACAGTTGCATATACTAATAACGTCTCAACTAGTATAACTGGATATCCTTAGTATGTCCTAACAAATATCCATATGTATCTGATATGCTGTGGACGTTCCAATTAGTAACATCGTATATCTTTGAGACGTCTTAAGGGTGTCCCTTAGCTGAAACAGTATATCCCTAGGATATACGCTCCCGTCAGATATCCCGAGGACGTTTTACGGACGTCCTTGTGCTATTTGAGAACCTTCTGGATTCCTCCTACGTCGATTGTTAATAAAAATCTTAAAAAATGTTTGTGCAACAAAATTTGATTGATTTCCAATGAATTTGAAGTTTAACAATATAGTTTTTAAATATAAATTGGCAAACAAAATTATCCTTTAAACTAATGAAAATAATAAATATACATCCTAGCAATAGTAACAACGAAATAATATTCAAAATATCTTAAACAAATTTCTTATTACCAACAATTAAAATTATCTTAAGATATCGTTTCCAACTAGTTTGCCGCCACCGCATATATATTTCTTAATTTGTTTTTAAATTCATTTGTATAAAAGCTTGTCCCTGTGTAACATTTTGTATGTTAAATTTTATATACTTTTTTTTTGTTGGCATAATGGCATTGCGTATTTCCTATACGTTGTCGTTCAGCAATTAGTAAATCAGCAATCCAATTTTTTTTGTTCTATCGCGACATTAGACTTTCGTTTGTATCATTAAACTAGGTATCATTTTTATGAATTCTAATAAATAACGGTTAATTCTAAAGTTGAAGACGATAAGTAATTTATCTTATATTCAAAGTAACGAAAAGTAAAACAACGATGGCTCCGCTCTCCCAGAATATCTTTTAGCGCAATAAATAAAAAACATCGTAAAATTCGTAATGCATATAAACTACGTTAATGGGTCTTCCGCGCTGTTCGGGAAACTTGGAACCTTTGTTGCAAGTTATTTCCGCGTCTGGTAACATTACCTAAATATCCGTCATCAAGAACTTGGTAGCGGTATCGCGAGCAGGGGATTGTTAATTTTGAGGACGATAAACGTCAAAATCCTTCCGAGATTTTTTATTCATACAAACTTCAAAATCCGCCACCGGAAGCCATCACACAATTCAAATAAACAGTTTTTTTTTTCACGGAAACCCAGGGGGTCATCAGCATGCATTCAATTGATGTAAACAGGAGTAGTTTATTGGTACAGTATAGGCCGCCCCCACTCCTCTCCCTTTTGTGAGCGTGTCCTCCTTCCCCACGACTCTCTAGCTCCTCCGCCTTTACCCATAATCCCTTGAAACTGGCCCCCATTGGATAAGCAACCAGAAATGTGGGGTTTAATCAATCCCCCTCCTCTAGTTTGCGATGGCGGCGAAGCCAATCAGAGCCCAGATATTTTCCAACCCGTAAGAAAAGCAATGGCGTCAATGAGACTTGATCATATTGTTCGCGTGACCATCTGCACCCTCTAGCGGTTCTAATATAAACTAGTGTCCCCTCTTGAAATAAGATTTTCTTTAATAAGGTAACCCCACCTAGTGAATATTGACCAAAACAATTTATTTTAAAAACATATAGTTCTGCGAATGTGTACCCTCGCGGGTACAAACTGTACTTTTCACTATTGCGCACAAAGGACAGGGGAAATAAAGACGAAAAGTGTTGGATTTCTTTTTTCGGAACTGGAAGCTGGCAGGCACCACCAATAATATCTGCAAAACAAAAACCTGGTTAAAATTTTCATTAATAAAGTAGGATATTAGAAACCATATACCTTTTTAATTTACTAAGCCATCTACCGTGCGTTAACTTCATACATATTTCCGCATGCTTCTGTTTTAAGGTATCGTGAAATATTTGACTATTTATCTGGGAAAAGTTCATATGTCGAAAATATTATGTGTATGTGGCCGTGGTAGGCTTTCTTTGCTATTATAATTTTATTTTTATTATTTAATATTTACAAAATTAATTTATCTATCTTATTGATGATTTTGATTTTCTTTGCTATTTTATTATTTGTTTTTATTATTTAATATTTTCAAAATTAATTTATCTATCTTATTGATGATTTTAAGATATCGCAGTCAACTTTACTATTTCATCAATTTCTTTTATTTATTGCTGATCTTTGAGGATAGTGTACATACTTTTTTTCGTAACTTATCTGTATCTACCCTTTAATTTCCTATTAAGCCATAAAGCAAACTCGAAAGGCATCTTAACTAAAAAGTCATATACTTTAAAGCTGCTGCTACTACTACATGAAAGTGTGTTTCTATGGTAATCTCAACAACAATGAAATCTGGACGCTTATACTAAATACTGTAATACTCTTCTCTGCTAACGCTCTAGGAGACGCTATTTGAACCCTGTTCAAAGAAAAACTTCTACAGCCCAAATAACCTCTCTGAACCACACTTAAGCGCATCACTCTTTCACTGTCTTGCAGCCTTCAGATTAATATTCCGTACTAACTACGTATGCCATACACAAAACATTCTCTTTTCTAATTTTTTTCTATGCACTACATTAACGAACAGGATCTGAACTTTTCTGTCTGTGTATTTTGTTAGTCACCTTAAAAAAAATTAAAAAAAGGTATGCGAACCTAGAGGATATTTTCCATATTTTTCACAAATGGTGACAACAATTAATGCAAGTATTATTTTTAATAATAATCTATCTTTCGCTATGACACGAAAACATCGATTTTTTAATTCTAACTTCTCTCATAGAGCTTCCCTTTAGTCTCTATCTGTTCTTTAACTAAATCCCCGTCTTTTTGAAAAACCAACCTCTAAAAATACTTAATTTTCTCTAATATAAATTTGTACGTTTTCCGCAATATGTGTGAATATTTTTGCTAGAGCATTTAGTTACTTAGTACATGTCCTAATCAATATTTTAAAAATATAATTCTAATGATACGTGTTTACGATTTGAAGATAACGAAACATTCCCCAGTTTCATAAATGAGAGCTCACTGCCAAACTACCAAACATCACAGTACAACCTACCGTACTACGCCCCCCTGGACAAAATCAGGTTAGTCAGCGTCATTAATTCTACCTGCGTTAACGAATAGCGTATTGTTAATTAAGGTTTAATACGCAGAAAATTTAAGTAACAAATAATTGCAATGAAACTCACTAACATCATAAATTATTAAAAAAAAATTAGAACAGTTGGAATTTACTGGAGTAACCAATTTGGCACTAAAAATGGAAATTTTCGATACTCTACTAGGTGCCTACAATAAATTTTACTATTATTTTTAATGCAGTCTGTTGTTTTTGAACGCCCCATTTTGTCTATTATGTTCAAAACAGAGACTCTCTGGGCTTACGACTACAGCTACCAGCTACTACTTTCAATAATATTAACACAAAAAAAAAGTAGGTGGCATTTCTATAATACGTGCAAAGTTTATGTGAAACTGACTGGAAGACACAGTAATCCACCAATATGTTACTAAACATATTTCCATAGAATTCCGTAAGAGCTTACCTCCAAGTTTTCTCATTTAGTCAGTCAAAGCATCAAATGGGAAATTCCAATCCAACATATGTAGTGGTGGAAATATATCAATCGCCTACGTTACCGATGGTACCCGACTGAAGCTTCTGCGTCTTCTTTACCCCCACATGCCTACTTAAAAAGATACTGGTCTAAGTCTCAATATTCCTGTTAAAAAAAGAGAGGTTCTATATTGCCATAAATATGTGTTTTCAAAATTTTACCTGAATGGTTCGTGATTCCTTATATATGCAGTGTTGGCAGCAATGTGGCGACGACTACGCTGAAACTTTCCATATCTCGTGTCCCCATGACTGGTCTGTTTCATATATGAAAGCTCACCTCGCACGGGTTTGAACCTCCTTTAAAAAAAAAAACAGTCAAGTATTGTACTTATCATATCAAAGTAATATGAGGAACTTATATTATATGCTAAAACTTATTTCATCACCTCCAAAGGGGAGTAGGGGTTTCTAAAGTATGGTAGGTACATCTCTTTCATTTTTTAATTAAAAAAGTGAAATAATTACGCGACGTAACTCGATCCGGATCGTTAACGCGTCTCAAGATGGGGGAGGGGGTTAGAGATGCTGAGGCCATTAAATTGATTCACTAATACCAGTACATACTGAAACCCCTTATTTCCAAAATAAAAAAATTGTTAACTGTTAACACAAAAAAAACTATTTTTTCACCAATTATATTTCTGGGGTCGTTTTCAGAATTTGTCCAACGTAGAATCCCAAGAGGATAGGTCCGCAATTTCGAAAAATGTTCATGTCTCCCCGCTATGCATTTGTACGCGAAGCAGGGCCGGATTAACAGCAATTATATTCTTGTCAATCAACATACAGCCGCCGATTGAATTCTCGGATTCTGCTTTACTAGTTGCCATGGTCTGTCAAATATGTTACTTAAAAAATTGTATATTTTTTTACAAATAATATACCTTTCCTAAAATAATTCCGCCTTTATCAAGTTGGACAAGGGCACGTCAGTCCGCTTTGAAAAGCGCGGCGTATGTATCTTCCAAAATGATCCAAATCGTTAACCTTTAGAGGTTCGACGAAAACAATGTTCATTCAACCAGGCCTTCCGCGATGGCAGTTTCGAAAATCTAAACGGAGCAGGCTCGGATTGTCAGCAAATACACAACTCGCCGATTTAATTCTGAGATGTTGCTTCACGAGTTACCATGATCTGTCAAATATTTTAATTAAAAAAAAATCTATTATTTAGCAACAATATACCTTTTTAAAAATAATTTCGTCTTTTTCAAGTTCAACAGGACACGTGTGTTCAGATATTTTCAAAATTTGTCCAACGCGGACTTCCACTCACCCAGTTTCGAAAACTTTCTGGTCTCCCCGCCATGCATTTGTACACGAAGCAGGGCTGGACTATCAGCAAACAGCACCCCCGGTCACTTTTCTTCTCGAATTCTGCTTGACGAGTTACATCGATCTATGGAATATTTAGCGTAAAAAAAAATTATCAATTACTTTTACCAAAAATGAAGTACCTTTTTTCTTTAAAATTTGTTCCTCCTTTTCGAGTTCGGAATTTTTCGTAGTCTATATCGTCTGCCAATTGTCCAAAATCGTTGGACTTTCAGTAATTTTCAAAATTCGCCCCAACGCAGCCTTCCACGCACGCACGCAGTTTCGAAATCTTTCAGGTCTTCCCGCTATGCAATTGTACACGAAGCAGGGTCGGATTGTCAGCAAACAGCACCCCCGGTCACTTTTCTTCTCGGATTCTGCTTGACGAGTTACATCGATCTGTGGAATATTTAGCGTAAAAAAAAATTATCTATTACTTTTACCAAAAATGAACTACCTTTTTTCTTTAAAATAGTTCGTCCTTTTCGAGTTTGAAAGGTTTCGTAGCCTATAGCCCTGCCGAAATGTCTTTGCATTTGTACACGAAGCAGGGTCGGATTGTCAGCAAACAGCACAAGCGCCACTTTTCTTCTCGGTTTCTGCTTGACGAATTACATCGATCGGTCAAATATTTAATATAAAAAATATCTATTTTACCAAAAATACGTACTCTTCTAAGATAAATTAGCTCCTTTCGAGTTTAAGAGGACACGTATCGTCAACTGTAGGATGTTTTATTATTATATTTTCCAGTGTCTATAAATTAATAAACAACAGAAGCTTCCGAATACAAAAATTTCAACATGAGTTTTTTTTTTTCTTGAAACTTAAAAAGTTCTAACCCCTAAAACCATATTTTTAATACGCTGGCGGACGTATGACAATCCCCAAAAATTACCATATTTAAATTGTTACTATTGATATATTTCTATTCCGAACTTAACTCAATACATGCAAAAAAAAACTAGCCAATGTTATTTATTATCTCCGATGGGTGGATGATTGAGAAACGTTTAAATAAATCTACCTTTCTGTCTCTCTTTTTCTATATAGGTAACTCATTCTCTCTATCTGTTACTTTCCACAATCCGAATTTACACTTTGTCCCCAAAAATCTTGTAAAATTTTATCTGCTTAACTTCTTCGCGTTGTTCATAAGGCTGAATTTTTTGGGAGATATATCGTGCGTTATTTCTATTAAAATTCTGTTTCCTTTTTACCTACTTCAAAAACGTAAGCGAGCATTTTTGGTTGTTTTATTAAACAAAAATGGATACTAAAAAAGATCCGTATCTCCGACCTCAGCCTCCTTTGATCACTCCCCAATTTTTTTTTAATTAACTATAGAAACCTCGTCGAACATATATATAATACTAGGTCAAAATGTTATGCGGTTACTAATTAAAGTCGCAATTCCGAAAGCTTCTTACCTATCTTTTTCCAGTCTTTTTTGTTTTATTTATCCGTATATGAAACACACAATGAACACAAAACTTAAACTCGTTGGCGATTTTGCATTAAGCAACAAACGTGGATAACAGAAACGAACCCTTAACACAAACGCTTCTTTAAACTTCGACTGACATGTGAAACAACCCGCATTCCTACGAAAGGCAGGTAAACCAAGCAGGTCAAATTTTAAGCTACCCTCCAGTGTCGTCGTAAGTTGGGGCATAGTAAATAGCGAATACAACAAAGCGGTAATTTATAATAATTTAATTTGCATTTTATTTAACTTAAGTTGTTATGTAGAAAATGAGACATTTCTACAATTAATCAATATACTACGAGTACTTTTCCGCTTAATTACTATTTTGAGAAACAAAAGGAAACGTTAGATTCCATTCAAACTTTTTCTGTTTTCATAATATCTCGCGTTAATTTAGAAGCTAATGGCCTGTGGCCTTAACCAGACGTTTCCAAAGGCTGGTTTGATATTATGTATATAAATCTTAACAAACACGAAAAATAGAGTTATATTGCCACCGAAAATCTGAATTTATGTTTAAAAATGTAACTTCCCGTATTTAAACTGTTGCCTGCATTGGCGCCTATATTTTATAGTTTTTTTTGTATCCTATTTTTTGTTTTTGCTTGCAAATGTATGTCCATTTTCGGGTACTGAATTTTTTTTTCTCAAATTATTACAAATTACTCAAAACGGAGTTAAAAAGAGACGACTAGAAAAGGGAAGAACCCTTATTTCTCCGACACTGACCTCCGATTTTTATAAAAATTGACGCCCTGACACCCTGCCCGTGAATATTTTGCAAAGGATTTTTAAAATTTAACTTCCAAATAACGCATACTCTCGCCTAGTGTCACAGTTTTGGGCCCCATTTTGCTATGGTTAGACAGGTTTATTCTTGTACATTGTCGGGACAAAAGAAGCATCTCCTTCATCCAAATTGATTTTTTCATACCTAATACAACAGCTCCAGGGCATCATCTCGCCTTAATTGTTTCTATTGAATTAATTTTAGTTACAAAAAATTAGATGATCGTCAAAATTGGCATAAAAAGATAATCAAGATTTAATTAAACAAGAATATGCACAAAAGAAAAGAGATAAACTCCGACACGGGAAACAAGGAAATATCGCTGAAACGGCAACTGATCTAGCGCGCGCCTTTTTTAAAAATAATAATAATTTTTCAAAAGAATTCTAGGCTAAGCTAAATACCTGGTGCAACAAAATATTGAAGGATCTTCATGATCCTACCTGTGAGCGAGTAGAAAATTATTTGCAAAGAGGATAAAGGTATATCTTAATATAAATAGTTTATAAATTATTTCACTATTGATAATATGTCCCCTTTTAAAATGGCGCATTATTTGATACGTACTTTTTTCTTGTCAGAGCTTGTCTAAAAAAAAAGCGGGATGGATGGAGGTTCTCCGTCAGGTTTTTTCCTGTCGAAACAAGTAATTGAGGCGTTCGCTTTGGATCTGGGGAACGGGTGGGGGTTATACATATATAAGCTATAAGAAGTTTGAATTTTTATTCAGTTTCCACTCATACAATTTTTTGATAAGTGCAGAGTGAGAAAAATGTCCGAAGTCGAAAATTATCCAACGCAAGCATTGGATTCGTGGGGAAGATTTGTGGTCAATGCGGAAATAATCCGCGAACAAAAATACATTTACGAGGCAGCAATTACGCTGCCGGAATTCGGACTAGAAATTACCTCAGGTCTTAGCCCAGCAAGAATCTTCGCTCTGGCAGTGAAAGTGAGCTTTCTCCCCTACGTTTTGTCGGAGAAAAGAAGCATTTCGTTCGACGAGATAGACTTCACAGAATTAATACAACAGCTTCCACTGTTATTGTTAGCAGGCCCGACTGGTAAAGTTATGTATTTAACCTGCTTCAAACTCAGCTGTCTACAATGTGATGGTGAAGTCTTGATCAAGATTGAAAATAGCGAGGGTATACTCTATATTTCGAAAGACTGGGTACAGGAATTAATTACCATAAGCAAATTGGTATTTAAAAGAATACGAGTACTGTCTCGTTTGAACTTTTACGAGTACTACGATAGAATATTGTATTTGACTATACATGAAAATTTGCTGGAAGACGCCAAAATCTTTCCGCATATAGAATATTTATGTTCTACAGAAGAGAGTGAGCAGAGCTACTGCATGGAGGACTACATGCGTTTTGGAAAAATGCAGATAAAACAAGATATCAACAAAAGGATAGCATGGGACATACCTGTGTTTTAAGAGAAATTTACCTGTACACTAATTATAATAAATGTTTTTAAAAATTCAGTGTGTGTGTATGTTTTATCCTTACCCCCATAAAAAAAAGTAAAAAAAAAAACAAGTAATTGCGTAAAATAACTTTATTAAAGAAAAAAAAATAACAAACTATAATCAAACAAAACATAGTACCACCGGAATGAAACCTTCAGAAATTACCCCAACAACGGAGATTCTCGCACATGATTTACCAAAAAAAAATTTGCAGTGGAAAAGTCAAAGTTCAAAGCTGGCGATGCAGTGAGCATAAGTCGCACAAAATCGGTTTTTGACAAAAGCTATGAAATTAATTGAACACCCCGAAAATTTCAAGATTGTTAAAGTAAGTGGTTCCTTCCCGCTCACGTATCTTTTGGAAGATATGGAGGGGCGTTAAATCAAAGGTTCGTTTTATGAAGTCGAATTACAAAAACCGTACTATCAAATAGTCGATCTACTTCGGGGTGTCCAATTAATTTCATAGCTTTTGTCAAAAACCGATTTTGTGCGACTTATGCTCACTGCATCGCCAGCTTTGAACTTTGACTTTTCCACTGCAAATTTTTTTTGGTAAATTATGTGCGAGAATCTCCGTTGTTGGGGTAATTTCTGAAGGTTTCATTCCGGTGGTACTATGTTTTGTTTGATTATATTTTGTTGTTATTTTTTTTTTCTTTAATAAAGTTATTTTACGCAATTACTTGTTTTTTTTTTACTTTTTTTATGGGGGTAAGGATAAAACATACACACACACTGAATTTTTAAAAACATTTATTATTATTAGTTTACAGATAAATTTCTATTAAAACACAGGTATGTCCCGCGCTATCCTTTTGTTGATATCTTGTTTTATCTGCATTTTTCCAAAACGCATGTAGTCCTCCATGCAGTAGCTCTGCTCACTCTCTTCTGTAGAACATAAATATTCTATATGCGGAAAGATTTTGGCGTCTTCCAGCAAATTTTCATGTATAGTCAAATACAATATTCTATCGTAGTACTCGTAAAATTTCAAACGAGACAGTACTCGTATTCTTTTAAATACCAATTTGCTTATGGTAATTAATTCCTGTACCCAGTCTTTCGAAATATAGAGAATACCCTCGCCATTTTCAATCTTGACCAAGACTTCACCATCACATTGTAGACAGCTGAGTTTGAAGCAGGTTAAATACATAACTTTACCAGTCGGGTCTGCTGACAATATCAGTGGAAGCTGTTGTATTAATTCTGTGAAGTCTATCTCGTCGAACGAAATGCTTCTTTTCTCCGACAAAGCGTAGGGGAGAAAGCTCACTTTCACTGCTGGAGCGAAGATTCTTGCGGGGCTAAGACCTGAGGTAATTTCTAGTTCGAATTCCGACAGCGTAATTGCTGCCTCGTAAATGTATTTTTGTTCGCGGATTATTTCCGCATTGACCACAAATCTTCCCCACGAATCCAATGCTTGCGTTGGATAATTTTCGACTTCGGACATTTTTCTCACTCTGCACTTATCAAAAAATTGTATGAGTGGAAACTGAATAAAAATTCAAACTTCTTATAGCTTATATATGTATAACCCCCACCCGTTCCCCAGATCCAAAGCGAACGCCTCACATACTTGTTTCGACAGGAAAAAACCTGACGGAGAACCTCCATCCATCCCGCTTTTTTTTTAGACAAGCTCTGACAAGAAAAAAGTACGTATCAAATAATGCGCCATTTTAAAAGGGGACATATTATCAATAGTGAAATAATTTATAAACTATTTTTATTAAGATATACCTTTATCCTCTTTGCAAATAATTTTTTACTCGCTCATAGGTAGGATCATGAAGATCCTTCAATATTTTGTTGCACCAGGTATTTAGCTTAGCCTAGAATTCTTTTGAAAAATTATTATTATTTTTAAAAAACGCGCGCGCTAGATCAGTTGCCGTTTCAGCGATATTTCCTTGTTTCCCGTGTCGGAGTTATCTCTTTTCTTTTGTGCATATTCTTGTTTAATTAAATCTTGATTATCTTTTTATGCCAATTTTGACGATCATCTAATTTTTTGTAACTAAAATTAATTCAATAGAAACAATTAAGGCGAGATGATGCCCTGGAGCTGTTGTATTAGGTATGAAAAAGTCAATTTGGATGAAGGAGATGCTTCTTTTGTCCCGACAATGTACAAGAATAAACCTGTCTAACCATAGCAAAATGGGGCCCAAAACTGTGACACTAGGCGAGAGTATGCGTTATTTGGAAGTTAAATTTTAAAAATCCTTTGCAAAATATTCACGGGCAGGGTGTCAGGGCGTCAATTTTTATAAAAATCGGAGGTCAGTGTCGGAGAAATAAGGGTTCTTCCCTTTTCTCCTCGTCTCTTTTTAACTCCGTTTTGAGTAATTTGTAATAATTTGAGAAAAAAAAAATTCAGTACCCGAAAATGGACATACATTTGCAAGCAAAAACAAAAAATAGGATACAAAAAAAACTATAAAATATAGGCGCCAATGCAGGCAACAGTTTAAATACGGGAAGTTACATTTTTAAACATAAATTCAGATTTTCGGTGGCAATATAACTCTATTTTTCGTGTTTGTTAAGATTTATATACATAATATCAAACCAGCCTTTGGAAACGTCTGGTTAAGGCCACAGGCCATTAGCTTCTAAATTAACGCGAGATATTATGAAAACAGAAAAAGTTTGAATGGAATCTAACGTTTCCTTTTGTTTCTCAAAATAGTAATTAAGCGGAAAAGTACTCGTAGTATATTGATTAATTGTAGAAATGTCTCATTTTCTACATAACAACTTAAGTTAAATAAAATGCAAATTAAATTATTATAAATTACCGCTTTGTTGTATTCGCTATTTACTATGCCCCAACCTACGACGACACTGGAGGGTAGCTTAAAATTTGACCTGCTTGGTTTACCTGCCTTTCGTAGGAATGCGGGTTGTTTCACATGTCAGTCGAAGTTTAAAGAAGCGTTTGTGTTAAGGGTTCGTTTCTGTTATCCACGTTTGTTGCTTAATGCAAAATCGCCAACGAGTTTAAGTTTTGTGTTCATTGTGTGTTTCATATACGGATAAATAAAACAAAAAAGACTGGAAAAAGATAGGTAAGAAGCTTTCGGAATTGCGACTTTAATGAGTAACCGCATAACATTTTGACCTAGTATTATATATATGTTCGACGAGGTTTCTATAGTTAATTAAAAAAAAATTGGGGAGTGATCAAAGGAGGCTGAGGTCGGAGATACGGATCTTTTTTAGTATCCATTTTTGTTTAATAAAACAACCAAAAATGCTCGCTTACGTTTTTGAAGTAGGTAAAAAGGAAACAGAATTTTAATAGAAATAACGCACGATATATCTCCCAAAAAAATCAGCCT
The DNA here is from genome assembly GCF_029955315.1 of Cylas formicarius. Lineage (NCBI taxonomy): Eukaryota > Metazoa > Arthropoda > Insecta > Coleoptera > Brentidae > Cylas > Cylas formicarius. Next base: position 26,427,916 of record NW_026844214.1, read on the forward strand.
TATGAACAACGCGAAGAAGTTAAGCAGATAAAATTTTACAAGATTTTTGGGGACAAAGTGTAAATTCGGATTGTGGAAAGTAACAGATAGAGAGAATGAGTTACCTATATAGAAAAAGAGAGACAGAAAGGTAGATTTATTTAAACGTTTCTCAATCATCCACCCATCGGAGATAATAAATAACATTCGCTAGTTTTTTTTTGCATGTATTGAGTTAAGTTCGGAATAGAAATATATCAATAGTAACAATTTAAATATGGTAATTTTTGGGGATTGTCATACGTCCGCCAGCGTATTAAAAATATGGTTTTAGGGGTTAGAACTTTTTAAGTTTCAAGAAAAAAAAAACTCATGTTGAAATTTTTGTATTCGGAAGCTTCTGTTGTTTATTAATTTATAGACACTGGAAAATATAATAATAAAACATCCTACAGTTGACGATACGTGTCCTCTTAAACTCGAAAAGAGCTAATTTATCTTAGAAGAGTACGTATTTTTGGTAAAATAGATATTTTTTATATTAAATATTTGACCGATCGATGTAATTCGTCAAGCAGAAACCGAGAAGAAAAGTGGCGCTTGTGCTGTTTGCTGACAATCCGACCCTGCTTCGTGTACAAATGCAAAGACATTTCGGCAGGGCTATAGGCTACGAAACCTTTCAAACTCGAAAAGGACGAACTATTTTAAAGAAAAAAGGTACTTCATTTTTGGTAAAAGTAATAGATAATTTTTTTTTTACGCTAAATATTCCACAGATCGATGTAACTCGTCAAGCAGAATCCGAGAAGAAAAGTGACCGGGGGTGCTGTTTGCTGACAATCCGACCCTGCTTCGTGGACAATTGCATAGCGGGAAGACCTGAAAGATTTCGAAACTGCGTGCGTGCGTGGAAGGCTGCGTTGGGGCGAATTTTGAAAATTACTGAAAGTCCAACGATTTTGGACAATTGGCAGACGATATAGACTACGAAAAATTCCGAACTCGAAAAGGAGGAACAAATTTTAAAGAAAAAAGGTACTTCATTTTTGGTAAAAGTAATAGATAATTTTTTTTTACGCTAAATATTCCATAGATCGATGTAACTCGTCAAGCAGAATCCGAGAAGAAAAGTGACCGGGGGTGCTGTTTGCTGATAGTCCAGCCCTGCTTCGTGTACAAATGCATGGCGGGGAGACCAGAAAGTTTTCGAAACTGGGTGAGTGGAAGTCCGCGTTGGACAAATTTTGAAAATATCTGAACACACGTGTCCTGTTGAACTTGAAAAAGACGAAATTATTTTTAAAAAGGTATATTGTTGCTAAATAATAGATTTTTTTTTAATTAAAATATTTGACAGATCATGGTAACTCGTGAAGCAACATCTCAGAATTAAATCGGCGAGTTGTGTATTTGCTGACAATCCGAGCCTGCTCCGTTTAGATTTTCGAAACTGCCATCGCGGAAGGCCTGGTTGAATGAACATTGTTTTCGTCGAACCTCTAAAGGTTAACGATTTGGATCATTTTGGAAGATACATACGCCGCGCTTTTCAAAGCGGACTGACGTGCCCTTGTCCAACTTGATAAAGGCGGAATTATTTTAGGAAAGGTATATTATTTGTAAAAAAATATACAATTTTTTAAGTAACATATTTGACAGACCATGGCAACTAGTAAAGCAGAATCCGAGAATTCAATCGGCGGCTGTATGTTGACTGACAAGAATATAATTGCTGTTAATCCGGCCCTGCTTCGCGTACAAATGCATAGCGGGGAGACATGAACATTTTTCGAAATTGCGGACCTATCCTCTTGGGATTCTACGTTGGACAAATTCTGAAAACGACCCTAGAAATATAATTGTTGAGAAAATAGTTTTTTTTTGTGTTAACAGTTAACAATTTTTTTATTTTGGAAATAAGGGGTTTCAGTATGTACTGGTATTAGTGAATCAATTTAATGGCCTCAGCATCTCTAACCCCCTCCCCCATCTTGAGACGCGTTAACGATCCGGATCGAGTTACGTCGCGTAATTATTTCACTTTTTTAATTAAAAAATGAAAGAGATGTACCTACCATACTTTAGAAACCCCTACTCCCCTTTGGAGGTGATGAAATAAGTTTTAACCTAAAATATAAGTTCCTCATATTACTTTGATATGATAAGTACAATACTTGACTGTTTTTTTTTTAAAGGAGGTTCAAACCCGTGCGAGGTGAGCTTTCATATATGAAACAGACCAGTCATGGGGACACGAGATATGGAAAGTTTCAGCGTAGTCGTCGCCACATTGCTGCCAACACTGCATATATAAGGAATCACGAACCATTCAGGTAAAATTTTGAAAACACATATTTATGGCAATATAGAACCTCTCTTTTTTTAACAGGAATATTGAGACTTAGACCAGTATCTTTTTAAGTAGGCATGTGGGGGTAAAGAAGACGCAGAAGCTTCAGTCGGGTACCATCGGTAACGTAGGCGATTGATATATTTCCACCACTACATATGTTGGATTGGAATTTCCCATTTGATGCTTTGACTGACTAAATGAGAAAACTTGGAGGTAAGCTCTTACGGAATTCTATGGAAATATGTTTAGTAACATATTGGTGGATTACTCTGTCTTCCAGTCAGTTTCACATAAACTTTGCACGTATTATAGAAATGCCACCTACTTTTTTTTTGTGTTAATATTATTGAAAGTAGTAGCTGGTAGCTGTAGTCGTAAGCCCAGAGAGTCTCTGTTTTGAACATAATACACAAAATGGGGCGTTCAAAAACAATAGACTGCATGCTTTTTAGAGTCGGCGTAAACTATGGTCATATACCCCTGATCAAATTCAGAACTAGAAAATCGTTGTGTCTCTGCATTAAAAATAATAGTAAAATTTATTGTAGGCACCTAGTAGAGTATCGAAAATTTCCATTTTTAGTGCCAAATTGGTTACTCCAGTAAATTCCAACTGTTCTAATTTTTTTTTAATAATTTATGATGTTAGTGAGTTTCATTGCAATTATTTGTTACTTAAATTTTCTGCGTATTAAACCTTAATTAACAATACGCTATTCGTTAACGCAGGTAGAATTAATGACGCTGACTAACCTGATTTTGTCCAGGGGGGCGTAGTACGGTAGTTTGTACTGTGATGTTTGGTAGTTTGGCAGTGAGCTCTCATTTATGAAACTGGGGAATGTTTCGTTATCTTCAAATCGTAAACACGTATCATTAGAATTATATTTTTAAAATATTGATTAGGACATGTACTAAGTAACTAAATACTCTAGCAAAAATATTCACACATATTGCGGAAAACGTACAAATTTATATTAGAGAAAATTAAGTATTTTTAGAGGTTGGTTTTTCAAAAAGGCGGGGATTTAGTTACAGAACAGATAGAGACTAAAGGGAAGCTCTGTGAGAAAAGTTAGAATTAAAAAATCGATGTTTTCGTGTCATAGCGAAAGATAGATTATTATTAAAAATAATACTTGCATTAATTGTTGTCACCATTTGTGAAAAATATGGAAAATATCCTCTAGGTTCGCATACCTTTTTTTAATTTTTTTTAAGGTGACTAACAAAATACACAGACAGAAAAGTTCAGATCCTGTTCGTTAATGTAGCGCATAGAAAAAAATTAGAAAAGAGAACGTTTCGTGTATGGCATACGTAGTTAGTACGGAATATTAATCTGAAGGCTGCAAGACAGTGAAAGAGTGATGCGCTTAAGTGTGGTTCAGAGAGGTTATTTGGGCTGTAGAAGTTTTTCTTTGAACAGGGTTCAAATAGCGTCTCCTAGAGCGTTAGCAGGGAAGAGTATTACAGTATTTAGTATAAGCGTCCAGATTTCATTGTTGTTGAGATTGCCATAGAAACACACTTTCATGTAGTAGTAGCAGCAGCTTTAAAGTATATGACTTTTTAGTTAAGATGCCAGATGCCTTTCGAGTTTGCTTTATGGCTTGATAGGAAATTAAAGGGTAGATACAGATAAGTTACGAAAAAAAGTATGTACACTATCCTCAAAGATCAGCAATAAATAAATGAAATTGATGAAATAGTAAAGTTGACTGCGATATCTTAAAATTATCAATAAGATAGATAAATTAATTTTGTAAATATTAAATAATAAAAATAAAATTATAATAGCAAAGAAAGCCTACCACGGCCACATACACATAATATTTTCGACATATGAACTTTTCCCAGATAAATAGTCAAATATTTCACGATACCTTAAAACAGAAGCATGCGGAAATATGTATGAAGTTAACGCACGGTAGATGGCTTAGTAAATTAAAAAGGTATATGGTTTCTAATATCCTACTTTATTAATGAAAATTTTAACCAGGTTTTTGTTTTGCAGATATTATTGGTGGTGCCTGCCAGCTTCCAGTTCCGAAAAAAGAAATCCAACACTTTTCGTCTTTATTTCCCCTGTCCTTTGTGCGCAATAGTGAAAAGTACAGTTTGTACCCGCGAGGGTACACATTCGCAGAACTATATGTTTTTAAAATAAATTGTTTTGGTCAATATTCACTAGGTGGGGTTACCTTATTAAAGAAAATCTTATTTCAAGAGGGGACACTAGTTTATATTCGAACCGCTAGAGGGTGCAGATGGTCACGCGAACAATATGATCAAGTCTCATTGACGCCATTGCTTTTCTTACGGGTGGGAAAATATCTGGGCTCTGATTGGCTTCGCCGCCATCGCAAACTAGAGGAGGGGGATTGATTAAACCCCACATTTCTGGTTGCTTATCCAATAGGGGCCAGTTTCAAGAGATTATGGGTAAAGGCGGAGGAGCTAGAGAGTCGTGGGGAAGGAGGACACGCCCACAAAAGGGAGAGGAGTGGGGGCGGCCTATACTGTACCAATAAACTACTAACAGGCTACGGATACCACCGCTTATAGATAACAAGAACCACCAACAAAGCCGTTTTGTGGTGTTTTAACTAACACACATGTGGAGATTTTGACAATTTACAAATTCAATTACTTTTTAATAAAAAAAAATGTTCCAACTCCATGTTTAAAACATATGTTAGGAGTATAGGGTTTAAATGGTTCAGAAAATCTCCGAAGGATTCTTGACCATGAGGCCAAATAACAAAAACATCATCGACTGTTTTCTTCTATAAAGCTTCCATAAAAATATTTGCGCTGACTGGTGATAATGCATAACCCATACCTCTTCCTCATATTTGTTGATAAATTTGACCGTTACAAGCAAAATATTGTTTTTAATTGTTCAATGAAGTAAAAAACTCACGTTGGTCTGGGTCCCGGGTCACACCGGTATCTGGGCCAATGGCGGCGGACGCCTTAGCCAGGGAGGACTCCTCGCATAGGCATATGGACCAGAGCCCTGCTTGGGGGCGGGGTGTGTGAGGCGGGGAGCTCTCGAAGCCTGGGCGAGAGACCGGGCCGCGGTGGGATGGAGAGTTGCTCCGAGAATGAGGCAATGAGGCAGGCGAGGCTTATGATGGATGGGCCCGCCCTCCCTCGGACCAGGGAGCTGCTTAGACTGACCAGAAGGGAGTGTAGAGCACTAACAGAGGCCTACACAGGACATTGCAGGCTTAGGAGGAATCTTTGCATGCTAGGCATTGGAGACGACCCGGAGTGCAGGTGGTGCATGGAAGGGGAGGAGACCCCGTATCATCTGCTCACCGAGTGCCCTGCTTTGAAATGGACAAGATTGGGAGTCTTCGGAACGGCCCTGATCGATCCGGACTCAGTGCACGGTATTGGGCTAGTTGCTGACCTTCTATAGGAGGGGCGGCATTCTGGACGCCCTCTAGAGCGGTCTGGAGGCACAACGGGCCCATCTGGTGGACTAAGTACTTCGACGCCGGCGAGGGCGAACCCCCTTTAATACCAATACCAATAAAAATAATACAAACAGCTACAAATCTATTTGAGTTTTGGTTAGGTTATATACGTTATTATATAGTTATATACGTACAAAAAAGCGAAATGTCACCTAAATAAAAAAAGGATCTAAAAAACAAGTCAAAATTTCTGAAAAAAATCGTCACTGGGCGGGGCCAGTTCGTAGCGCGTAATGCGAAGCAACTTATTATTATAAAAGGAAAGAACTTCGCGGTTTCGTGTTTTAAAGGGACGCATTGTTTTTCTATAGTGCTCCTGAGGACCACTATGGAACTTTCGCAAAATCGATGTAATTTAATTGTGCATACACCCTATATAAAAAATCCTTCACATCTGGTCGAACTTCAAAGTTACAGAAAACATCGGTAATTATTAAAATTTGGACAAATAATAGCGTTGTCGAATGGTTTTCGAGAAAATAAGTTTTTTCTGAAACCTTGCAGTGCGCCGTAATAATCCAGCCCCCAAAGTAGCGATTTCAATATGGATTGTTTCAAATATCCCGAGCGGCATATGTGATAGATGAAAACCGCAACTACAAAAATTGTAGCTTTCGATGCGGCCTCTAACACTGTTTTAATTAATTTGCCATATTTTTTACAATTTTTGATTTGCAAAGAACAATTTTCTAGGTCTTTTAGGTTTTTGCCTATTATTTGAAAACGCTGTATATAATCGAAAAAATGTCCGAAATAAATGTTATTGTACTGGGTCTTCTGCGTCTGCCGGTTAAAGAATTTTGCTAATCGGATAAACGAATATTTCGGAAAACATATTTTTCTGGAAGCTAAAATTACCAAAAAAAAAATTCAAACATTTTTAAAAAATACTAAGTAAAATTTGATTGCGCCCAATTTATACCTTTTAAATGTACACACAGACTTTTACTTTTTTGCTAAATTTGAACTTGATATCTGCAAATTTAGGACAATTAATACATTTCTCATTTAGTACGGATTATCGGGAACACCCTGTAGAATAGGTGAAAACCTTAAATACAAAAGTTTTTGCTGTCTATTCGGACTATATCGCAATATAAAAGAAAGTGAAATCTCAATCACAATCTTTCAGTTATACCCAATTTTCAATAATAGGGGGACCCATTTTTCAATTTTTTTGAATTTGTGGCGCGCCCTATATGTTTTCCAAAAATTGTCAAGAATAAAAGTTTATAGAGCCGTATCTGCTGCTTCTTCTGTTTCTAGAATTTTTTTGGTCACATAAACAGTTCTTGAAAAATGAAGTTTTATGTAGACCCTTTCACGCGCGATTTTTTATTTTTTTAGAATACTTACCGCCCCCCAGCCCCCAAATTTTCAATACATTCCGTCACGGGGCAAAGCTGCATATATGTGCCAAATATGACGTCGATTGCTTCAAACTTCGGACACTTATCGTGTTTCATAGCAAGGTCCAAAAAACAGTCGAAAATCGCGAAAAAAAGATGCTGCAATTTTGGTACAATTTAAAAATACATCCAAGTTTTGGGCTGTCCAAAGTTTTAGTAGTTTCCCGTGTAGTTTCCTTTGTAGTTTGTGCTAGTAGGAGGTAAAAAAGAGTATTTTACAATCTAATTGCAACTGCCGGGTCTTGTATGCCTCGTAAACCAAAAGATAAGCGCCATCTACCGGCGCAATAAATTGGTCACCCCGTATAGATAACTTCGGCGGGCTGTATAATTGTGTCATTTACCCGCAAAGTTAACCAGGATCGGGAAAATTTGCATTCCCAGTCCCGGAGTCGTGTTTCCTCAACCCCGCGCCACCCTCTCGTTAAATTATAACAAAAATATTCCAATTTAATCCAATTACGGTACTTTATCAAGTCTTATCCGAGCTGTAAAATTATATCCCTAGCTCTGTGTGCGCGAAAACACGGGAAGAATAATACGGACGGCGACGTGCCAGAATTTTAATATTCTAATTTCATATAGACATTAATTCTGTATAAAGCTTGGGATCACAAAACCACCTTTCGACTACTTAGTGCCGTCCATAAATTACTCCGACACACTCGCACAACTCAGCACCGGTTTTTATCTGGGTCTCCCTCCTCTTTGGATGTTAAAATTTGTGAAAGAATTTATCAATTCCGAGTGCGCTTTCTGAAAAAGTCCCGACAGAATCGAAACTTAGAGAAAAATATTACCAACATTACTCGTATACACAAAAAAAAGAAATTTTCATTTTATAGAAAAAAAGCTTAGCCAGAAAAAAATGTAAGCATCCACAAGCAATATCATATATAAATACCAAGGATTTTTTTATCCAATTAAGAATTTTATTCTTCTACTATTTATAAATATTCTGGATTCCTCCTGCGTCGGTTGCTGATGAATCGAACGAGGAAGATTTGTAAATAGTATTACAGTAGCCTATGAAAGTTGCTCTGGCTCAAACCAAACTAAAACTAAAGTATTCCCAAATAGATCTATATAAAAAGCCTAAAAGTATTGCCTAATAGATAGAGCAATATAACATCTATAGTTGAGAGTATTCCCTAATAAATATAGCTATGCAACAATTTACACGTGCAAGTATTATCTAATAGCACCACTATTCTTATTTAAACGGTAATAGAATTAGTCATATTCTTATTCCCAAATAAAGGTATTACCTAAATATTTAATTAAAAATATTCCTAATTCCTACTTCTGCGTCGGTTGTTGATAGATCGAATTTGCTTAATAACCGAAGTACGAGGAATCCAGAACTGTGGCGTTTAGGATGTTTTCACCTTGCTAGGCATTTATTTTCTTATGTTACTAAATAGATTAGACGCCAAGTGGTTAGGCCACCCGTTCCATATGTATTTCTGTTGTTCACCGAGCGCTGCCGATTACTCATAATTATCACAGTTCTGCGGGCAGACAAGACGAGAGACATGCGTCTAAGCCGAAAAACACGTTATTTTTGAGCTCTGTTTCTTTTGTAATTGTAAAGTAAAAATAAATAAGTGTGAACAATATACAGTCGAGCTCGACAGAGCCGCAAAATAAACTCAACAGTGACAGTAACGCGTGAAGCAACACAGGGATGCGTACTATCACCTATGTTGTTCAATATGTACTGTGAACATATAATTAAGAATTCATTTGCAAATCAAACTGCAGAAATACTTTTATATGAATATTTGCTACGCTGCTGATACCATTAATATTGTTAACTGTTTGAAAGAACTATAGCTGCTTATGAATTAGGCAACACAAGTCAGTATCAAATATAGCTTAAATTTCAACTTAAATGAACGCAGTATAGAAAAATTTAATAAGTTACTTAAATGGGCACACAAGTTACTGATGACTCACTCACACTCTCCCACCCACTCTGCTATGTCTTTTCTGTTCTACTTTATGGCATGGAATTCTGCAACTTTACAGAATCAACAAGAAAAAAAAAGATTACAACAAGAAATATTATAAGGAAAAATTTTAGGAAAACGGGGACCTGGCAGAAGAATTTCTTGGTCAAAGTATTTTAGTACTTGGTTCTCTTTAACAACAACACTTTTGGAGCTGCAACGAACAAAATTGTTATAGTCAGATTGATTACCAATATCCGGACCGGATAGGTGCTGGAAGAGGCTGTGGAAGTTACTTTGAAAAATTTTTGGATATTCGCTTGTTTCATATAAATTCCCCTGAAATTCCTAATCTTCAAACATACCTCAGTGATTTAGAACTCGTTAAATTCTCTTTCAAAAGATGTTCCTCCTATGCTGGCAACGGTAACGTTAACGATTAAAAATGACAGCAGTTTTCTATAAAAAGGCTATTGAATTGTGGTAAATTTTTAATTTTTCCTGTTGTTTGTCCTGGGATTCAATATTCTCTAATAATTTTGAACATTGAACAAACCTGTAGGAAGATTTTAGAAATATTTTTTGTAGTGTTACAGTAAAGGTTTGAGTTAGTTTTTAGGTTCTAAAATAAAGTGTGTAAAGATTTTTGGGGTCTATAAATTACTTTAAGAATTTAATTATATGTGGGATAGGCTCAAGTTTTCGAAATGCTACTAAAATTCTAGTATTATTGAAAATATTTGACATTGGATTCGATTAATATCTCCTTCGGTTACAATTATTTGATTTTTATAAATATTCAATATTCTTTCTGTTACGGGAATGCTAAAAATTGGATTTTCGTGAGACGTATGTACCGTTTCTAAATCGCTAGTATCTAGTAATGGCGGTTGATTTTGTGAATTTTGAGCGGGTCGCAGAATAATGTCTGACAAAATATTTATGTTCTTTTTGGAATTGTTGCCTAGAATTGATTCTAATTCGTCCGGATTTAATTCAGGTAATTCTTCTCTATAGTTTCGTTCGCGTCACCGAGTTCATTAGTCGTAGATAAAGTTTCCAAGGTGTTAAGGTCAATGTTTTCGCTAGTATCTATGGGGTTTCGCGAAAGTGCTTCCGCGGCTTGGTTTTTCTTTCCTTTTTGATATTTTAAAATACAACCAAACTCTTCGAGTATGAGGTGCCAGTGAATTAAGCGACTATTTGATTCTTTTAAACTTGAAAGCCAGATTAAGGATTTATGGTCCGTGAGGACAGAGAACTTTTGTTCAAACAAATATGGGCTAAAGTATTTACAACCAAATACAATTGCTACCTCGATGGTCGAATACTTTTTTTCCGCGGGGTTTAACGTTCTGGATGCATAAATAATATAATATTGCTCCTATAGCATAATTTGATGCATCAGTTGTTAATTCGATAGGGTTGGCAAAATCGGGGTACGCAAGTACTGGTTCTGATAGTATATTTTGACAATGTTGGAAACAGTCCACAAATTCTTTAGAGTGTATTACTTTTTGGTTTTTCTTTAGGCATTGAGTTAATGGTTTAGTGATATTCGCGAAATTTTGTATAAATTTACAATAATATCCGAGCAAGCCTAAAAATTGTTTAATTTATTTTTGTGTACGAGGAATCGCGAATTTTTGAATAGCCTCGATCTTTTGGTTTGATGCCTTCTGGCGTTACTACGTGCCCTAAAAATTGGATTTCTTTTCTTAGGAGCTCGCAGTTGTCGAGTTGAATTTTTAAGTTTGCATCGCGTAATTTCGAAAATACAAGGCGCAATTTTTGAATGTGTTCCTGCAAGCCTGTACAATAATATTAATAATAATTATGTCGTCCATATAGACCATACAAATGTTATTCTGAAGATCTTTAAGGACCTCGTCCATAACGCGTTGAAAAGTACTCGGCGCATTTTTCAATCCAAATGGTATTCGTAAATATTCATAATGTCCGTTTTCCACGGAAAACGCTCTTTTTTCTATCGAATTTTGTGCCACCTTTCACCTGGTGAAAACCGCTCGCTAGGTCTAAAGCCGAAAAGTATTGTTATCGTCCTAACTTATCTAGTATATCAGAAATGTTTGGAATGGGGTATCGAGCGTTGATTGTTTTAAGATTTAATTTACGATAATCTATTACTACCCGCCACTTTTGTACGTTTGAGGCGTCGATTTTTTTTGGAACGATCCAAACGGGAGAGCTCCAAGGACTCGTTGAAGGGCGGATTATACCTTTTCCAAACATTTCATTTATTTGTTTCCTTACTTCCTCTTTATGGACATACGGGTAACGATATGACTTTGTGTGTACCGGAAGTTTTTATCTCGTGTCGAATTTTGGATGCAAATGTTAGCGCGTCGCCTGGTTTATAAAAAATGTCTTTAAATTCATCGCATATTTTAATGATTGATTGCGGCTCTTCTGGTAATTTGGTTATATCGATTTTTGAGGGAGAATTTTGAAAATATTTATTTTTATCATTTTTTTTTATGGTTTCGAAAGAATATATTTCGAATGCTTCCTGTATAAACGATTTTACGGGAATTGGTTGCAACAAGGCCGTGTTAATGGTTTTATCGGTTGGTTTTGTATTTCAACGGGTGCGAATCCGTTTCTCGCATGGGATAGCGTTCTAGGAATAAACAAGTTATTTACTTCAGTAGGAGGTACTAAAATATGAAAATGTGAAAATATGAAAATGAAAATGAAAATTTTGCGGGTTCGCGGAACTTAAAAGGAATTTGAATTGTTTTATTCGAAAGGTATTTTGTTATTTAAGTCAATATTTAAATCCATTTTCATCAAATCAGTTAATCCAATAACGCCATCGAAAAAGCCGTTAAAATCGAAAAGCATAAAATCGATTTCGTAATCGATACGAAATTCTGTAAGTAAAGCTATAGTAGCTTCAAATTGAGTGTTTTGGCTGCCGACGGCTGTTTTTATAGTAATTTGTGCATTATAAATACAATTCGAAAAGTACTGTTCAGCAATAATAGGTTTTAATATTGATCTATTACTACCAGTGTCTATTAATAATTTTATATTTGCAGTGTTAATTTGCAAGTAAGGAGGGGGGTTATACGAAGATACGTTTATTTCAATTAAGTTCTTCTTGGCTGGTTTCACAAAAATTTTAGGATACATTACATTATTACATTAGGATTTTCATTGCTTTGATTTTCTAATTGACTGTTACGTTCCAATTTCGACCTTAGGTCATATTTCCAGTAAAGTAAAGAATTACCTGTACATTTGGGTTTTATTAGTTAAATCCTGCTTCTCGTGCTAATTCCATTCTAGTGTGTTTGGTACTTTCCTTTAAATTAATCTTACTTTATGTTTTGATTGCTTTTTTCTTTCTCATTGGGAAGATAAATCAGTCGTTACTTACAGATACTGCTTTTCCTAATGATTTTACCTTGCGAATGTTATCCTTTTCTTCTGTGTTCGGATGTATAAATATGTAATGGTATAGCGGCAGGATATCGAAAAGATTCTTTTCATGTTATTATTGTTTTGCTGTTGTTCGAGCTGTAATGAAATACAGAATAGCAGAATAGTAGAATCAGCAATGGTTCTTGAAGCTTCACTGGCAGTTAAAATCAAAATTGCTTAGTTGGTCGTGGTGCCTTATCTTATGTTTTGGGTTTGCTTTTTCTTTCCTTTCGGCACTACAACCTCCCGTAAGGGGGTATTTAGCCCGACAACGGTTAGTTTTTTTTTCTCTTTCCTCCATTTTCTTCAGAGCATGCCGCAATTCGGTATCTTTTTGATTTATTTATGTTACTTACGTATTTTAGATTGAAGTCAATTAATTTCTCTTCGTTAAGCCAGCAAACATCGGACCGGTTTCTCGATTAATCGGATGTAGGCTCCGCAATCCTAACGTCCAAGACGAGTGGAGAATCACAACCCGTGTAACGGTAATCTATTTCTGTTTTATTTCACTATATCACTATAATTTTCGGGTTTTGTAAATAATTACTGTCTGATCTATTTTTATTAAGAACATATCTATAATAGTCTTTCTTAACTAGGGTTCTTCCCTGAGGGTTTTATATCGCGAGACAGATCAGTAGGAATTCGTACGACCCGTCGCGGACTCTTATGGACATTCGAGTATTTTTTTCTGGGAGTCGTCTCGCCCGAGTTATTAAGATGACCCTGTTACTGGCCGCTTACATCAGCAGAGCAGACTACCAACCAGGTTTGATCGTCGCGCGACTCACATCGTCGTTGAGATTTGCTTTTTTTTTTACTTTGTTTATTTATTTATTTATTTTTATTATTAGTACTGAGGTTAAATAACGATATTTTTTTCTCTTCGGTCTGCGTAGCAAAGGTGATCCCTATCCGCAGCTATTAGTTCAAACAGGCGAAAGCTTTCAAACAATTCAATTAAACATTAACTCAAAATTTAAGTACTGAATATTTTAACACCGCTTTGGCCATTTCGATACCGCAAACTATAGTTTGGCCCAGTTGAATCATTAATCGATATAGCGGACCGAATAAATATATGAAAAAATCCTAATAGACAACGCGAAATTAATTATTTTACAAAATTAGACGCTGTGAACTTGTACACAATAGTTATGTACAATTTGTACGTAATAAGGATAGGACACCGTGAGATCTACAATGTCAGCATTTCGCCACGATGGTACTATGAAGAGACCGTGAGATTCACATTGTCAGCTTTTCAGATACGAACCTATAAAGTCTTAGTTTTAAGTAATATGAAGGATTCTTGTTGAATATAAAGTTTTTTAAAAAGTCATCTCGTCTTCGCTTGAACATAATTGGCGCATTGTGACCTCGGAATGCGGAAAACGAAAAAGCAGAGACAATTCGTGTGTGTACGTGGCATCATGTGGAAGAGTGACACTTACCGAAATAGGCTAGCCTGAGAAGTGGTTTCAACCGCTACAGCGCAATCCGAACCTAGAGAAGACTCTCGTAGGCAGTGTGCAACAAAGGATTTTTTCCTTTCGCCCCTTTAAGATCCTCTGTTAAGGCTTTTAATAGGGATAATTTTAGGCAAGACGTATCGGACGTCAAGTAGTTAGGGAAACAAAAATATTTTTTTTCATCAATCAATTTTTGATGTTAAATTATGAATCAGAAACAAGCTAGTGACGCAGCATCTGAAATTGTGAAATTTTGAAAAATCTAACCTTTAGTGAAAAATATCAGAGGAAATGACAGACCAAGTAAATTAGAATTCATTTAAATCAAAATTGCAAAACATTCAACCTTACGAAGGTGATAGCAATACCTTAAATAAGTTTATCAACAGATGCTTAATTAATGGTTACGCTTCCCTTGCATATTCGGAATTAAATATATATCTTCAGGAAAAACTATTAGGCAGAGCCGCAGTTCTAGTAGGTAATCCCACAGAAATTGGTGATTGGAAAGCATTGAAAGATGCATTGACTCAATGTTTTTCCGATCGCCGGGATATGAATTGTTTAATCCAAGAATTAGTTAGAGCTAGGCCCAATAAAAACGAGCACTTGTTAAATTTTGGAAGTAGACTTCAAAAGCATATATTAAACATTATGATCAAAACGCCCCAAACACATTTACCGTAGGGTGCACAGACGTCTTAAAAAACAATATGCATTTAAAAACACCGCAAAGTCTCGAAGACGCCATGGCATATGTAAATGAATTCGAAAATTTTGAAAGATTGTATGGGACTCTGAACGAGCCTTATAAATCTCAAAAACCGAAATTCCAAAATTTAAACAGTGCACCGACAAATCATCATCTTCAAAATTATGTTCACAGACCGTTTAGCAATAATGCGTTTGTACTACCCAATCTCGCTCAATTTCCAAATCCGCAATTTAGTAACCCCGCACAATTTGGTAACTTAACGCGATTCGGTCACCAACCCTTTAATCAAAATTGCTTTAGGCCCCCACGAACAATGTTTCCAACTGGTTAAGTTGACGTAAGGCCCAGATAACTACCCCCGCCAAATACTTTACCAACAGTCAAGTTTTCGGTAAACCAAAAAATGTATTTAAGCCCGGACAAACACACCCACTCGATTTGCCCAAACCTGAATCTAGTCGACAACGTCTAAGACACCTTCCATAAGATGAGACCAATATCGAAACCAAAACGACTATTTGCGATCGAACCCAAACACGCTAAATAACTTTGTCTTTGAAGAATTATATTCAAATGACTTTATTCGAATACTTAGAACTGTTGTCGGAGCGCGAGCATTGAAGATGCCAAGTGAGATTTTGGCGAAACGTCTGCAGGATTCCAGTCGGAGTTCAACAAGCGAACGGATGATATCCCGGAATATAGTGTCATCATATATATATATATATATATATATATATATATATATATATATATATATATATATATATATATATATATATATATATATATATATATATATATATATATATATATATATATATATATATATATATATATATATATATATATATATATATATATATATATATATATATATATATATATATATATATATATATATATATATATATATATATATATATATATATATATATATATATATATATATATATATATATATATATATATATATATATACATCTCAATATAATTAGAGCGTCTTGGACAGGTAACATGCTTTGAGCGTCACCTTCGTATGTCCTTCCCAAAGCCCGCCATATAGCGTCAATACACTTGATAAACATTAGGGCGTCACTGGTATACGTTTTTCCATATACTTATTCGCTTTTAAAGCATCACCAGCGTTGCCGCATTTGTTCTTGCAATAAGTGCCTAAATTTTTTAGATAATCTCGACGTTCAACTTGTAACGTATCTGTATGAGCTCCAGTTAAAAAATCCCTCCCTCCCCCCGCACACAAGTATTTATAAACTATTTTGTAATTGCACTAATTGATTTTTTTAATTTATGTATTATTTTATGATAACTACCATATTTTTGTTCCTTATTAGTTTAATGTGAATGCTAATAGAAAAAAAATTATACTCGAAGAAGAATTTTGGTGTACACATAAGGATTTTTAAATATATTTTTCAATATCTTGAAGTTATACGTATGGGTAGCATTTTTTCTGTCATTAGCGCTTGGTCTATTCTGGTTATTATATTTATTCTTGTGATTTCACACATAACACACACATACATTAACTATTGAAACTAGTACTGTTCCACAAAAATATTATTTATTAAAAAAAAAATAAAGCTAGAGACTAATAACTTTCCTTTTTTCCTTTTGACGCCAAAGCTGTTTTGAGGCAAAAGAACCTTTACAGTTTGTGCAGGGTAATATTTTTTGGCTAGATTGTTGTTTTCTAACAGGCTTCTGAATCACGCTACTATTTAGAAAGTTGCCCTTTCTTCTTACGAAATTCAACAATTTTCTTCTTTCAGGATCTCTAGCTGACAAAGAGATAATTTTCTGCACGCTATTTTCAATACTATGTGCCCCTACATACATGTTGAGCAAAATTTAATAGGTAGCTTTCAGAATACATACAAAAGTCCTTTTTTTGTGTTTCCTTTCCTTCTTTCCCCATTTTGCTTAAACTCTCCCAAATTTTGTGATGGATTGGATTCAGTGATTTCATTTAAGCTTTGTCGAAAACCAATGGAAGTTACTGCTTCTTCTTAATCGGTATTCGGTATCTACAAAAGAAAATAATTATTATGGATCTAACTGAATTAATTAGCTACTTTTCAAACGGGAAAAATAAAAATTTTAGCGGTGTTAAAATTTTAGCCAAACTTTGGTTCTGTTATGTGCAGTAAAAGGTTTAAATTGAATTAATTTGCTAATTGTTAAATTGGTTAATTTGTTTAATGCTAAAAAAAAACTTAATTGAATTTTTAGATGGTGAATGTACGTTTTAAGTATTACAGCAGGTAAATGACCAAAATGTTAAGAAATAAAACAAAAAAACATGCGTCTACTTGTTAGTGAAGTCGAGATTCTGGAAAAACTTTGTCTTTTATTGATATTTTAAAATTGTTTTAATTTTTATTAATTTAAAATTCCGAATATTTCGATTATAGTAGCACTTTCCATATATGATTGGTTACGATCTGAAAGTATAAAAAAAAGATTTTTATTTATTTATTACAGCAGTTGGGAATATACGTTCTTTGCGTGTAGATCAGTTTTGTTACCTGTCCAAGACGCTCTAATTATATTGAGATGTATATATATATATATATATATATATATATATATATATATATATATATATATATATATATATATATATATATATATATATATATATATATATATATATATATACATGTGTGTTGTAAAGTCTTCCGGGTTTTACTCCGCGTCTGGTCTGGCTGGCTCCAAGTGGAAGTAGTTCTGTGCTGACAACGTTTCGGCAAGATCTCACTTGCCATTTTCAAGTCGGGTCGTTCTGCTTCTCGTCTTAACTCGACTTGAACTTCACTTGACTTGAAAATGGCAAGTGAGATCTTGCCGAAACGTTGTCAGCAGAGGACTACCTCCACTTGGAGCCAGCCAGACCAGACGCGGAATAAAACCCGGAAGAATTTACAACACACACACACACACACACACACATATATATATATATATATATATATATATATATATATATATATATATATATATATATATATCCCGAGTGGGTTGCTGGTCCCATACCGGGCGCTTCCCCAGGTGGTGGATAGGTGGAATTGCTTCCCAGATATGGGTGGTACCGGCGAAATAAAATAGTCGGGGCGAGCCAAAAACCAGCAAACACTGCAGCGTCTGACCGGAGCGGTCGGCTGCAGATGGGTAGGCAGAGCTCAATGCCGTAGAGAAGGCAATCTGCCTAGAGAGAGACACTCAAACAAACTAAACACAAAATTGAATCATGGAAGATAAAACGAAATGGTTATTACCCCAGGTGGGTACCGGCAGAGCCGGGGAATCCCAGTCCTCTTCGGAGGGCTGTCCCACGGATTCTGGGGAGGACAACAATTTTCCATCACCATTGAGAGGCGCAGAAGAGAAAATTGCAGAGAAGAATACTACCGCCAATACGGAAAGACGCGATACTAGCGAATACCTTGACCCCTTCGAAAGACGGAGTTCTTTAGCTAGGACGCCCCCGGGTATAAGAGCTAAGTCAAGTCCGGAACTGAGAATTAATCCTGATGTTTCACAGTCTGTGCCCCTTTCGCAAGACGCAAAGCGAAAGCGCACTGAGACTCCACCCAAACCTTTACAACAAGCAACAGCTAAAGAAGTTTGTGCGACAATGATTCTAAAAGCCATACAGGCATTAGGTCTTCAAGCAAACTTTCTGGTTAGAACATCACGAGAAAGTTCAAACACGAAAAAAGAAATTAGGGAGGCAGCAATAAAAATTCAAAGGTTAATCGAATAATTGCTTGGACAAGAAGTACAGGAAACGCTGGAGAGCCTTAGGGACAACAAGATAATGGATGCGTCTCCAAGAACAAATAGCACAGAAATAGGCACTCAAACAGAAGAAATTGTATTGCAAGCTGACGGAACACAAACTGGAAATCAGGCCAAAACTGAATTAACAAATATGGATGTCCAGAGTATCATTAAAAGTGACTTGGATAACAATGCGCTAAATAATTTAATTGGCAGAGAATGGGAGCACGATGCGTTTACACATACAGTTGTAAAAAACGATACCCTGCATAATGTAATCAATAAAACGGATCTCATAGTTTTTATGGACCCAAAGGAGGCAGACAACTCTGCTCTAATTCGAAGATTAACCGAACGGGTGATTCACATTAAGGACTTGGTTGAAAGAAGTAAACCAGAGCCAGAGAACGTTATTTACGGGGAAACCAGCAGCAAATTACTAGATGGTGAAAGTGAGACTGAAGACGGGCAAGATCTGAAAAGGTTCACATTTTTGGTGGGCACTGATTTACAGAAAGAAGAAGAGGAGGCATCTCAGGAGCTATATAGGGCAATTGAAAAGGTTAAAGACATAGCTATTAAGAAAGGAAGAACCAAATTGGCTTGTACTTTCCAGAAAAGTTGGGACCATGAAAGATGCCGAAAGATTGTGGAATGTGCACTAAAAAACAGCGCGGTTACCGTAGAACTAATCTTCTCAGCTGATACAAGCAGACAAAGGCAATATGCAGGAAAAAATTCGCGACCACAGTCAAAAATTCCATCTGAGGCTGTCGTGGTAGAAAAAGGGGACAGATCCTATTCGGAACTGCTTACAGCTGTGAAGATGGAAGTGAATAAACGACAACTAAGCAACCTAGTTAGCGGAGTAAGAAAGTCTAAAGATGGTAACCTAATATTGGCAATAGAAAGGCAATATGGCACAGCAGCACACATGGCTGAGGCTCTTAAAGGCGTCAATGGTGATGCACTGATAGAAACCATAACCGAAAGGGAATCAAGAGCTATACTGCATATAAAAAACCTCGATGCAATCACTACCACGGACGAAATTGTAAACGAAATTAAAACATTTATGACAAGAAATAATCTTACGGGAGAGGTTAGAGTTAGCTCTCTTAGACCGTCTTTCAGAGAAACACAAGCTGCGACAGTTTTTGTCTCCAAAGAAATTGCACATAAACTTACGGAGGAGGGGAGAATCAGAATCGGACTGGCGAGTTGTCCAATAAGAAAAAGAGTCAATATCACCTCGTGCTTCCAATGTTGGAACGTAGGACATATAGCTAAAGAATGCCCTGGGCCGAACAGATCTAAGCTGTGCATTAACTGTGGAGAAGAAAACCATCAACGAAAGGACTGTGTGAAGAGCTTGCATTGTGTAATATGCCAGGTTTCCGGTCATAAACCGCTCAGCATGAGGTGCCCAGTCTATAGGAGGGCTGTATTACAAAGCGTGTAGTATCCAATCTTGAAAAATGGTAAAAATTCTCCAAGTAAACTTAGGTAGACAATACGCTGCACATGACATGTTACGGCAAACTATAGGAATGAGGAAAATAGACGTGGCCGTGTTAAGCGAGCCAAATAAAAAAATTGCTACGTGAAACAAATGGCAGACAGATGATAAATTAGACTCGGCGATACAAGTGATAAATAACTTTGGACATTCCCAATACAGCGGCAAAGGCTTCGGCTTTGTCTGGATAAACTACTTGGACATAGTTATATATAGTTGTTATATATCCCCAAATGAGGGCGAAGAAACTTATCTTCGTTTCCTACACCACTTGAAACTAAGTATCCGTAACCAAAGGAATCAATGTCTTATATGTGGAGACTTTAATGCCAAGTCGGTGATGTGGGGCTCACCCATAAACGACCACAAAGGGGATATCCTCTCGGAATGGTGCTCTGAACTGGACCTGGTCGTGTTAAACAGAGGCACCATGCCAACATTCAAAAGGGGCACCAGCGAATCCTTTATTGATGTCTCATTCGCAACGAGTAGACTAGACCAGAATCCTAGGTTGGGAGGTATCGGACGAAGAAAATCTGTCTGACCATAACTTTATTTTCCTGGACATAAAAGAAGATAGTGTAAACGAGACGAACTCATCTGAACAAAAACCGAAACAACTAGGATGGAGTGTAGATCACACAAAAATTGAGGAATTCCTAATAACTCTGGAGAAAAGATTATTATCTGTAAAAAGTACCAAAGATATGACACCAAAAGCATGGTCCGAAATTATCATCGGCGCATGCAACAGAATTTTTATGAGAAAAAAAAGACTGGGAGCTAACAAGAAACCTGTTTACTGGTGGACATCACAGATAGCCAAACTTAGAAAGGAATATCTGCTTAAAAAGCGTACCATGACTCGAAAAAACAAATTGTCACATATTACTGACGAAGAAAAAAATTCGGCAATAGCACAGTATCGAGAAACCCGCGCAAGCCTGAAAAAAGCTATCCGGGAAGCCAAAAAACAGGCGTGGAAGAGAGTAGTGGATGATGTGGAAAATGACACCTGGGGCATGGGTTATAAAATAGCTACCAAAGCATTATGCTTAAGACCATCTCTCCAGATCACAGAAGAATGTATGTTACAGGAGGCTCGGAAATTATTTCCTTCTCGACCAAAAGTAACCTGGGACCTGATAGACTTAGGGCGGGAAGGGCGCCTGGCCCGGACTGGATTCCACCAGAAATTATTAAAAATGTTATCAGGAAATTCCCTGTGCAATCTCTTAACCTTATGAACCGCCAGCTCTATAGAGGAGAATTCCCAAAAATTTGGAAAAAGGCAAGGTTAATTCTTATAGAAAAGCTTCAGAAACAAATGGAAGTTAAATCGTATCGCCCGATTTGTTTGGTGGACGGTATGAGGAAGGTCCTGGAACACTTGCTATAGGAAAGGTTAAATACAGAAATAACGAGAAAAGGGGGACTGGCCAAGCTGCAGTTCGGATTTACCAAAGGTAAATCAACAGTCGACGCTGTGAATGTCGTGCTACAGGAAGCAAAAAATACAAAGGCTTTCGCTTGGAAAAATAGAAAATTATGCCTCCTTGTCACGATCGATGTAAGAAATGCATTTAACTCTGCGCCGTGGCCTGGAATTGTGGACACTCTTAAATACCAAAATGTAGCGCCTTACCTGATACGCAAAATAACAAGCTACTTTAAGAATCGGGAGCTGATGGTGGGCAATAGCCATACCATGGAGGTGACCTGCGGGGTCCCACAAGGATCTGTACTGGGGCCGACTCTTTGGAACATTTATTACGACCGAGTACTCAGACTCGAAATGCCACAACACGTGAAAATAGTTGGGTACGCAGACGACCTCGCTATAGTAGCAACTAATAAAAGTCAGGAAACGCTGGTGACACTGGCTAATATCGCCATTCACCGTGTAATGGAATGTTTAAAGAAGATGAATTTAGAACTTGCGCCTGAAAAGACAGAAGCAGTGCTAATGATTGATAGCAAAACTGTGAAAAAAATCACAATTGAGATCATGGATACTCATATTGCCACAAAATCCGACACTAAATACCTAGGCGTGCATATTGATCAAGGAACTACAATGAAACGGCACATCGTCAATGCATGTCAAAAAGCAGAAGCCTCGGCTACTGCCTTAAGTAGATTAATGCCAAGACTACAAGGACCAACATCTACGAAGAGAAGATTATTGAGTTCAGTGGCTCATTCCATCCTACTTTATGCGGCACCTTCTTGGGCTAATGTTCTAAAATACAGGAAGTACACAAATATGATGCTAAAGATCCAAAGGAAAATGGCTATTCGAATATGTAGTGCTTTCAGAACGGTCTCAACTAGTGCGGTGCTGGTATTGGCAAACATAATCCCAATAGATCTGCAGGTGAAAGAAAGGGAGAAAACGTACGGGAAAGATAGGGCCTTCAAGATAACCGCGAGAGCAACATCTCTTGAACATTGGCAAAGACGGTGGTCGGAGTCGACCAGCAGTGGTCAATGGACCCAAAGACTAATCCCTAATATAATACCTTGGTGTAACAGAAAACATGAAACTCTTAACTACTATCTCACCCAGCACCACGCACGCACCAACCTGCATGTACTGCGGTGATACAGAAGACAGCGCTGAACACACATTCTTTGTTTGTCCGAGGTGGTGTGAAGAGCGGAGAAAAGTCGAGAAACAAAGTGGCGACCCTTTGACACCACACAATGTCGTGCAGAGAATGCTAGATTGAGAGGAAGTCTGGAATAGCGTCTCCGAAATGGCCAAAAGAATTCTCTTACAAAAGGAGATAGAGGAACATCAAAGAAAAAGGTGAACTGGTCCAAGCAGCATGATGAAGTAATACCTAAGGGTGGTTCCGTCATGTTGTTTCTTTGATTAAACGGGGAGGGGTTTTTAGTCGGTAAGAATCCGACATACCCCACATCACATCAGTGGAAGTCTTATGCAAGATTTTCCCCTCCCTGGCTAATATATATATATATATATATATATATATATATATATATATATATATATATATATATATATATATATATATATATATATATATATATATATATATATATATATATATATATATATATATATATATATATATATATATATATATATATATATATATATATATATATAGGCACTGTTGCCACATAGCTTTGTTAAAATTTGGCGCGCAAAGATGAAATGCGTATCCTATTTGAAACGAAATACAAAACGATACGAAGAACACTTCTTAAAATTGTCTAAGAGAATAGATTCTAAATAATATATTAAAAATATATATTTTTTGTGTAATTGAATATTCTTTTCTGTATATTTGGTTATGAAGGTTATGAAGACTGATAGGGATACTGTAATTCAATCTTTCTCAAAAAGTACATCTTTATATTGGTAGTTATGCACAATGATTTGCACGTAATAAAGATAGAACACCGTGAGATCTGCGATATCAGCATTTTGCCACGATGGTACTATGAAGAGACCGTGAGATTTACATTGTCAGCTTTTCGGATGCGAACCTATAAAGTCTTAGTTTTAAGTAATACGAAAGGATTCTTGTTGTACCTGCTGCTGCAGAAACTCTTAATTTTCGATTGTATTTTTGAAAAATTGTATTTTTGAAAATAAAGTTTTTAAAAAGTCATCTCGTCCTTGCTTGAACATAATTTGGTAATGCTTTCGTAGTATGTTATAGTTCTATCTAATTCTTTTTCCGTCAGATTTGTAGCGCGATACATCCATAATATACAAATATTTTTCCTACGAAAACGAAAAGCACCGAGAGCTCCAGGAAGGCGATAAAGAAGGAAGAGCAAACCAAATACTGATAGAGATTTAAAAAAAAATATTTGTTTCATTGATGAATGTTCACACTCAACTTAACAACAATGTTCAAAACTGTCTTTATTGGAGCAAAGATTGGAACCTAATATCCTCAAATTATTGGATCATTTTTTATAGACTATAACCTCACTGGAGAAACCTATTTGGACTTTTTACAAAACCAAATTGAACCCTGTACTACAGAAGTTGTTTACGAAGTTTAGGCGATCTGGTACCAGTTGGTTGGTTGTCCCGCCCACAATTCCCTTATTTTTAGGGAGTATATGGGAAATATTTTTAAAGGGAATATTATTGGCCCAAGGTGAAAAATCCTTTGACCGCATAGGTCACCTGACCTCGTGCCGAACGACTGTTTTCTGTGGGTTTACTTGAATAGTGTTATCTATAAAAATATCAAATCTGACAATATTAGCCAGTGACAAAACGCTAGCACACGCTAACAAACACTTAGAATATGACAGGATTTCACAATATCAACTAAGCAATATTAGAATTGAATTTTGTGAACGCTTAGGATATCGTTTAACTGTTAATAGAGGATTGTTTGAACATTTACTTAAAAAATAATGTTTATTTTAAATAATCTTCCTTTTTAGCAATGTTTTTTTTAAACATTATTTTTAATAAAATGTTAGATGGTCAAATTTATACTCGTTTCTTGAAGATTTGTTGTTGTTTAAGCAGTCCTTTAAATTAAATTCATTATTTGCTGGTCATATTTAATAAATGAAGATTGACATCAGAAAGTTATATTACAACTTGAAATATACAAGGGAGCCAATATTTGGGCACGCAAATAAAAATTTAAAGGAGATTTTCTATATTTCGTTCGGCAATGCATCATCCGCTATATTATTCCTAGTGTCTATGATATTACTAATCAAACGATAAGTCTATTTTCCCTCTTTTTTTAAACACTTCAAAAAAAAATATTTTGAACACGGAAAAAATAGGATATTTTCCACATAAACATGAATGAGGAATTATTTTTTTTTTAACAAAAATATATACACGTATTAAGAGTGGAAATTGAGAAAAAGACAAATTTAAATTTAAGAAATCGGAATTATTTAATAAATTATGTAGAACAACCAAAAATTAAATTTTAGACCAGGTGTTTGTAACCTCTCATCTAAAAAATACTTATCAAAATGACGTCGTGAAGTATCACATTATTATTAAATCGCCGTTATACTAATATTTATTTCTGTAGTCACAGTTGTCGCACAATATAATTGAACAACAAGTTCCAAACCTCGCAATAGTGGGTTTTTGAAAAGCAAAGAAATTTTTAAATAACAGTAAATTCTTTTTTTTTCACATTTTTCAATACAACAAATGACATTTATATTTGAAGTAACAAAAAAATCATGTTGCAATAATATATCTGTCAAATTATAATAATACAATATGTGTCAAATGAAATTATATAAAAAAAAATGAATAAATTTGAAATATAGAGATGTTCTATAAATAAGGGATGGCTACATTTGGACATATAAAACAAATGAATAGCGTTTCCGGTTTTATTAAAATTATTTTGTATGTTTTCCTATTTTTGTATTCTATCGGTAAATCCATGTCAGAAATGTTTTTTAATTTTTTGAACGGGGCTAACATTCCTATTTTCAAAAGTTCAATTCTTTTTTTCGGATAAATGCGACTTTACGAATTTCAACGTCTAATTCCGGTAAAAGCGAAGGTTTTCTTACATTTATTACATGGTTTTGTATAAAAAGTAGTTTATCTTTCAATATTTTGGTTAAAATATATTTCTTCTTATTTAGATTGACTGGAATAAATGACATATTATAATTTTTGAGCAACATTTTCTGGTAAATTATTAGATCTATCGAAAAAAGATCAACATGTGCTAATTAATTTTTTCCGTAGAATACAAAAATAGAAAAATATATATAAAAATTGAAAGCAAAAAAATTGACGTCATTTCCGGTTTTTCCGAAGAACATTTTCGACTTGAATTTACACGTAGGATACAAAAATAGAAAAACATAGAGTAATTTAATAAAAAAAAAAAGAATTTCCTATTATTTAAAATTCTTTTTGCTTCTTTGTGTTGCTGACAAAAAGATACAGACTCTTGGTCTAAAATTTCGAGATACAAAGAGTCACAATTTTATTTTTAGATATTTTTTATTCTTCTGTATAAATTGCCCACGTCTTCACGAGAAATCCTGTACATTTTTATTTACGTGCTCAAATATTGGGTCCCTTGTGTATTTCAAGTTGTAATATAACTTTTTGAAGTCAACCTTCAGTTATTAAATATGACCAGCAAATAATGAATTTAATTTAAAGGACTGCTTAAGCAACAAGAAATCTTCAAGAAACGAGTATCAATATGACCATCTAACATTTTATTAAAAATAATTTAAAAAAAAAACATTGCTAAAATGGAAGATTATTTAAAATAAACATTATTTTTTAAGTAAATGTTCAAACAACCTCTATTAACAGTTAAACAGTATCCTAAGCGATTACAAAATTCAATTATAATATTGCTTAGGTGATATTGTGAAATCCTGTTATATTCTAAGTGTTCGTTAGCGTTTGTTAGCGTTTTGCCACTGGTTAATGTTGCCAGATTGGACATTTTTATAGATAACACTATTCAAGTGAACC
This sequence comes from Cylas formicarius, assembly GCF_029955315.1. Classification (NCBI taxonomy): domain Eukaryota; kingdom Metazoa; phylum Arthropoda; class Insecta; order Coleoptera; family Brentidae; genus Cylas; species Cylas formicarius. The sequence goes on from NW_026844214.1 coordinate 26,454,547, forward strand.
CACAGAAAGCAGTCATTCGGCGCGAGGTCAGGTGACCTATGCGGTCAAAGGATTTTTCAACTTGGGGCAACAATATATTCCGTTAAAAGTATTTTCCAAATACTCCCTAACCATAATGGAATTGTGAGCGGGACAACCAACCAACTGGCACCAGATCTCTTGATCTTCTCAAACAACTTCTGTAGTATAGGGTTCAATTTGATTTTGTGGTAAAAACAAACAGATTTTTAACGTGAGGTTATAGTCTATAAAAAATGATCTAATAATTTGAGGATATTAGGTTCCAATCATTGCTCCAATAAAGACAGTTTTGAACATTGTTTTTAAGTTGAGTGTGAACATTCATCAATGAAACAAATATTTTTTTAAAAATCTCTATCAGTATTTGGTTTTTCCGTCATTTGAAAACATTGTTGCCTTCCTGGAGCTCTCGGTGCTTTTCGCTTAAATTTTGACGTTTGTCAATTATGAGGGTCATGTCAGTGAATGAATTCGAGTTTATTTGCAAAAATGCTCCCACAATCTAAGGGACGTAGCAAAAGTATAGTATGCAACACATTTGATAAACTTTAATTATAACTAATTATAATTAATTTATAAATTTTAGAAATTATTTATAAATCTTAACACCGAATTTTCGACAATCAACAGGAATACACTCTAAGAATTACTATATCGGGTGATACATTGCCGAAAGGAAATCCCATGTAAGTTTTTAGGTGAACCATTTTATAGCACACTTGAAATATAGCTTTTTGAAGGGGCCAGTATGATTAACTCATGTGTAGAGTTTGAAGAAATGTTAATAAGCCAATCTTCAGTTACTGAATTAAATATGATGGTAAAATTAAACAATTTTAAAATGACAACACGAAAATGCATGACAGTTACAATATTTATATTTGTAATTGTTATACTTTATTTAACGTGATTTAATTATAGCTAACATGCGTTATTCAATTGAAGAAGAAGTAGAAGATAATTTAGTGGGATTATGTATGAAACAGGATTATGTAGTATTAGAGCATGGTCTGAAATGTTTTCACTTTATTTTCCTGATAAAACTATATCTTCGATTTCAACAATTAAACGTATTATTACCCAATTCGAGCCCAAAGGAACAGTAATAAGTGACTTCAAATGTTAGAGCAGAAGAAAGGAACAATAGATATTTGAACACTTTACTGCGTGTGGTGGAATACAAAATGATTAGGACGAGGATTCTTGGACAAGTTGTAAATAAATATGAAATCAGTACAGTACTGTGATCTGTGATATATATATATATATATATATATATATATATATATATATATATATATATATATATATATATATATATATATATATATATATATATATATATATATATATATATATATATATATATATATATATATATATATATAACTTCTGTAGGATAGGGTTCAATTTGATTTTGTAGTAAAAACAAATAGGTTTTTAACGTGAGGTTATAGTCTATAAAAAATGATCTAATAATTTGAGGATATTAGGTTCCAATCATTGCTCCAATAAAGACAGTTTTGAACATTGTTGTTAAGTTGAGTGTGAACATTCATCAATGAAACAAATATTTTTTTAAAAATATGAAATCAGTACAGTCTGCGATATATATATATATATATATATATATATATATATATATATATATATATATATATATATATATATATATATATATATATATATATATATATATATATATATATATATATATATATATATATATATATATATATATATATATATATATATATATATGATGACACTATATTCCGAGATATCATCCGTTCGCTCGTTGAACTCCGACTGGAATCCTGCAGACGTTTCGCCAAAATCTCACTTGGCATCTTCAATGCTCGCGCTCCGAAAACACTTCGAACACTCACAGTGTTTTCGGAACGCGAGCATTGAAGATGCCAAGTGTGATTTTGGCGAAACGTCTGCAGGATTCCAGTCGGATGCAGGATTCCAGTTCAACGAGCGAACGGATATCCCGGAATGTAGTGTCATCACATTTTTCCATCCGTGAATCAATACAATAATACAATATATGTAATAGATATTGCACAGAGACGTTATCGCAGATCGTTAGAAGGAAGTCTTCTAAAAATGTGTTTAAAATTTGATCAAGTAGTCATTACTGCCGGGCTATGGAAGACCATATTTACAAAGAACATATTTTTGAATAAAAATATATAACCACAATTTCTGTGCACACAAAATTAGAATAAGTAGTTTCTATAAAAGTTGAAATGGTTGTTAAAATCACATATATTTCAGAGTGATGTAAGAAACGCGTTGATCAATTGATAAACTTAATTTCATGGAGTCCTTTATCCAATTCTTTTCGATTTGTTTTTTATATTTTCTATTTCCCCAGTTGTCCAGTTGTTGCAATGAAAAACTTTTGGAAAATGGGAAAGAAATTAAAGTTAAATGTTCATAGTGATGTATGTCAAAAGTGTACTTACCAAACCTAACCAGAACTACTCAATGCGGTTTACTTTTTTAATAGTAGGCGTTGAAACGTTACTTACAAATTGCGTGCTTATATTTGTTCGTCTTAAAATAATAGATGTTTTTAGAGTTTCCTAACAATATTTTTGTCTTTTGATAAGATCTCTGTTCCTTTTTATCTGCTATAATTAATTAGTTGATTTGAAATAAAAATTTTGACACTTTGCAGTTACTATTTGCTGTGTTGATGAAACCGGAAAGCCAACCATCCCCCTACAAACATAACAGAAAATGATGTTTTTTTTTAATAAATGAGATGGAACAATAAAATATTAAGGCAGTATTACTATTAGAAAAACGCTCTTCCTGTATATATTTTTTTAAAGAGTGAAAGGGATTGAATTAGACTACCCCTATCATTCTTGTTAACTAAATTTAAGAGAAAAACATACATAGTGACATGGAAAAACATAAATTTCAGTAGACAGGTTTATTAGAAACTTTTCCGTATTTTGCTACTTTGCAAAATATTAAATGTATAGCCGTTGCATGTAAAAAAATAATAATAATAAACATGAAAATAATTTATTTGGATGCAGTCAAACAGTTGCATTTTTTACCAACATTTTGCTAAGTAATCGCATTATAAAACTAATTTCATAAACGAAGCAATAATAAGAGACGCCTTAAAAGTTGCAGCAGCCCATTAGATTTAATAATTAATTAATTATTTAATAATAAGTAATATTTTTTTTACCTCGTTAAGACTATTGATAGGGGTGGTCTAATTCAATCTCCTCCGCTCGTTTAAAAAAAATAAAAAATATACAGCAAGTGTTTTTTCTTTATAACAGTAATACTTCAGTAATATTTTGTTGTTCTATCTATTCCTATTTTTGAGAAAAAAATTAAAAACATAATTTTTCCGCTATATCGTTAGCGCGATATCTTCCTAGTGGCTGACCAACGTCAACAAATATTAAAGTTCCCTTTATTTTAAGTGAGGAATCACCCCGCCAGTTTTTCGAATTTATTTTGAAACAAGCTGTATAAAAACTGATTCTATTAGTTGTTATCTGCACCTTCTAGATGACTGCCCTTCCAAGGCCTATCATTGAATATTATTATTATTTATATTACATTTATTATTATTTAATTATTAATTTTAATTCCCAAAATGATTAAAAAAAAACCATTCTGCATCGCGGATTGTATTTTGACGAGTACGCCAATGCGTGTTCTTGCATTATCGCTATTCTCACGTGTGTTTCGAACGCCCGTATCATTTTTATGCGATTGAAAGCAAATTATATTACAAATTTTGATGGCGCCCGAATAAATAGCGGGTTTACCTTGTATTTCCCAGCATAAATGTAATCGATTTCCACTTGGGCGTCGGATTTCCTAAATGCCACAACGTTTCGATTTTCATTTCCGATTTACGTAATTTTGTGTTTGATTTAAAATTGCAAAAACGGAGCTACGATTTTGGATGCGTGGAATTAATATCGGTTGAGCTATCGTGGAACAATGAACTACTTAATAGATATTCCAAATGAATTGCAAAAATGACACCAGATTTTTTTCTAACAACTCTTGTTTTTGAGATACCGTTTAACGGATATCAGTTTGAAATTGCAACAAAAAAATAAAACACACATATCAGATTGAAACAAAAATTCTGTATAAATACAATTAAAACAAAAACAAAACATAGAAATTAAGCCAACTATTTAATATCGTGTACTGCCTCTGCGAGCCCTTATTACTGACTCCGTAAGCCTCGGGAGTCCGTCAAATAAATGTACTTCTGTGGGATTTTTTTAAATACTCGAAAAATGACATTTTGAAGTTTGTCTATGGATCTAAATGGTCTTTTATGTTGCTGAATCTGGTCCCACACATGCTCAACCGGATTTAAGTAAGGGCTTTATGGTGGCCAGTTCATGACATTCGGTACCTGCGATGCGTCCTAGCGTTATTGTGCTTAAAAATGAAATTCTCCCCTAATACTGAAAAGCGACTACGTGAGGTTTAATAATCTCCCTTATGTATCCCATCAGCGGTTAACCTGTCCTCGTTTACAGTCACCAACTATGTGGCGTCCGTTATAAGATATGCCTTCCCAGTACAATGCCGTTGTCTTAGAGTTGTAAGACATAAAAAAGGATCATCAGCACGAGATGTAATGCGGTGGCGACCGTGTCGTTCCCTTCTAGTGTACTGCCTTGTTCCTTTGTACAGATTTACAACTTTATAGATGCTTTGCTGGACATTTAGCTAGTGCGCCACGTACCTTTTGGTTCGGTTCTCCTCAAGAAGAACGACTGCTCTAATAGCCTCTTCAGCACACTTTTAAATTTACTTAAATTGCAGACACTTGTTGCTTCGATATGTTAAATCGAAATAATGAAATCGTTTCCTTTTATTCCTTCGCGAATAAGTACGAAATTTTAAGTGACGCGATAATTTTTGTGGGTGTGTATATACTTAATGGTCAAAATAGATATTTACTACTTAAAATTAGATTCTAGTGAGCCAAATATCCGCCTCGGGTTTTATGAGAGAAATAAAAAGACTTTTAGCACTCTAAAAATTATAATGGAATAATTATATTATAATATGCTTGGTGAAATATGTGACAGAAGAATAAAATCAATTATAATATATTGCTTAAATTTTGTACAATTTTGAAACCTGAAGGAAAGATTTTTTACGAAACGAATTAATTAAAGAATATCAATAGAACTATTATGCTGGTCATCAAACATAATCTTCATTTTTTGACATTGTTGTAATAATGATATTTGTGTGTATGAATGTACATTTAGTGCAAATCTAAAAGTACATAATTTAATTACTTTTTATTTCGGTGAATTCAATTTTTTGGACTTTGGATAATATTTTACAAAATAACGGTGTATTGTTTCCATAGTTGTAGAATTGCTCTTTGGGCACATAAAGTTTAAAATGAATTAAATACATAATATTAATTTTGTGGCCTCTAAAAATGAGTTGACCTGAAGTATCACCATATTTTCCATGACTATAAAATCAGATCCGTTTTTTGCAAACAAAATTATATTTAATTAATGTCGTATATTAACTTCGAGTAAAAAAATTACATTAATTCATATTGTGATAAAAAAATTAAATCGTTCAAAGAGAATTATTTTTTATACTCATATAAGGAGAATTTTGAATATTATATTGCAGTAAACTTACACCATTATAGTAACAATAGGGACAAAATAATTCAAACTATTAAAATTTTGACTAAGACCACCAATTTGGTGACTTCCCAGATTCTCCCCTTTACTAAAATTACTGATACATTAAAATTTATTGATTTTATATCCAATATCTTTAATTCCAAAATCTTAAGATCCGGAGTAATAACTTTTAGTATTTCTAATGTGTCTGCCTTTTTCACACAATGCCGCAAGCTGCTGTGCGAAGGAGATTAATTTGCAAGTGACATATAAATCTTCAAAAGTTTGTGTTTTTTCTAAAAGATCTCTACTACTTTGAAAATAAAAATGATTTTTTTAAGTGGAGGAACAGTTTTGAATTTACCACTATGCGCAAAACTTTTTAAATATGAACACTTTTCAACAACTTTTTTCTGAACAAAGTTTTATGTCGACAAATATTACACGAAAATTCAATTTTATCTATTTGAATAAACCCTGTATATGATCTAAACTGCATAAACCAACTGTCATATTTGCATATAAAAAACTTAGTTTCTATGAAAATATTGATATTTTATATTCACGAACTAAATTTCCCTATTCACCAACCACTTACGCCAATATTTTGCACACAATGATAACAAAGGCTTTACGTTAATAACACTAAACACTAACACTAACTTGTCCAAAGTCGAAAAAACCACACAAGGCGGCAACGTCGTTCTTTGTTCCGCGTGCCCGCGTGATTGGGTGCTCAGTATCGCCATTAAAATGGCTTATGGCGCAAATTTACATTTGTTTTGCGAAAACCACAAAAACGTTGTAAATTTATCATTTAAAAACATCAATTTGATACTTTTACATTGTGAAATCACACTTAATACAGAAAAAGCGTGTTCGGCTTGTAAGTTACGGATTTAATTTTTTTTTTATTTTCACATATTTTGATTCATTGATTAATTTTGTCGTGATACGTGATGCCATACCTAAACCTGACCGTTTCTGAGAAATTTTGAGAATCTAAATAATACATTCCGTAATTTGACCTTTGACGGCAAAACAAAGCATTAAAATTTATTAATTGGATTGACTATTTTAGCGATTTCAATTTTATTCATTCATCAAAGTTTCGGATGAAAACGACTGAATCTCAGAGATTGTAATAACATTAGCTTAAGAAACCGGGACTATTTGTATCGACAATAAGCGTCGTGATTACCGCAAAGGATTAGAAAATGGGACTTTCATTTAAAACCCGGAAATTGTCATCGTCTGCCTGCGTTAATGCGAGAAATGTGGCAAAATTGCTTTTCCAAATAACCAAAATGAATTTTGTTCCCGCTTTCGCAATATTCGGTGTCGACGATACTTGTTTATTTTTGTGTATTTTTGATACAAAAATTCTAACACCCAGAAAAACTGTAAATATATTTTTAATTGAGAGACACAATAACTAATAAAATATTATTTCAATTATTCTGTTAAAAAAAAGTTTTTCAAGAACGATGAAGTGTCGCTTTCTTATCTAATTTATCGATAACAGAGGACTTATATCCATGGTAAAAGACAGGCTAACCTACCTCCATTTTTAAAAAGGGTGGACGCACTTTCAATTTTTTTTTCAAAAAGTAATTTAACATAACCAAAATTGGAAATACTTTGTCACAGGCCACTAATCTTTTTTCTCTATCAATGGCTTTCCCGAGTCGCTCTTTACTAAAATTTCTTATTCCTGAAACTAAACCTTCTCATCTTGATTGAAAAATGCTTGTCTCAAAAATATTTTTCTTATATCGGTCAATATGAAGAAATATCAGGAACAGCTATGGGTTGTCCATTACCACCAAAGCTAAACGCATCACCATGCGGCCCAAAAATCATATATATCATAATATAAGCAGGTACAGAGTAGAGTGCGAGCTAGTTTCCGTTAAGCTCTCAAGAAATCAACGGGATGAATGAAACGCCAGCAAGCTGTAAACAGTCTTCTAGTCTGTATTTGTATTTGGATTTCCACTGGGAGCCGGTACCACAATTTCAAAATTCTAATAGTTTTTCCGCCATAATCTTGGTTAGAATTTGAACAGACAATGTTTCAAATTCGTATTGTCATAAAACCGTTCGGAAAATAAATGACAAAAAATAGCCGAGGAACGGCAAAAGAAAGAGAATGGGTAATTGTAAAACATGATCTGTCATTCCCCTCTCATAACGGGCTTTTCTAAATTCATGGACGCCGTCAACAAGATATAAGCTTTTATAATATTGTATTTGGAAGGGGGGGCGAGCGAGAAGCGGGACCCTTAATGGTAACCCTTTGCGTTTATGAGCCGTAATATATTATCATAAGGCAATTCGTTTATCATTGGTTTGACGTTTCGTCGCGGTCTACTCGCAGGCAATGATATAAGAAAGGCGCGATTCCTACTTAACTCCCCGATAACTCTTTTTAACTCGAATTTGGATTTTCCTAATAATAATTAATTTGCTTACTTGAGAAAATCAGACTCGTCGTACGAAAATATTAAGGGTTTTAAGGAATGATTGATGATTTATGGATTGAGCAACTTATCTTCGAATATACATGAAAAAAGCTATTGTACGATCAAAAAGACGTCCATTTTTTCAATGGTACACTATTTTCAAATGTATCTCAACGTTTTGGTCGGCATATATATCCGACCGATATCAAGAGCATAATGACAAAATTCTTAAAATGACAAGCTTAAATTCTTGTTGTTAATTGTTGTGACTTTGATTTTATCGAAAATAAACACGTCGATTTTGCATTTTGGGTATTTTGAAATTTTCGTAGGTTCTTCAAGGGATGAGAGATCTACCCTTACAATTTTAATAGGGAGGCCGGTTAAGAGACATAAAAATTAAAAGCAATTGCTCAAATCTTCTGACAATTTCCAACATTTCTGGGGTTGGTCTTATGCATTCATCTACTCTACTTTCAGACAGTTCTTGCACAGATCTTGGTCTACTTAGGAATACTTTATTTTTTAAATATCCCCATTAAAAATAGCCTAATTCACTGGCTAGGATATCTATTGTCTATGTATTGATGTTCATATAAATGTAAATATTGGAAAAGTTTAATTTTATATTGGATGGAACAAACCTTTTCAAAAATTGGGTCAGAAGATTCTTCCGTGGTTTTAAATGTTAGTGTTGAAAATTTAAGAGAAAAAATTGTTAACGGAGGTTAATTCTTAAGGTCTATAGATCTCGGTTGGATAGGTACGCGAAGGCGATGAGACATAGGAAGCCAAACTTTCTATTTCAGAAAGATGAATGGAAATACTACAGAAGCCTGCGAGACGGAAGAAACTGAAATAATGGAGAGAACACAGATTTTCTAACCAACGTACACGCACTTTGGTCCTCGATTTGGTGGAATACCACTGAATATAACAGCCTAAGAGAGGAAGAACAATATAGCAATAGAAATTAGTTTAACTTCAGCATCAGAAAAAATCTGCATAGTTGGAAAAGTACATGCAGTGACAATATACATAATTGCTGTTACAAAAAACTCACATATCTTCACCCTTAAGTAAGTAAGTAAAACATACTAAACTGCCGAAAGACCCAATCCAAGGAAGTACCGACCAATAACTTGCCTTCAAACAATCTATGAACTACTAACTTGATGCTTAACTAAAATCCTAACAGAGCATACGGATAAACACAATATTTTCACTGAGGAGCAAAAACAACTATTAATAGATTAGCAGATTCAGAGGAAGAATAGAAACCTCTCATGCTGTTATATTGATTACCAAAAATCCGCACCACATTCTTGGTTGATTCAAGTACTTAAGATATACAAAGTCCACAACTCCACAACTCCTACTAACACTTATCTAACCGCTAATGAACCAATGGCGGGTTAGCACATATTTATCCTACAGCAGGAGTACAGTCAACACTAAAGGAAGAGGAATATTTCAGGGACACTACTTAAGCCCTCTGTGGGTTTGTTTGAACCCCCTCTCTAATCTTCTCAGAAGAACAGAAATAGCGTAAGCGTAAAATTCTTGCTCGCGCGGCGGACAAAGAATTTTACCTTAACTGTGCCTTTGGACCGCTCAGTTGAATGCGGGCAGCACGTGCTTAGGATTTTCCCGATTAGATATTATAATTTTGTTAGGCGCTAGTCCTTTTATAACACTAGTGGAAGTTGGAAAAAAGGACAAACTCACCTTCTGGTTGTTTTAACCGCAGTTACTAATAAAGACAAACTGGAAATTAGAGAAAAAACAAGAAAATTAATATAACAAGATTTAATAACAAATTTTTCATGAAAGCACCCGGAATTGCTCGAAGCTCCTAGGCAAAGCGCTGGTTACTTGTTCTCGCCGGGTGTTAATTACAACCTGGTAGCTGGGGCTATTGACCTGACGGACTTTCTCACATAACTAAGTGATTATATTGTGCCAGTTGTTATCAGACTCTTGCCACAGGTGATTGCTTCAAAGTTCACTTTATTTAGTGTGATTATGCAATTCGGACTGTAGCTTTCGGGATATCCAAGCAAAAACAGCAGCAACCAGGGTGAGGATTTAAAATATACGAGAAGACTTTGGATCAACAATATAAAAAACTATGTACTAATTCTTGCTTACAAATTGCAATCTTAAAAGCTAACAAAATTTACAGTCCTATCTTAAATCTTGAATATGACCAAATGCAAAAATTATCAATAGAAAAAAAATGAACGAGACGATAATAATAACAGATTTCGGTAACAAAAACGAAACTGTGACGCAGTAGGAAATTGTCAACGAAAGAAAATCAAAGAAATATATACGACAGCAGAAAGGCACGCAATAAACCAAAACAATTACAGCACTTTTTACTGTCGATGGCTTACGCCCGACAAGATTATGGCGAGTATAAAACTGCAGCCGATATGTCAATAAGAATTGCAATGCCAAAAGGGATTATTTATCAAATTCTGAAAACTACTAAACAATCTCAAAATCTAGTTTACAACAAAAACCAAAAAATAGATATTAAATCAATTATTAATCTCATCACTTTGCATACAATTCAATGCAGCTCTACCCTCTATAAAGCTACCAAATTGCTAGTTGAACCTTCTTCGAAGAGGGCAGGAAAGGAGAAGTTAATTCTTGGAGCGCGGAATAGGAACAATGATTCGCGCTTACAAAGTTTAACTACGTACCTGATTTCGATGTCCGGCTTAAGTACGTCACAAGGAATTTTTCGAACGCAATGCGTTGCGGCTTTTGAATATCGATGAACTGAAAAATGTACAATTGACTAACCGTGTGGAGAAATTTATTTCATCACAATAGTATACCGTGTACAAGATCAAAATTTCCCGCACCGTTTATATATGGATGATCTAAAATTAATTGACTCATCACCGTCTAAACTGCTACAGCTGTTCCAACTAGTAGAAAAATTCTCGACAGATATTGACATGGGTTAAACAAATATAAAACGACCAATATAAAGAGGAACAAGAAATTGAAGCAATGCAACAATCCAGCAACACTATTGAAAAAATATGTCACCAGACTTGATAGTATATGCAAATCTGACCTTGGCAGTAAAAATATGATAAAGGCAATTATCACCTTTGCAATACGTGTCTCGACTTACTTGTTTGGAGTTATCCCATGGTGTGACACGGATATCACAGGAAACACCACCCGCGTAGTAATATAGTGCGCCTTTCGTTGCCTCGCGCAGATGGAGGGAGGGGAATTCGCGACATTCCCAACATGCAAAATAATCTGATTAACTCTCTGAGGACATATTTCCATCTAAGAAAACATGACGCCAAACTCCATGCAGCATATGTCTCTCCGATAAATCTTACACACCTCTTACTCTTAATATTGCCATAAGAAACACGAAATGGTCCAAACAAATGAAAAAAAAAATGCCAGGGGAAAAGTATGTCTTTGCATGGTAGACATCCACACAATCTTGACCGCATTCGGTCGACAAAGTTGCATCGAACGCGTAGTTGAGATACGGTAATCTGTTTCTAGAGACCAATGCATTCTTTCTGGTGATCCAGAACCAGGTAATCGATACCAGAAACTAATACAGGCACATCATTGGATATCCCAAATAACAGATGATATTTGTAGAAAATGCCATGAAAAGCCTAAGACCATTCAGCACATAAACAGTAATGGAATCTGCAGATGCCAAAGTATATTACGATCTTACAATAGTAACCTATAGGAAGGTGCATTTCAACAAACCGGATATCCTTGAGCTGTCCCTAATGTACACAATCACCGACACAAAATCAACGAGGAGATACAGAAATATACATAGTTTAAATTTAAATCGAGACGAATCTGGAAACTAACCGAAGTTCACATCCTACCAATCGTAATCTCGACCACATGAATCATACCTTTACGCCCACCAGAAAATATCAAAACCATATGAAAATATATTCAAAATAATGCCGAAAGCCGTCATTTTGATCACCACACGAATCACCCTCAAATTTCCAGAGGAGTGAAGATGTTTTATATTGGGCCCGCACTTCTCGTCATTACACCAATTTGCAGAAGCTGAGAAAGAAGAAATAATAATAGTAATAAACCTGAATCGACATATCACTCAGCCTTAACAATTACATAGCAATTATAATTGCTCCAATGCAAAGGACTCACTACCAAAGAAGTGTGAAAATATTAAAACGAAATATTTAGAACATGAACCTCGTATACCGAAGTACCAAGTACAAAAAAAGTAACTAAAAAGTAACATCGAAAGAGAGAAAATAGAATTGTAAAATGGAAAACCACTGCCTGGCCAATTTTTTCGTAACCTCGACAAAGCATGGGTCGATAAAAAGTTGAGTAGTGCTGGCTTTAAAGGAGAAATTGAAAACCTAATAAAAGCAGCCCAAAATCAAGGTCTGAACACTAGATACTGCCAGAAGAACATCCTTAAGTAAAACCTCGAGAGTAGATGCAGAATATGAAACGTGGCTGAAGAACATATAAGTCACATTATTACTGGGTATTCAACATGCCAAACGAGTATACCCAAAGGCATAATAAGGTTGATCCATATATAACAAAATATTGGCTTTCAAGTGTCAGAAAAGTACTTCGAGCATGTGCCAGCAAACACAACGATATAATCGTCGTGTGGGATTACGCAATCAGAACTGACTACCATCTTAGCTAACAGAGCAGACATAACCCTGAGTGACAAAAATTAGTGCCTTCGACTTGATGTATCTATTCCTGATGGTTGAAATGATCCAGAAAAAGAAACTGAGAATATTAATAAATACAAAGCTCTTGAACTAGGAATTAGCAGGATGTGAAATATAAAAACTCAAACATTGCAAGTTATAGTAGACATGAAGTTCAGAAGATCGCGTTACTAGGCACCGAATAAGTCTTGTTGAAATGTGGCTTAGGCCCCTGATACCGCTATCAAATAATCGAGAAACTGGATGAATAATAATAACAATAATGAAAAGGAAAAACACTCCATGGAAGATATATTGGACAATTAGCAAAACAACATCCTGCAGTCAGTGGCCTTTCTCCGTAAGGGTTTTTTACACCTCGAAATTAAAGGATTTAGGAAAAAGTAATGCGTACAGATAATCACAAAAGCCATATCTTGAAGACACCTATGGAGGATCTATTCCGCAGATGCAAACATGTGGGCGAGACTATTGACCATGTGACTGGCGACTGTCCACGCATCAAAAACTGTCGTACGACTAAAAACTTCTGTTTAAAATGGTATCAAGACAGGCTTATCCAACATCATAGTCCAGATACATTGTAATTATGGACAAAAAAAAACATCATTGTTACTGGTCATTGCAGTGGCCCTTACACATAATCTAATACGAACAAAGCAGGAAAAACTGTCAAAATATTAAAGAACAGCATAAAAATGATATCAATTTTTATTTCTTTTCCATAGATTATCCCGACAATAATAGACTATAAAAAGGTGTTTAAGTGAGTCAAGCAGTCAACTTTGACAGCCCAGTAGGATAAGCATATCTGAAATAGAACGGATTTATGTTTAGGAATTTGAAATGATTGTTGTCTCAATCGAGTATGCGTCGAGTGGATACTGGAAATCCTAATTTGCTAGTTTGTTAGATAAATGTGCGGGTGTATTTGACGTCATAATTTTGTGTGTGAATACAAGAAAATGGTGCTTTTCAGTTCAGTTAGTTTTGGTAAAAGAGGTACGGATGCACATACCATTTTTTAAAATATTTTAATTAAGAAAGCGTCGGCTTGCATAAAGAAGTTTAATGGATTATTGGTATAATACTCACTCTATTTATCTATCAAAGTTGTCTATTTTGCTCAGATTTTGTTTTGTGCCAGAAATGTAGAGGGGGCATTTGGATGGATTGGTTTTCATTTTTTGTTGTTCTGAATTTGGTTCTGTTCCTGCACTTAATTATAAAACTTCTGTGCCAATATTATTCTTCTTTTATTTAGATGTATTGCATTCGAGAAGGCAGAATCATTTATCATAACGTGAATGACGCAGTATTTCCAATTTTTTCCCATTGCGATAGTGGTTCAAGTATTTAATGTAGGTGGAGCGCCAGTCGTTTTTCTGCTCGGTGTTTTATAGCAAATTTTCTGCTATTTTTCAAAGTTTGTTTTGTCATTTTCCATCAATATTTAAGTCGTTTTGAGATATTAACACGGTTGATAAGGCGGATTTTCTACACCCGAAAGTCGATATATAAATATAGGCCATTCGATATTTTCCTCATTAGTGCGTATTTGAGCTTCGCGGCGGCAGCTGTTCGAAAAGTATTTGCCGCAGTAATCTCGTTTTCCTCGGTTACTTTTACAGCTCGTTCAATTTGAGAATCAATTAAAGTTCTGTATAGGTGTGTTCCGTGCCACCCCTATGGTTTGCAATTTTTCCGATGCTAAACATTTTCTCTCGTTCATTTTGTCAACTTAAAAATTAATATATGAAAAATGAATTTCTTATTTGGTCGACTTTCTTCAGCACCTAGTATCGAATTAGAAACTTGGATTCGAAGGTTTTTCGATATGGCGAATACAATAACATTTTATTTTTTTCACATTATATGTAGAGTGCGCTATTTCTTTTCATAACATGCTTGTAGCTACTTTTTTCTTAAGATAATCATCGAATCATGATTTCTAAGTAAAAAAGTACATTAAGTTCAATTTGATATGTTTTCGAGATATTTGCATTTTAATACACTCACCTCCACAAAGAATCAGCCACTAAAAACCGGTCTCAATTTAAATTGGTTTCCTCACCAATCATTCGTTTGCTATTTATAATTTTTTTGGTAATCGAAGGAACAATGTTATGTCACAAACTTTTATTCAGAATTTGATATGGACATTGACAGAGTGCAACATTCAGTCAGCTTGTATTTCAATGAGCAACATATTACTAACTAATATTTCTATATTTTATTCCGAGAAAAATCTCTGACTCAAAAACAGTTTTTTTAACAATGGATAAGCTATGGTTTAGAAATGAGCACATTTACATTATCATCACGTCGATAGTCATTAATTTAAGTAAAATCTCTTTAATTGATTGATTAATATGCATTTACAAATTTTCTGCTCCTGCGTATATATACAAGTTAGAAATTTTCTGCTCCTGCGTCGGTTGTTGATAATTCGAACTTGCTGACGTTTCGCCAATCATCTTACTGGCTTCAACAAAGCTTAAGCGTTCCATTACAAAATACACTTTCCCGCAACCTCTCAAAGAAGTCGGAAGTTCGACAGAAATTCCACACTTGCCACTATGCTCCTTCCTTAAAAATATTACTTACCACATTTAAAAAGTTCTTAAAAAATATAATGTTATCAGTTGTCCAAAAATCTCTCGACATCTTCGATTCATCAAAGAAAAAAGTCAATTCCATGCACATGCGGCAAGGAATACAGTGGAGAGACAGTACGAAAAATATCAACTAGGCTGAAAGAACACGAAGGAGCCTTAAGACTACTTCAAATAAACTCATCAGCAGTTGCCGAACATAATTATGAAACCGGCCATCAAATCTTAATCCACCAAACTAAAATTCCTGCATGTAATTAATTGCTCTACCAATGAAAAATTCGAAGATCCCTAGAAATATCTAAACAATCTTAACAGCGACTCCGGTAACTTTTATGGGCAAACTTCGCTTGTCACATGGCAGTCTGTCTACATGGTGAACTGGAATTCATGTGATGCCTCGGAGATTTTTTATCTACGATGTCTTTCTTGGACTTGAAGCTATTCTAGCCTATGATACCTCACCCAAAATACTCAACTTTTCTTCTCTTAATTGCATCTACACTGCGAAATCTCTCTGACCATGGAATCCATAACATACGCCTGTAGGACCAGATTTCAGACCCTTCATACCCCTTACTTGTTTTCTTTTTTGTTAATGGCCAACCATATAGGAGAGTAGAGAACTCATCGAATCTCACAAGACGAACTCTCAGGTGAAACTTCGAATCTCAAGGATTTTACTCATTTTATTTCGGAATGGCTGTAAGTGCTACTTGTTAAAATACTGCCAAGATATTTTAGTTTACTTGCTGTAGGACTGTGTTTCTTACTGCTTTTACCTTTTACCAATATGGGAATCACTCAACCGGGACAATATTCATTACCACCCTGCAGTAAAATTATGGACCAAAGAACATTCTTAATATCGAAAGAGAAGTCGTTAAATATTTGCTTTTTACTAAAAATATTTTATCTCGCAAATTGATGGAACCTACCTTGGTAATGGTAATTCGAAAGGATCGTTGGTTCGTTCAAGTAATCATAATACATCTGGATCGCGCCTTGAATGAAATTAATTGTTTGAACTTGTCCGACCTCATATTGGCCGTCCTTTAACCTAATGAGTAAAATTAATGATTCACAAACCTTCAAAAGCAACATTAGTCGATGGCCGATCGATGAACGCGATAAACCCTTTGTGCCATGACGAGCGGGTTTCTTGATTGCTTTAGTGTTAGTAGTATTATTCTGGGACAATTCACAATGTCGCTAATGCATAATTGAAAATAGTATCGATTATATGTTCCAAATAATAAAACAACTTGAATGCGTCCGCTTTAGTGAAAAAAACCAAAAGAAATGCGCCCATCGGTTAAAATTCCCAAAACAGGTTTTCATTGGTCATGAAGTCTGCGCTCGTATCGAGATCTTACCGCTAGCTGGCAGCTATAATGCATACAGCCAATAGATTAGACCCAAAGAATATTCTGGTTAGTTTCGATGTAGAGTCCCTCATTACTAAAGTTCTTATTCCTGAAAATTTCAGCGTAATTTCAGATAAATCAAACTCCAACATTCTGGAATCAAATTTTTTCATCTTAATTGAAAAATGCACATCTGGAATTATCTTGTTTACAGAGTCGTAAAACTACCTCAAGTCGAATCACTTCTACATTATGGATATAAAGCGTTGCATTACAAAATACACTTCACCACAACCTCCCAAAGAAACGAAGTCTGAAAGCAACTCCACACTTGCCACTGTGGCATTTCCTTAAAAATATTACAGACCACATATCAAAAGTTCTTGAGAAATATAACCACATCTATCACTTGTCCAAAAATCTCTCAGCATCAGGATCCATCAAAGACAAAATTGCGTTGAGACACCAGGAGTGTATATGCGTTAAAGAAAAAAGACTAAAAATCTCAACTGAGACAAAAGGACATGAAAGAGACAAACTACGACTAATTATCTCAACGGCAGCTTCTGCATAAGTTCTTACATTTAATTAATTCTTCTACCAAAGAAAAATCATAACCGCGATTTCGCTATATGAGAATCAGTCATCCGAGAGAATGTATATGTCCCTCTTTTAGCTTCCTCAAACAGCATTAGCCATAAGCAGGTACAAAGTAGAATAGGTTAAGTTAAGAGATGAAGAAGCCAACAGGATGACTGGCGAAAAGTTGTATTCATCAACCATCGATTTTTAAAAATATTTATTGCATTTTCTTAACGTATCAGTTTAACATTTGGTCCCTGCGGTTTTTTTTAGGATGCGGAATCAGATTTTCTTATTCTGTAACCGCTATAGTGCTCTCCACACTGCACTCTGAGAGTTTCAGAGTCATAATCTTTTTCTTAGCGTATTTTTTATTTTTTTTATTAAGCGACTTAGCGACAAAATAAAATTATTTTGAATAAATATCCTTTATGATGAAATTTGGTCGTGTATGCCGTATTGTATATGTGAAATATACCTAAGAAATTTCGCATTTTTTAGCTTGGTGAATTGGTGAATAAATAAATTGCTGCTCGTTAAATTATAAATAAAAGCAGGTCAAATGTTTTTTGTTGCCGAAAATTTAATCCGCAAGTGCAGAAATCTGAGTGGACTGTATTTGAGCTGGTTACTATTTTCGATTTCCCTTTTAATAAAGTTTCGTTTAAAGTGACGGTATAATGATGACTCCGAAAGGGTGCGGCCTACCTTGATCCCTTGAAGGGGGTTGGTGTTGGTTCTCTGGACCCGCGAGTTATACACGTACCGGCACTTTTTAATTTGTCTTGCACTTCGAATTGCCTGTGATGCGTTCGCTTCGACGGTCGATCAGAGAGAGAAGAGAGAGAGAGAGAGAGAGAGAGAGAGAGAGAGAGAGAGAGAGAGAGAGAGAGAGAGAGAGAGTCCGTGTGGATCGAATTAAACAATTAAACAATGACACTGAGAAAAAAGTTACGGTTTTTTGAAATCGTCAGAAGTGCAGTTTGAAGCGCTCTCTAAGTGTACTAGTTTCAAATAAAAATTTTACAGTGCACATAGAATTAAATTGTTTTTTCTTAACGTTTTAGGTACTCGCAATATATTTCGGTATGATTTAAATACGTTTTATAGCTTAGTTTGATGGGAACCATCGACCATTCGCGACATGGGAATCAGTCAGTCATAGAAACCGCGCAACTAAAATTTCTTTCCGATATGAACCAAAATTGCAAGATGCATCTGCAATTTGTCACATCGCAGGTGCCTCCAAGTGCGCTTCGAGCTCCGATACGTCTCGGTTTATCGTGCGTTTTATTGAAAACTACAAATGGCACACTGTGCCAATATTAGTACATTTACATTTTTAAAGTGCAACGCGAGAAAAATATATTTTTCCGGTTACGATTTTTAAGTTTAAGTTTCGCAAATAATTGGTAGCAATACTGCAGAAACGTTTGTAAAGCATGTCTATAACTAATATCATTCTCGTACAACTTGGTGTTGTGGCCTGATGACGAAACATCTAGGATTGCAGATGTCAAAAATCACAGTACCTACCGTATCGAACTTAGTTTATATATACTCTATATACTACAGACATCTATATACTACAGAAATCTGTATACTACAGACATCTATATATTACAGACATCTGTATACTGCAGACATCTATATACTACA
This sequence comes from Cylas formicarius, assembly GCF_029955315.1. Taxonomy (NCBI): domain Eukaryota; kingdom Metazoa; phylum Arthropoda; class Insecta; order Coleoptera; family Brentidae; genus Cylas; species Cylas formicarius. The sequence continues at coordinate 26,473,676 of NW_026844214.1, forward strand.
GACATCTATATACTAAAGACATCTATACATATACTACAGACATCTATATACTACATACACACCATACACATCCATAGATCTAGCCTTCAATGTGACAAAGATCGGCTGAGGCTATTGCATTTGCCAAATCCAATTACCTTTCGATGCTGGATATCAAAGAATTTGGATCCGAAATCAGAGCTACACTGCTGAAAATACAAGTCAGTGCTTTCCACAGAACAAAGAACAAAGAACATCCACACTATCGTTCGATATGACATATAGATTTATGAGAGCTTATTATTACTCTCTGATTAGAATTGGAGATGTTAAGATATTGTCTGTTATAGAGTCAAGAAACAAAACTAAACTTCTCGGAGTATTCTTTCTTATAACGTACCCTTTAGCTGCAAGCTTCTAAATCTTGTTATTGGAAACCCCTTTATATTAACAATAATCTTTATTTTCCAAATCGTTTTTTGAAAATTGTTGAAAAAAAATGGCACCTAACCTACTTATCCAAGACTGCAGTAGTATATAAACCAGTAAAGAAAAAAGACACTCTGACTGTTTACTCAACACTCTTCTATCGAGAACAAAACAAGATATTCCTTCAACTTTTGTTTGACTCTATATAAATCGCACACCAATTACACTCAGGATTTTATCAGAGCTATAATATTTTGTAAAAGGAAACTCGATACCAAAGAAGGGCAATAAGTTTTAAAGTTCATATTATTATCTAGGAATATTCTAAGAAACTTTACATTATATACTGACAGCAAATCTTCACTACTTACGTGAACCGAAAGGTCTCTTTCATGGATATGAAGAAATCTTTATAAAATATGATTTTAGTGCATTAAATTTTTATTAATAACAGTTCAGCTCACTCAAATCCCCTTTGCATTTGCCCGACATGAATCACACCTACCTCCCTACCTCGCTACCTACTACCTACTAAATGCAGGTCATTGCGAAGGCGCCCATTGTGACCATGGATGACTTCGACTTTATTTTCACTGCATACACCATCTTTCTCTCTATCTTTAATACATTAGGATAACATATTGTTTTATTCTTACCTAGCTAAATTCAATAACGGAGGCTTATAGCATTACAAGATATTTTCGATAACATTAAGGAAGACCCCAACAGGACGCTCGCTGACCCTATAGAGGATCTGTCATTTGGAAAACTGGACTGGTTATCGGATAGCATTATTTTTTTCAAGATACAATAAAAGTCTTGCAAATATACGTACTCAAACAATATCGAGAAAACCGTGGTGATTTTAACCGATCTGTAGTTATTATAATTTGTTTTATTGCCCTTTTTATGTAATGGAATTATATTCCCAATTTTTTGGCCTTAAAGAAATTTTTCTTCACGAAAAGATAAATTTATCAGGAAGCTAAATAGCTCTATAATTAAAGTTAACACGCGCTTGATTGAAAAACACAGCAGAACTTTATTAAACATAGTGCTCCTCCTCAACGATAGACGTTAACAAGTTTATATAACATTTCGACCTCCTAAAAATTCGCATTTTTTGTCCTTGCTTGGGAATGTTTCTGGTTATTTTCAAAGAACCCTTACGGATAAAAAAACATTGAACATATCTTTTGATTTTTGCTTTGCTTATCTTTTAATTGATGTTTCCATTATTCGTCCCATAATGGTTTCGCGCTTGAATTTTTCCGAATTAATCCGAAACTAACGGACATTTTTATCGCAATTTGTAGCCTTTCGAATACCATCTGGTATCGCTTCGCCCATCAAACTGGCGGAAACTCAAAGGTCCAATAAATTGCATCCAGACCTTTTATCCTAGAGGATGATTGCGAAAATTAGTTACCGACGCGAAATCTCGGCTCCAATTTATCTTACGTTCCGCTTATCCCGCCAGGACAAGCGCCGCAGAACCCGAGGATAGTGTAAAATTAAACTAATTTCTGTCTTTTGTCGGATACATTGAAACACAATCCAGTTTCCGATGCTAATACGAATTTATGCCCCCACCCTTGCGATTTGGTGGGGGTTATTTCGAACCTATTCGAAATTACGTAAATGCTTATACGGAAGGCTCGCAGTAGCTGTTTTAAAATTTAATAATAAAAAAATTTATAAAAGTAAAAACTTAAGATTAATCTAAGCATCAAAAAATTTGTTTGATTAACAAAATTGTTGGTTCATATCTCCAGGAGACAATATTTTAATGGGTCAAATTAATACGTTTGTCAAAATATTTTGCTTAAATCAATGAGGAAAGAAGAAGAACGCAAGAGTATACCATGATGACGTTGGCGGGAAAAAATGAGTATTTTTTTTTTAATATTTGTCCTATATTTCTGTTTTTTTTGGTTTACCCTGTATCATTAAATATTCTTCTGCACTATCACAAACGAATCAATTTTTTGCAAGCACCGAGTAGTAAAATAATAATAATATTCATTCTTTAGGGTAACAAAAGTGTCATACAGACTTAGACTACAAATACACAAAACTTAAGTAACCTATCAGATATTAAAATTGCCATTAAGGTTAGAACTGAATTAATAGTTTTTTAATTTCTACCTTGAACAAACATTGACTATTAATCCATTTAATATTCACTGGTAACATATTGTAAAATTTGACACACATATATTCTGGTCCTATTTTGTGGCCTGATGAAGATGAGCGGGGTAATTAAAATTGTCAGTTCTTGTTGCTCTATTGATATTCCTTAGATCTTGAAAAAGGCTTAAATTTCTACGTAAAAGGATTAAATATTCGCAGATGTATAAAGAGTGCACGGCCAAGATTACCATTTCTCTGAACACATTTTGACATGATTGGAATCCGGCCCATTTTACTTACAATTCAAATTGTTTCTTTTTGTATTCTACTATGCCGGCCCCAAAATATTATTCCATACTTAAGTACCGATTCGAAGTTTGCAAAATAAAGTATGTTTAATGTTTAATTATCTAAATATTTACCAAGAACCCGAATTCCGTAACAGAACGAATTTAATCTATTTTGTAACTGATTTATATGAGATGCCCAGTCCAAATTTTTATCAATGAACTCACCCAAAAAACTTGGCATTATCTAAAATATCAAATATATGCTCCTCGATTTCAAACTCCGTAATATTTTCCAATTTGGAGCTTTTTGTTTTAAAAAGTATTCCGTTCTTTTTATTTGTGTACAGGATTAGTTTTTTTGATTAAACTATTTTTTTATTCGTATGAAAAATTACTGCTATCGGTTAACAATTGTATTTGTACCATCTACATAGTTAAGTATTTTTTGGTCTGGTTGTTCTGAGACAAGATATAGGTCATATGAAAATTACAAATAAGAGTGGCCAAAGAATATTATCCTGTGTAATACCATATTTGTTCGCTAGCATTTCAGACTTGCTGAATTTACCATTTTCCAGTTGTAATATCCCCGTTGGTGCTTTTTGTTTGTTATTTTGAAGAGAATATTAAAATCCCCATTCACAAAAATAGGTTTACTTTCATTGAATATTAGAGACAGTACCTGTTCCATTTTTTTAAAACATATTTTTATGTCTTCGGAGGGAGGTCTATACACTGCAACCACTATTACATCCATCATTCCAAGACGACACTCTATACGTCACTCCACCATGTTGTTTTTCCTGTTGGCAAAACAGACGGCAGTTTAAAGTTTTTAACTCCCAACTGTTTTACTTCATGTTCTGCTTTCCAATGTTCGGTAATACATAATAGTTTACATTCGGTGTGGTCTTCTATCGTCATATTTATTTGATAAGTTGCGTTGGGTAATGATTGAACATTTTGATGAATTATACGGCACCATGTTGTTTCAATGTTTTTATTAACGATATGTTTTTTACCATTTTTGCCAGCGGGTGGATTATTGGCAGTTTCAGTTAAACTTGGAAGAAGTCAACAAGATGATTTTTAAATACTGAAACATACCGTTACTGTTCATTTTTCATGAGGTCATCAAGCGCAAAGGCAGAAAGTTAGATCACCGACTGAAACTGGTAAGATTCTGTACGCTCAGATTTTTTATTACGTTGTAGAAACAACAATCCTATGAATTGAGACTATAACTGCATTTTTTAGTGCTTCAGGGAATGTACCCTGTTTAAAATATAAATTAACCAGGTACATCATGGGAAACATCTTGATCTTCGGCAGCTGAATGCATTTTACTAACAGATAAGATCTTCTAAGATAGTTCTTGCTCTTGATAAGAAGTTTTAAAAAATGAGTTTTGTTTTTAGACGTTTTTTTTTGGTGGTGGTATATTTTTATTGATTTCTTTAACGCAAATGCGAAATTTTTGGTGATATTTGAGAATCAAAAGTTTTTTATTTTTAACCTGATTTTTTGTAATGTTTTTAGAAGACATTTAGGGTTAATTGAATAGTTGCTTCATTATTTCAATTTTAAAATACTTCGAGGAATAATTACGTTACCAATTTATTTTAAAAGGTCAATATTCTTTTTTTATAGTTTGTATTTATGTTCGTGTATTAATGTGAATTGATTCATTTTTTAGACCAAAATAAACATGTCACTAAAATAAATCTATTTATTTTTTTAATAGGAGGCATGCACTAATGTCAGCTTAGTAAAGTATATTTTCAAGCCAGAAGTTCTTTACTACTGTTATGGTTTTAAGTTCCCAGAATTGCGCAAAAGTTGTTGTATTTGTTGAAGACACAGTAGTAGACAGTAAAAACGAACATCTACTGCTATTGATGCTAGACTTCTTTAAGTTACAACTTTGAGGATCGCTATTCTCCAAGAAGTCCGAGGTACAAAACCCTAGTATGTGAACAGTTCGTTGAAGATTAAAAGTGTTTGGTCGAGAAGCTTGCAGACTAGCAACTGAAGCAAAACTGCTCCGGCGTTTCCGAGTAGCTAGGCTGCAGTTTGCCACTGAACGCCGAATCCAGATTCTGCTCACAAGAGACAACAGATACAACAGACCATATACAAGTAAAGAAAGAATCATTCACGATGACGATTCTAATAACTCACATTACGAAGGCGACACAGCAGAAGTTAATGAAGAATACCACTACATCCCTTATAGATTATTCTAAAAGAGAAACCTCTAACTTTCAGACAAAAACCACATAGATATTGTCACTTTCTTTTGGCAATCAAAACTTGATGATTTACATAACAAAACAATGGACGATATATTTGATAAAGATATAAATTTCACATTTAACAAAATTAACATTTTTTTCTAGCAAACCATCAAAAGTGGAAAATATTATATAATCCTTCTTCCATATGAAAACAAAACTAGTTCAACATTTATTCTATATTTCATTCACAGCAAAAGTAAATTTGACTTTTCAAAACTATATTGGATTGAAAATAATTTACAACTTCCGATATTAGAAATATTCTCCTTTATATTTTCTGAAAAAGATATAAAATTAAGAATCTGTCAAGATATAGTTCGAACTCCCGATTAAGACCATTCAGGAAAAAGTAATTTACATCGCGGTAGTAATGAAACAGTTAAACGAATAAAACAACAATATAGTTGGCCAACCTTGACCAAAGATGTCGAAAATTATATTAGAAATTGCGAAATCTGTCAGAAAGTCAAAATCTATCATAAAAACCTGAGCACATCATAAGTTATCAAAGAAACTCCCAAAACTGCTTTTGAGCACAATGACATCGACCTTTTCGAATAATCGCATGCAGCATTATTATCGAGTCGCATGTACCCGCACTGATCAACAAAAACATAAATCCAAAATAAAATTTGATCAAGCTATCTCCAGGAATGTCACTAAATTTTATGTGTGAGATAAGGTTTATGTTAAGGATGCAATACCGATAAACCTCAGAATAAATTTCCTTATGAACTTCTTGAAGTATTTGAAACTTCAGAAACTATCAGAAATTTAGCCATTGAACAATTTTTAAAATTCGGTTTTGGCGAGCTTAAACCCTATTATGGTTAGGTTAAATTTCTTTCAGGATCTTGGGAATAATCTGTACGGTCGCATCCCAATTCCTCATTACTCCAGTAAATAATACTGTAGGCATCTCCAACAACAAATGGACCCTGCTAGTATATAAGGAGCTAGAATCGGAGAGGCTATAAGACATAATAATAAAATACTCTCCTCTCTCGCACGAATGCTAGTCGATTCTTCTCTTTCTCATTTTAGCCTTTTAAATTATAATTTTAGAACTAAGCACGGTTTAATTAACGGAACGATTTTTAAATCAATTACCGGAAATCTAGACTCTACAGATGGCGATTACTTTAACGAATGTATAGATGACGATCATGAAATCGAACAGCTGTTAAAAAATTAAATATCGGTTACATCATCTATTATAAAATCTTTTAATTCTACAATTCAAAGTCTCTGAATCGACGAAGAAACTTTTAATCAAAATCTCCAATTAAAAAATATCTGTATGGTGTTTCAGACACTAGCATTTTACGAAAGTCAAAATAAAACAGTTAATCTTTGCGAAAACCTTATGGAATACTTCTAGAATCTTATCTAAGCGATATCTTAAAACGTAATCACGTTCGCGCGAATTAAAGTTTTACACAGCTCTATTATTTTTGATTTCCATGCTAGAACACAAGTATTCTAACTAATTGAGGCAGATTCCTACCTCATAAATCGAGGGAACAACGAACACCGCCCCATCGTACCGGAACAAGGATAAACCCGTCACCGTCTCGAAAGGCAGATATCGAACTCCAGATAGCTTTACCATTTAGCGTGCAAAGTGGTCGAAACTAATACTAGTATTTCGACAATAATAATTTGCAGGAAATATTTGAGCTGATTTTCGCCCCAAACCAGTCCATGTTAAAACGAATATAATTGTTGGAAACTGGGACTGCGACATTTACCTTCAGCCCCATATTTCATTATTCCGGGAAGTCAAAAGGCACATTTATCCTAAAGGCAATCTAAATTACGATGAAATTATGTTGTAGGACAAGCGAGGAAAAACAAAGCTAAGTTTTTGTTGGGAAGTACGTACGCGGTTTATTCGGTCTATTGTCAGAACTGTTGCGGCGTGCTTTTAATTATAATTCCAACAAAATTAATTAAAAGTATATCTCATAATATTATTGGTATTGATACAGATTAACGGACAGAAACTTTATTTAAAATATAAAGTTTTTATTTATTCGTCTCGCAGTTTTCCATACACATTACTTCAGTGTATCAGATTACACTCTTAATATAAATTTTGTAAATCGCTACCCCAAATTTTATCAATGTTTTGTTACTTTGCATAATTTTTTCTCTCTTGTTAAAAATTGTTAAAAATAAAAATTTATAAATAATTTTTCAAAGAAATTTCCACAGGCTACTGTATATAGCTATTAGACATATAGCATAGGTAGGGCTAATTGTACAGGAACTCAGGAACTCGTGAAGCAACTATGTCACATTTTGAGGTCTGTTAAATATGAGCATGCGCGAGATTTGAAATTTTGTTTTTGACGAATGGCAGCTCTAATTGCAAGTTTTGACGTTCGACCCATAAGGCCTTGCAGCTCCCAACAACCAACATGGCTGCTGCCAGTTCGTCAATGTTTGCTGCATTTTTACGCCAGTATTTTCTCAAAATATATCGAAGTCCAATTAAATTTTCAGGCAAAAAAGGAATTAACGTGTAGAAAGTGTTGTTAAACAAATTAGCGACTAGTGCAGAGTTAATATTATGCTGAATTACAGCAGACGGACCGGCGTTCTTAGAATAAATCTGTAAGTATTTTAGCGTTTTGGTTCTTCAAACGCTATTTGCACAATTTGTTTTTATCAAACTTATTGGTTTAACCTGTAAAAGTATAAATATATATATATATATATATATATATATATATATATATATATATATATATATATATATATATATATATATATATATATATATATATATTGAGGTACTAGATATCACACTGGAAACATCAAAGTGGAAAAAATGTTCAACAAGCACCTCGTATAGACAGGACGCTCATTCTTTCATCGCAAGTCTAGTAATTGCAGAAAGCTTCGCCTCCCAAATTTATTATTATGAACAGTATTGGAAAATGTAAATAAGAAATTTAAAAACTAGTATAAAACAAGTCAATAAACAATTAGCCCTAAATGTAACAGAATTAACATTTCCAAACGCTAAATAGTGTTGTGTCAAAATTTAAAAAACATTTTGCTAGCAAAAATTGCATGGTGGCTTCTGCAAAAAATTCCTTGTCAAAAATATTTAACAGCAATTGTTAAATGCTAAAAGTACATGTAGAAAGTGCATTGTGTCTACCGGGCTTTAAATACTAGTATCAATTCACACAATAATTTACCTACATTTTATTGCTATCTGGATTCAAATGTAAATAACCAAAAATTACTTTTCCAGAAATGCTCGGAATTGTTTTAAAGTGTAAGCTCGTATGAAACATTCTAAAAGGAAAATTATTAAGAAATATTTTTGTCCCAGATGCACACTCCAGTCCTGTTTTGTAGATAAAATTGTGGTTTATGCCACAACTACGACTTACCTTTAATTATAATAGCATTTTATATAGTGTTTTATTAACTCGTTTTAAGTTCACGGAAGATATAGTTGGAGAATGAACACAACGTAAAAATATAAATGAATAAATCCATGAATTATTTAATAAGGCCTTTATTGAAAAGAATAAATTACATTGTTGCTTATAAACACAATTAGAAAAATAAATGCTGCATTTTTTAATTACATAATAATATTTATTTTTTATTTGCACAATGGCGTCAGATATAAGATGCTTCAGCGTTACTCTTTTCAAGGAACTTTTATATTACTTGATTTGAGAGGATCACCTTGAAAAATTGTAAAAAGGAAGATGTAAGCAATAAAAAAATGTTCATTTATAATACATTATACTATTGTTAATTATTAGTAGAATAACTAAAGCAAAAATTTCATTAACTGTAAATTCGAAACAAAATTTAAATCAGAAGCACTTTACTTGTTGACAATATGTTACTGCGCCTTAAGTTCTCTTTAAAAACTGATGACCGCTGGTTATTCTGTGCCAGGCTTCTCTATAACTTATAATGTTGTTTTCAGTACCACTGAAGATTAAAGATCTGCTGGTGTCTGCTCTAGGAAAGAAATTATTATTTTGACTTGTTGGGAAACGTCCCTCTATCAACAAAAATTTCTCATATGTTCAAGATGTTCAAAATATTCAGTCACAAATTATGCAGGGAAAATGTAAATATTTTAGACCGAAAAAGAGTTGGCAACATATTGATAAATTTGATCAGTCGGGTTAGAAAAAAAAGGCACCATTTGGCACTCTAAATGTGGACTGGCTGTTAAGTACCATCGGCAAACAGAATGACCGGAAAACAAGTAACCCGATTTACAACTGATCACAATATCTACCTGAAAGACACTGCACTGCCTACTTTATCAAATGTTTACGAGCTCCCCTACAGTTTGAAGGAATGAGATGGATGCTCTTCTAAAACTATCAACATCCCTGGCAGCTTCATTTTTGACAAGGAATGTTATCCATTGTTTCCTTACGATTTCATCTTTTGGTAAAATAAAAAATAAAATATAAATTGAATGACACTACATGGATATGTGATTAATATATCAAAACTAGGAAACAGACATATATGCAAGTCTACAAAAAAAATGGCATAGAGAACATGGATCAGTCTCATAACTTGTCCAAAAACTTGTACTAAATACTTATTCACACAAGGGAGGTAGGTGATACTTACGAGTCAAGGACATAGCTTACTCTCGAGCCAAGCAAGGGTTGGGAAAATATTCGGAGACTAATCAAGATCTCTTCTTCCCAAGTTGTGCATATAATATTTTGTCTACTCAAGTTGTCCCGAATCCAATAAGCAGATTTACAAAATCAGTATTTATTGATAGAACTATTTCTATTTAATCAGTGTCAAATTGAGTGTGCACGTACTGCAGTATTTACTTCCCTCCCTAAGGAGGTAGGTGGCCTACAAATAAGGTACACCAAAATTTTGAATAGTTGCCTAGAATTCCTGGTAATTCTCAAAAATTTCCTGTAAAGTCTTCAGACTTCCCAAAAATATCCTGCAGAGTTATCGTTTAATTCTTCCTGTTGCAGTTGCAGCTGAACTGATTCTGGAAATTCCCCACTTTCTGCGGTAATAATTTCTGTAATTTGTGACAAACCAAAAGGCAGTTTTATTTTCGCTAAGGGTGATGAAAACCGAAAACTTTCCCACAGTGAGGTTTATCAGCATTTGTATTTGTCAAGGAGTACTTCTTGTGATTGTTCTAGTAAAACCTGCAGCTTAATTGTTATCTCATATTTCCTGTAATTCTTGTACACTAAAACATATTACCCAAACACATTTCCTATGAAGCTATTTAAGGGTACTTTGCAGTTTGTTAAATCACTTGGGTTTCTCTAATATCCTATTATACTTGTCACATTTGTTGTAATTTCGTGAAGGAGCAAGTATTGAAAGCACAAATTATACAAGTTTGTAAGTGGGAGTCCAATAGAAACCACTCTTAAATCTTTTAAATTAACTTGTACATAAGGCAACACTTACCCGTATATAGGCAAACAACAAAAGCATCATCAACGTAGGGTCTAGATTTGGTTTTAGGTGAGATTGTCTAGGACTTTCGTCTCAAAGCTCAAAAGCTTTGGTTTGTGTACTTTAGGGAATCCGTAGAAACGAGAAATTTTAGTCGTGGGAGGAATCCAGGAGACATTAATAAATAATTGACTGTAATAACGGACAATAACAAAAGATTCTAAAATATAGAAATTAAGCCTGCTTTCATTCAACTTTAAACCTTACTTTTACGAAAGTTGTATCCATAAAATCTCCTCTGATTTTGTTTAAAACAAAAATTACAAAGATGGTAAGCACACAAATTTATTATTTGCGACTTGAAATGGTTAAGTCTCTACTTACAACTTGCAATTAGTAATACCAATAACAATAATATGCATTTTTGAGTATTTCCTTATACTTCATTTTTATAATGAAAAATATCATGCAAACTAAAACTATTATCAAAAATAAAAAAAGAGAAAAAATTAAGCATTATTAATTGAAATAAGTTTTACTACCATAGAGATAATTGAGAGAATTTTGAGGGTAATAAGGTATAGAAGAGCCTTTTTTTCTGCTGGTATGCCGTTTTTATTTACAAAATTTACATAAACCCTGTAATTTTTATCAACGAAAAAGTTATCTGGCACTTGATGGAAACAAAGATTTTTGGATATTTGTTTTATTTTTATTCTTGGTTTACCGCGTCTGTAATTGTAACTACGGTTACGGCCATCAATTACTGAGAAAATTCTTTGGGTGCGATCCGGCGAATTTAATAAATTGTACAAATTTTAGGAACGAATTTGTTCGGCAAATATACCATATCTCATTTTCTGTGAAATTAATTTTAAATACTATGATTGACAAGCGATTATTTGCACTGGAATGTTAATAAAATCTCCCCGAACTGCATTTTCATGCATGACGTGCGATCGCAGAATATTAAACGTCACTAATTGTTAAAGCGTTCAAAATATGCAACTAAATTCATGACACTTATTTGAAGTTGTTCACTCTTCTGAAATAGGACATCGTTAAGTTAGTACGTTAAAAAGTTTAAAAAATATAATAAAGTAAATTCACGAGTTTCCATATAACTTTGGTCTGTAATGGAAAATGTCGAGGACTTTCTTTTGAAAAGTTTTCCATAACTGTATTACTGGTGATAATGGAGAACCCGTAGCTGTTTCTGATGTTTGTAGATTTCTTTCCAGATTCTCGGATTTTAATTTATCTGAAATTTTGTTACGAGTTTCATTAATAAGATTTCCCTACCTCAAGACTAATCATTTGAATCTAAGGTAATTGTTTTTAGTTATTCAATAAAGTGAAACGAATTAAATACGAAACTATCAGTATTCCCTGTAAGGGGTTTTAATATAGAAGCTAAATATTTTACTACAGAATAGACTGTCAAAAACTGGTGCTAAAAATACAGAAAAGAAGAAGATTTAATCGCAGATTTAAAGTAGCGTTCCGTAGATGATGTAGGATCTTGACAGTCAAGTTTGTTCATGACTACCGTTTTCTGTTATCTATCTTTTGAAAAAACTGACTTTTAAGTATACAGTATACCACAGTGTTTGGTAGTGGAGAAGAGTTTGATGATTTGACTTGTGTTGCGGTCAGCTTTTCAAAGAACAAAAGTAGCCTTAATATTTACACCTTCAACACAAAAACGATTAAAGCAATTAAAGACATAACTTTACCTCCTCTTACAAAATTTATTAAACTTTGTGTAACAGAAAACACATTTCCTACAGAAGTAAAACGAGCTCATTGTCTCTTCTTCCTGAAATATTGAAGATTATAGAGAAATGCGTGGCTTCACGACTATTTCTTTTCTTAGACCATTTATATATATATATATATATATATATATATATATATATATATATATATATATATATATATATATATATATGTTAGGTTTCTTGGGTTTAGGTTCGGTTATGTAACTGACAAAATTAGAATACTACATTTTTTATTTGACGTTTCGGTCCAATGTGACCTTCCTCAGAATAAAATAATCAAAAAATTACATTTAACAAAGTTAAGGTTTTCTAACGAAGGATCTCGTTTTTAAAAAACACTTTTTTTTTGTTTTACAAACAGAACTACGAGGTTTTATTTAACCCGCTACAAGAACTGGACGCAAATTACAAAGTTGTTATATATATAAAGTTTTTATGCAAGCGTCGCGTCGCAGATACTGGGAATACTGAAGCTAGCATTTCATCAGCATATTCTATCACATAATTCCTCCCTCCGAAGTGGAAAACAACAGGGACGAAGGGTTGTTTTCTGAAGACTGGTCGTTCTTGGTTTTCTTGGAATCTTGCAGCAAATGGCTCTTGTAGATTTTCCATGCTATAACTATTAACAAGATTAAAATAAACATCATTCCTGTTGAAGTGGCGAGACTCCAAGTGACTGGATGAATTTCATAACCAATGTCGGGGATCGATGATTTCGCAGCTTCTCGTAGTTTTTTGATCGTATTGAGATCAATCGATTGTAGTTGGAGTGGCTGGTACTTTACATCGTGATGTTCCATATTTTCAATTTTAATGGGTGGCAGTGAGAATGGGTTTGCTTTAAAAATTTCTTCTTTATTCCAAAGCTCAGTATTTTGGGTACTTATACCACAATTATATGGAACATTGATTAGGCAGGCTTCTTCAATAAAAGCTATTTCTTTGTTTTGACAATTCATTTGTAATTTAAGTTTCTGTTCCGATGGTATTATCAAAACAAATCTACTAGTGATTGGTCGTATTATATGCGTTGAAACATTTACATTGACTACGTGGCAATTTTTGTTTTCGGCATATTTAATGAGGGTTGTCACACAATCACCGATGGGCTGGGTAAGTTGATTTTCGCAAACGTAGGTGTCTTCAATGATTGGGCAGATTGATTCTTGATATTGTTGCATGTCAGTGCCCAATATTAGGTAGGGTGAATTAGGTATAATTAAGGAGTGATTCACAGGTACTGGGAACAGGTGGAATATTTCAAAAATATCTTTAAGAAAAATCGGAATATGGACGGCAAAAATTATTTTATCTTTTGTAAATTTAACTTGTAAGTTTGCTAACTGATAATAATTATTTTGATTTTCAAAAATTAGAATTTGATCATCACCATAGAGAACAGTCAATTTAAAAATTATTTGTTCTAATTCAGCCGCCGATATTACTACAGGATGTAATGTGTTTAATTTCGCAAATGTAATGGCATTTTCTAAATTATCCAAAAAAGTTATAAAACTTTGGCAATTTAGAATAATTTGCATTAGTGTATTTTGAGCTTTAATGAAAGTAGTTATGTCAGTAATAGTTTTATTTGAATTATATTCAAAAATGTCTATATGTTTTTTAATAGCTTCTTGATTTTTCTGTAGAAGTGTTATAGTATCATTATAGTTGTCAATCAGCTGTTGAATCAACGAGGTTTGCTTTTTTAGTTGGATGTCAGATGAATGTTTACTACGCACAAGTTCTGTGATAATTTTATCGTATTTTTGTCCATCCTCTGGATCGAGAGTGCCAAAAAGCCATTTCGATAATTTACCTACAACATTTATTAAACCTCTTTTTGTACGGTTATTAGGTTTTATGTTACCAAGTTTAAATTTTACTTGAGTAATTAAATATCGAACATTATTAAGTAAATTATTTCCATTAATATAGTGTACATTCTGATAATTATGTTTATTTGTATAGTTTAATGACTTTGAGATTACAGCGTAAGAGTATTCTAAATTACGTAATTGATTAAAAAGTTGAGATGTTTCTACAAAATGCAAAAATGTATGTTGATGTTGAATTATTCGAGCATTTCCTAAGCGGAAGGGGAGAAGTGGTGTTTTAATTGGGATAACTTCAATATCATTATTCGCTATCACTAATAACAGCGTAGCTGCAAGAAGGAACAGCGTTGTCCGGTTCATTAACCTGCGAAGAAGAAAAAGCTTTAGGTTTTTGGATCTGAGATTTATGAATTATTTTTTTATTTTTTGTAATAATTTTATTCCCTATATCTTGATCTATAATAACAGGTTTTCTTCGGGGTTTGTCCTTACTACGTTTTGCTGTTTTGTCAGTAACGTAAACCTTTGTATTTTGTTTCATTTCAGGTGGATTTTCTCGTTTTTCGTTTTGTTTTTCATTTAAACGTATTTTTGTTTCTAACGATGTTTCGTAAATTTGTTGATAGATAGTTTTTAGTCTTTCACGTCTATCTGTGATATAATTATTTACAATGATTTCATCCGTTAAATCAAAGGGATCTAAACCGTTTACTTTTCCATTAATAACGTCAAAAGGTTTTTGTTTTGTTACGCTATGCATTGATGAATTATAACCTATAATGGCGTATTTTATTAAATTTTTAGGGGCTTCTTTAGGTTCTTTTAATTTTAGTACCCTATATAGTTCAACAAGAGTAGAGTGAAATCTCTCTATTGGACTATTACTATTAGAATTGCCTGGAGTTGTAAAATGAATTGCAATTTTATGCAATTTACAGAAATCTAAAAGCAAAGACGTTTTAAATTCCGTACCATTATCACACGTTATTTGTTGAGGTAGGCCGTGATGACTTATAAAGGTCGCTAAACCGTCTAAGATAGCAATTGCTGTGCAAGCGGGTTCTAACGGATAAGCTTGGGCGTACCGTGAAAATACGTCTATAATTGTAAGAAATTTTACGTTACATATTTGAAAAGTATCCATATGGATGGATTCTAATGGTTCAGAAGGGGTCGGTGTCAACATAAACTTTAATTTTGGTGGATGTCGATCATATTTTGTTTGTTGGCACGTGTCACAATTATTAATATATTCAGTTAGATCAGTTTTCATATTTGGCCAATAATAGAGCCTTTTTAATGCTATTAGGCTTTCATTAATTCCTCGATGACAGGTTTTTTCATGATGATATGCAATTAGGTCTTTTTGTTTTGTCCTGTCAGTGACGTCAGTTAAAAGAGTTTTCGATATTACCAATTTGTAAGCATGGTTTTTAAATGTATTTGGTAACAAAACAGATAGTTCTCGATTTAAATCTATTTCGGTGTTTTGTACATAAAGGCAGTACATTTTTGTTGGATCCAAATAATCTAAAAAGAATTTAATTATTTCATTTTGATAGTTTTGACTTAAATAAACAGAAAATCTAGATTTATTTTGGAATGGGTAACTCCTAATCACGTGATAACGACCGTTTGTTTTTTGGTTAAATATTATTTGATTAGAGTAAGTATTTAAAATATTTTCGGTAATTGGTATATTTAATATTGGATCTTCAGCTGCTGAGTGTACTGTCTTACCAGTATTAGGAATATTTGGCGGTTTAATTTGAATGTCCGAGATGATATTAATTTTTGGAGTGTTTACATTTTCTAGAGGGTTAAACACGTCTTCAATTTGTTCCAATTGTTCAAGGCTTATATTTTGATCTTCTTCATGTATGTATTTATCGATATCTTTATTAATATCTCCAGGATTTCCGAAAAGTGACTCTTTATCTATCATATTTAGTTCGATGCGTGATAGGGCATCAGCGTTAGTGTTCAGTTTGCCCTTCCTATAATGAACTGTGTAATCAAACTCTTCCAGTTTTAGTCGCCATCTTAGCAATCTGGAATTTGGTTCTTTCATATTAAACAGGTATTGTAGAGGTTTGTGATCGGTAACTATCACAAATTTTCGGCCAAATAAATATGGTCGGAAATATTTTGTTGACTACACGATTGCTAATAATTCTTTCTCTATGGTTGAGTAATTGCTTTCAGCCGGGTTCAATGTCCTAGAGGCAAAGGCTATGGGAAGATCACTACCAATTTTTCCTTGGCTGAGAACCGCTCCTATAGAAACATTAGAGGCGTCCGTTGTCAATATAAAAGGTTTTTC
Organism: Cylas formicarius; assembly: GCF_029955315.1. Taxonomy (NCBI): domain Eukaryota; kingdom Metazoa; phylum Arthropoda; class Insecta; order Coleoptera; family Brentidae; genus Cylas; species Cylas formicarius. Next base: position 26,490,194 of record NW_026844214.1, read on the forward strand.
GAAATCTGGATATTGTAGTATTGGATCATTGCACAAGATATTTTTACAAAGATCGAATGCTTCTAGAAATTCTGGCGTGTGTTTGATGGTCGCTCCTTTCTTTAGGCAATTTGTGAATGGCTTGGTGAGTTTTGCAAATCCGTTAATAAATCTTCTATAGTATCCTAGAAGGCCTAGAAAGGATTTTATGTCTTTTGCTGTTTTCGGTACAGGAAATTTCTGGATTGCAATAATTTTCTTAGGATTCGGTTTAATTCCGTTTTTTGTTATTATATGACCCAAAAATTCTACTTCGGTTCGTAGGAATTCCGTTTTATCTAGTTGAATTTTGAGTCTAGCTTGTCGCAGTTTTTGGAAAACAAGTTTAAGATGTTTGATGTGTTCTTCTAGGGATGACGAAAATACTATGATATCGTCCATGTATACTAGACAAACCTTTCCCTGTACATCACGCAAAGCATTATCCATGACGCGCTGGAATGTCGCGGGGGCATTTTTCAATCCGAAAGGCATTCTAACAAACTCAAAATGACCATTCTCGACACTAAAAGCTGTTTTTTCAATTGATTCCGGATCCATTTCGATCTGATGAAAACCAGATGAAAGATCGATAGTTGAAAAATAATTACACCGTCCCAATTTATCGAGTATATCATTTATATTAGGCAATGGGTAGCGGTCGTCTATCGTTTTCTCATTTACCTTACGAAAGTCACAAACAATCCTCCATTTTTGCTTGCCGCTGGCGTCAGGTTTCTTCGAGACTACCCAAATGGGGCTGCTCCAAGGGCTTTGGCTATGTCTAATGATGCCGTCGTCTAACATTTTGTTAATTTGCCGTTGAACTTCCTCTTTATGGATAAAGGGGTATCTATATGATTTAGTGTATACAGGCAATTCATCCGTTGTTCTTATACAATGTTTGATTTTATTGGTGAATGTTAACTTTTTGTTTTCATGATGGAAAATATCGTTATATTCTTTACAAAGCCTTATTATAGCAGATTTTTCTTCTAAATTTAAATGTTCGCAACGAATTATTTTGGAAATGTCGCATTTACTAAATTGTTCTTTATGTTTTGGTAAGATGTGTTCTAAATTAAAAAGTTCAAAATTTTCTTTATGAAAGTCCGGAAAAGATAAAACTTTTAGAGGTTGTGGGAAATTTAACGTTATATTTTTCTCAGTGTAATTAAAAACTTCTGTTTGCGCAAAACCGTTTTTTGCAGTAGTAAGTGTTTCTGGAAAATAGAGACCTTCAATGACTTGCTCGGGAATAATAACATCATTGTTTTGTGTTACTGGAATTCTTACGTTAACAATTTCGTGTGCGTTCACAGTAATACAATATATTTGTTTTGTGGTTGTCTAAATAAAATTGGTATATTAGTTGTATTATTCCTTAATTGTTTATTGACAAGATCGATAGAAAAATTAAAACGTTTTAGGTCGTTTAATCCTATTATACCGTCAAAAAATTTATGAAAGTCAAAAAGAATAAAAGATAGGTTGGTATTAGCCTTTAATTCTGGGAAAGCCGGAATATCTGCTTTAAATAGAGTTTCCTTTTCACCAGTTCCTGTTTTAATAATAGTTGGGGAATGAGATATTTTTTCATAATAAAATTTTTCTGCAATGGAAGGTCGAAGAATCGAGTGAAAACAACCAGTATCAATTAAAAGTTTAATTGCGGGTTCTTTAATCTGGATATACGGTAAACTATTATTAATTTCGGCATACATTTCTAATGTCATTTCGTTGAGTCGCATTGGCTCGTTATTGTAAAATTTTGAGAGATTTGATTTTCAATTTCAGGGTGTTCGTCAAAATTTTGAGTGTCATTAAAGTATTCAATTTGATTTGAAAATTCAATTTCAGAGTATTCCTCTTGGTGAATATTTTCATTTTGAAATACCGCAGATGTTTCATCTGTTTGTACCGCGTTACTTTCGTCGATTTGGTATAATTCTTGCGAAATAAAATTTCTAGGGCCAGTAGGTTTGAAATGGTTAATTTGATTAATGTGACGTGGTATAGTATAGTTTGTTCTTGTTGACATAGGTTCGGGTTTATTGTTAGGTACCTGAGCTGTCGGTTTAAATACGTTTTTAATTGGGCCAAAAACTTGCCTATTTGTAGGAAAATTTCTTTGAACTTCGCGTGGTTGAGGCATATTAATTGGACCTCTGGGAAAACTATTAGTCTGGGGAGTAAACTGATTTTGATCATGCCTAATTCTAAAATTTTGGTTATGTTGATTGTTGTTTTGAAAATAATTTGTAGGACGAATCGGTTGTACATAATTAAAATTTTGGTTACTAAAATAATTTGGATTTTGTGAAAATTGTTTGACGGGTTCCATAGAAGTATTAGGCAAGACTTTTGATTGAATTGGAGTTCTGAAGATATTTTGTGTATATTGAAAATTTTCCTCTTCAATAATTTGGGTCATAGCTAATTCTATACAGCTTGGATTTTTAAGTCTTATAATACTTTGTAATTGTCCTGGTAATCCTCTAATAAACGTCCTTAAACAAATTTGATCGTATTGACGTAAATGAATTACTTTGCTTGCATTATCCATAGTATCGGCAGGAAATGCATTAATTTTTTGAGCAAGGATACTTCTTAAAACTTGTAATCTTTTCCCAAAATCTAAAGGATGATCATTTTTAAAGGGGGTGGCCATAAACAAATCCTGTTCTAAACATTCTAAATTTCGTCTATCGCCAAAACAATTTAACAAAGCTACTTTAATATTGTCCCACGTTACTAACTCCATTCTACAGCCTACTAGAATTTGTGCGCGATCAACAAGTTTCATTCTTATAGTTCTTAACAAATATTGTTTTAAAATTTCGTCGTTTCCTTGACCATATGTATCAAAAAGGAAATCTCCAGCTGATAGAAAACTATTTAAAGTGTTGGAATCACCATTATATGGAAGAATACTATCTATAAACATTTTTAACAAAGTGTAATTTACACCTGAATTCGACGATTGATTAGAATTTATTTTCAAATTGATTTGACTATTCGCTACTTTCGTTTCCACTAAATGTAACGAAGTAAAAAACGTCTTTATCTTCGTTCATAAATTTAATTGATTTTGAAATTTCTTAAAATTGAACTTAAAACTAAGAATCCTTAAAATTATTTCCAGCGTCCTAACCAGGGAAGATGAAAGGAGAACAATAGGAATTTTGGGCACTAACCTTGATTTCTCTTAGTCGTCAGCCTATTCTTCCTATTGGAATTTTCCTTGCGTAGCACTGCTTGCGGGGGTGATTTCTTGCCTTCCTTGCCCTCAGTCATACTCAATCACGTTGGGTTTGTCACTGGTTCGTTTTGGAGTCTAAGGGTTGAAACCCACGTTTCGCGATCAAATCGTCCCGATGACGTGGCTTTGACCGAAAACTACCCCAAATCCGTCACGACTGCGCCAGTTAAGGTTTTCTAACGACGGATCTCGTTTTTAAAAAACACTTTTTTTTGTTTTACAAACAGAACTACGAGGTTTTATTTAACCCGCTACAAGGAGAACTGGACGCAAATTACAAAGTTGTTATATATATAAAGTTTTTATGCAAGCGTCGCGTCGCAGATACTGGGAATACTGAAGCTAGCATTTCATCAGCATATTCTATCACATAATTCATAGAGATCAGTTTTTTTATTTCTTGTTGAGTAAGAATGAATATCAGATCTTGTCTGAAAGTTGTCTTTATTTTTATGTATATAAATTAACAGTATATGTAAATAAATACCTGTTAAGAAGTTATTTTTTTTTAGTTCTAAAAACATCTCTAGAAAACAATATACTGATTTTAAGTTGTACATTAGTCGAAGTATCCTTTTTTGTTGAACTCAGATTCGGTCCGAGTCTACTGTTTTTCCCCAACATATGATATTGTAAGAGATTACTGATCATTTTGGTCTATGTTGACATTTAATCTGTCTTGGGGACTTATGTTTTGATTTGTGAATAAGACGGTTTTTTATACAGTAGGTCTGACATTTTTTATAGCTTTTTCAATTTATTATGCCATCCAGATATGGTGGGAGCTCAGCTATACATTCTTTAAATAATTACGGGTCCAATGCTCACTTGTGGGGTTGCGAGCTCAACACTAAACGGATCTGAATAAAAATTATCAACTTTCACCGCGAGCTTCCTCTGTGTTACATATTACATTAGTTTATTGTTCCCCCAACTCCAAGGAGGTCTGTTTTTTTTTTTAGGCGAGGGATTGTGTAGCAGATGTCAGTTTGGCTTTCACAATTTTCACAATTTATAATAAAACTCTGTTTTGTCTTGTGACCTGAGTAGGGCGTTTGATGTTATTGAATACGCTGGAACTACACAAGATACTATCTGGCTCCTGAGATCATATCTAAAAATAGATGTGAGCAGGTAAAAGTCAATGGTAGGTCATCAGCTATGTCAGTCATCAGTTATGTGAATATAGACGCAAGGTTGAGTCCTATGGCCTATACTTTTGCTGATCTACATAAATGAGCTTCATTCCAAGTATACATTATTTACTGATGATGCAACAGTTTTATGTACAGCTAATTTTCTGGTGATCTCACGGAAAAGGTCTGGGCTTCGAAACACTCTACCAAATTTCTGGGGGTCCACCTAGATCCAGGGCTTCAATGGAATATTCATATCCAGCATGTTGCTTCCAGGAAATGCAAGAACTTGTGTTCCTCGTAACCTGAATGCTTTTGTGTCTCAGTATTACACTCACATTTTTTCGTGCGCTTCTAGTATGAAGCCATCTATGTCTGTCGGCTTTTTTGACTGCAACGTAAGGCAGTGTCGATAATGGCGGGATTGGGGTTTAGAGATGACTGCATATTCTGGAAAACGTCCATAGTCCATGACTATAATACCCGTTATAAAACACAACTATATGCCATATACTGAAAAGGTGTCAAACTGGTTCCGGATACTGGACAGTAAAATTAAAGGGCTTCCCTTCTCTCTATCTATCTATCTAAAAATAATTGAACTCTGCTCCGAAAGGCTATTTTCAGCTTTCTATCTATCGATCGATCGATCGATCTATAAAGATAAAAGATAAACCGAGATTTTCAGCTTTGCCTAGAATCATATTTAAATAGTTATCGAACTTAGATAGAAACAAAATGGAAGCTATTTCAAGGTGTAGAGACAAAGGAGTCAATAAATTCTTTCTCGAAGTCAGGCAAAACTAGGTTCACGAAGAATTTTATAAGGAGATACCTATCAATCTTGCTAATTTCAGTCGGTGATCTTCTAACTTTCTGCTTTTGCGCTTAATGATCTCTTGAAAAAGGCTTGTAAAATTTTTAACGTACCTTCCACATGTTGCTATAATACAAAACGTGAAAAAGACAGGCAATTGATGTCTAGTTACCGAGGTGTATCTTTATTGCCGGTTGTCTCAAAAATCTTCGAAAAATGCCTTTATATAAGATTAGAATGGCTTGTAATAAGTATAGAGTTAATGCTCGATAAATTTTATAAGTGCGGGATGATTTTACTAGTTTTTTTGTATGTTTGTCAGAATTAATTTGTTTGTTTTATATTTTTATGTGAATATTTACTAAGAAATCTCACTAACAGTTCAGCGCAGCTACCGGCTCACCTCAAATACATATTTAGTTTATATTTTAACTGCTATACCGTGAAGAAAACGAACTATCTTTGCAACTGTAGGCGTTAGCTGTTTGCCCTAATATCCAAATACCTACCCAATAACGTCCTGTTGCAAACAACCACTGACCTAAACGTTGATCCGACGCGAACGAACTCAAAGGGGTATGTATGGCGACTGCGAAATTAATCTGCAATATTGATCGCAGTGGGGGAGAGATTTTATTTTAAGTGAATCGGCGGTTTGAACCAGATGAAGCGGAAAAATAATCGGCCAAGAAGGCAATGGTGCGAACCGAGGAAAATTCAAAGCGGGCTGCAAAGTTTTTTAATAAAGAGGCTTTTTAAACACCGTCATTGGCATTTTTTATCTGTGTTACTAAAGAGCCCACGATGTGCTCCTTGCCTTAAGTGTAAAATGAGGAAATTTTTGTTTTGTGACATAATGTGATTTCATTTTATTAATTTATGATCAGTCTTCTCCAAATATCTAAAACCAACACGTTTATAAGAAATATTTACGGTAATAAAGGGCTTAAGACATAAAAAATCTGTGAATGACGATAATTATTATTCTTAAGAATATCGCTGAGCTTATTTGTGAACATGTTTTAAACAATCCTTTAAAAAATGCTTTAAGAAAATCAGTATATAAGAAAAGGAATCCTAATTCAATTGTTTCCAAAGCAACGTGGTCATTTTTTGTTCTCAGATACTTTTATCCGCATACTACAGTTAATGGCAAGAAGTTAACTCTTACCGTGTGTGTGGATTGGTAGAAAGTGTTTGGTAATGTAAACCATAAGACACTCTTTTTGATACTCAGCAGGTAGTAGAGACAAATTCTTATAGCAGACTTTTTTTTGAGTATTACAGAACTCAAATCCCAATCAAAGAAGTACACCAATAAGGGCAAAAATAATCTGTTACACAGACTGCTCAAAAAGTCATGAAGGAGTATGTGAACCCAACACGAAAATAAAAGTTTCTATTGCAATGGGCAAGCTAGCAACAATGTTCCAAACAGAGATTAACCGTAGCACTGGACAAGGGGAATAAAGAAAAATAAGATTCGTGATAAAACAAATGCGATCTACATCTTCATCCGCTGGGGGTAACCAGACCAGAGGTCACGCGTACACCAAGCACCGAAGCTGCGAAGTCTAACCAGAGGGACGAACCGAGATAAAGCTCTATAGCTATAGCCGCGATAGATTCTCGCACTGACAGACTAACTTTCCCAAATCTTGAATCTTGAATTTTATGGCAGTTATATTGCCTATGGTAAAGTTATTTTGTTAAGGGGGTTCGCAAATGAGCTCTGTAGTGTAATCGTTAAATATATGTTATATTCAGATAATTCAAACATTGAATTATTATCTGAATTATCTGTGGGGAGACGCTGAAGTAATATAGGCAAATGTAATAAAGGCTCTTAACGCTATTGATTTGAACTTGTCATGAGGTGAAAGGCTTGATTGGAGTAGGGAGGCCTACATATCTAAAGTGTGATAGTAGTCTAGCTACTGCTGCATGCGAGCAGCAATGCTGCATTGTTGGCTCTCCTTCGTTTAATCTAGACTTAGATATTTTGTAACTCAACTGATTTTGGCAAGATTTCACTTCTACAAAAAAGTCGTATTCTGACACTTGTGGGTATGGTTGGTTGGTTGATATTGGATTATTTTCTGTTTGTATTCAAAAACCTTTTAACTTTTAACTAACTAACTAAGTTTAACTATCTTAACTGATAGGTGGAGCATAAGATGAACAACCGAGATATCGTTATTTTTTAAATTGGTTTTTTGTTCTCTACCAGTCAGGTAAATTTTATCCAACAATAAATAATTCCGGGTATCCCGCACTTATAGAATTTATCGAGCATTAATTAATTATCACATCAAAATTATATAAAGACATAGATTCCTCTGTAGAATGGCCTTTCCGAAAACCAAAAAAAACTTCAAAAAAATTCTTTATTCAAAAATGATTCTAATCTTTTATAAAAGCATTTTTCGAAGATTTTTGAGCAAACCGACAATACACATATACCCCGGTAATTAAACATCAAATGCCTGCGACCCCCACCCCCCTTATGAATTACGACTATAACTGTCTTTTTTAACGCATTGGGGAATCTGGCCTCCCTAAAAAATAAGTTTACCAGACATGTCATGGGTGATAACGGACCGAAAAATTGTCTTTCTGTTTTCAAAGCCATCACAACTGTCGAAAATCACATTTTTAAGCACAAAAATGACTGCGGCAGGTTTCTTTTTGATTTCTGCAAGCACTTCATTGTTTGCGCAACTTGATGGCAACTTTTGATGAAGTTGATAATTTTATCTTTTTAATTTTCAAATTAATATTTATTATTATTATTTATTGTTTATCAGAAATTACATTTCTACGACAAGAAATCCGCATAAGACATTACATAAGCCTAAAGAAAACAAAATAGTAAACTAATAGGGATCTATCAGTATGTGATGTCAAATAGAGAGATACAAATTATAGTGTTTTTTACTCAGTTCTTAGAAACGGGTATTTAATATATTTATAATAAGATAAGCAAATAATTTTTTAAAGCGGTAATAAAGGTATTGTTATTGGAAAACTCCATGGTACGGAGAGCATTATACATCTTACAAGTGAATAGAAAGTGATAAATTGTTCCAAATTGCTTAGTGTTACATACGGAGCAAATCTGATCAGGTTTAATGAAGTAAGTACAACCTTTATAGGAGAATTTCAGAAAAATGTTATTACTCAATCCTAATTGTGCAATAATTCTTAAAATTGGCATTGGCAATTGGCAATTTAGATAGCTGCGTAGTAGATCAGAGGGCGCAAAGCCTGAGTAAAAATTCGTGTAGTGTGAACCGGCTGCAATGTTGATCTGCTTTAAAAAAATTTGTTTTAAAACACTCTAAGATGTCTATGATGATGATGGATTGCTCCACCACCCACCATAACCCAACTCAAAAAACAATCAGAGATAGCTGGCAATTAAAATACAGTCTCGGGAGACGAGGAAGCCGATACAAGATTTAAGGGTTTGGTAAATTAAATGTGTGGAACCTGTTTCAAGGCGAAACAAAGCACTTGAAGTTGATTTAGGAAAAAACAATAATCTTTTTAAAAAGTTGGTCTGTACTCGCTCAAGTATGTCGCTAAAACGTATGCCCCAAAGACATCCGGAAATAATATTTAGTACAGTTGTTTGGCATAGACAATGCTGCCCCCGCTGCCTGACTCGCATTGGAAAATGTTGTGTCTTCCATTTCTCAAGACAAAGAGAAAGATGAGCGTGTCTGGGTTTGGGTTGGTTGGGTTGCCGAAGGGGAGTTACTAAAGCACATAACTTTAGTTTTTTGAGCATTGATTCTAAGAGAATTTCCGTTTGCGTACCTGGCCGGACAATTCAACATTTTCTGTAATTGGCTCTTTGATTCAGCTAAAAAAAAGACATTTTGGTTTGTTTGGCGAAGGCCAAGCAAGGATTTGGTGGCATAGATTTCTGTTATTTGACTTAACCGGGTCTATGTGATGGAGGCATATGTTTGCCTAGTTTTGTCTACCCACTAAGTTACTGGAGATACATGAACGTAAACAAACGGTGAGACCAGATGTGGCGTGTGTCGCCGGTGTACATTGCTTTATTGAACAGGCGTGTTTCGCCGTAGGTGTTGATCCTGATAAGCATTGAATTAGTAGAGAGGAATGTGTTGTCGAAAGTGATTGTTGCGATAATCATTGCTTGATTGGCGAGGCGTGTGCCGCAGAAGGTGGTTATCCCGATAAGCATTGCGTTGTTGGATGGGCGTGTGTTGCCAAAGCTAGACGCATAGTGTTGCCTAGTTTGGTTTACCCAGTCAGAAGAGTCTTACTGGAAATGTATTTTTGACTGGTTAGGTTTACATGAGGGTAAACAAATATTGCGTTATTGAAGGGGCGTGTGTCGCCAAAGGTGGATAAATATTCCAGTAAACCGTGTTTTATTGGATGATGGTGGTGGAACCGAATTGCAATGCTCTTGATAGCCGGTGCTTTCATAGGTTTGCCAAATAATATTGCATTTCAAGTTGCAGGTAAGTTGATTTTGGTTTCCTAGTAAAAATTTTGGTATATTGGTTAACGATAACAATAAAAATAACGAAGAATTGCATCGCGCTTTTTATTTGTCTTGGTTTGTCAGGATTGACGCCTGAATATAATGCTTTCGAAGTCTAGATGACTACCAGGTGCACGAAGACATGCACTAGTCAGTATGGCAGTGTCGACTTTGCTTTAAGTAGTCGATACTCTCCAATATTTCGGTCTGTGTTCTTTGTTATAGATTGTTTCTTTTTGACTCGTATTATTTACCGGTCTAGATTAAACAGTTATAATTCTGTCATTTGTAATATTGTGTCACATGGGAACCGGAACCCACATTGGTATTTTTTCTGAAGTCAACGGAACGACCGGTGAAAATACTCTGGCTTTCCACTGGTTAAGTTGGATTTTGAGTAGCTCCGATAGTTTATTTTTGACTGATGGCACACATAGAAAATGTAGATTTTAAACAAAATCGTTAAGTCAACTAGTGTTGTGTTAGTTATGGTTGATTATTAATTTAAATTTCACCAGCGATGAGCGCAATATGACGCGCCTCTGTTGTCTCTGTATAATAGATCTTTTATTGTAAAATCGTAATTAAATCATAACATTCTGTGTTGCCCAAAATGGGAAATATCAAATACAATAAGTTAACAACGCGTATATAAACAAACCGTTTCAGCATTAACCTTTGGGCATGTATACTCTCAATATATTATGTTACTACAGCAGCCACGGTATAGTTAGGTGTATATACATTTCATATAGGGCAATCATTTACAGCTTATCAGTTATACTTTACAAAGAGGAAAATCCAGTGATCTAATAAAACCAGGAAAATGGTGGGTAAAATGGTTCTGATGGGAAAGGGTTTTACTGGAATTAAGTTGAGCACAGGGAATCTAAGATTATATTGCCGTATGCTTGCGATTTTTCTGTTTCGTGAGTTTTGACTCGACATGGATTGCAAATAATTTTTGCCAAGCCTTATCCAAACTAACTAAACAAAACTAACCAAAACAAATTTGAAAAATTAAGGAGTGATTCCTTGTTTAAAATAAAATAATTAAAACAAAAAAAAAATTACGGAAGTGTTACTAATTAAAAAATACACTTTCTTCATATTTTTTAATTTTTAAAATCGGTGGAGGGTGTACCCCTATCATTCTTGTTAAGTTAATTTAAGGAAGCACTTATTTTATTATGAATTATTAGATAAAAAAATCTAGTGGGCTGCTGTCACTTTTTATGGCCTACCTTAATATTGCTTTATTTGACATTGCTCAGTTCGTTTGAATTCAAAATACGACTTATTTAATAAAAAAATTATTATTGAATTATTTAATTGTTCATTAATAAAAGATATAATTCGAGAATGGTAAATTACTCTAATGCAGAAATCGCAGATACACATTTTATGTGCAAAGAAAATTTGCTTGTGAGCTGGAGTTCATTTATAATCGTAGACCTCCTCATTACAGTTTTTGATACTGAATGACACCTGCAAGTTTCAATACCCGGATTAGAAATTTCTGTACTAAGTATTAGTGAATGACAAGTAGAAACAAGTACTAGGAAAATTTCAGCAGAATGTTCAAACTATTTTATTAACAGATTTCGAACCGAAGAAGATTTTGTCCCAATGTCGCTGAATGAATACCGATGATAATTTTTTGTCGAAAATTCTGTTTTCGGACGAAGCTTTCACAACAAGCTTGTATGGACTGAAGATAATCTGCATTCAATAACAGTTTGTTTATGAATTATCGGTGATCATTTAATTCTGCTACATTTAGTACCTGGCGAGTCTTATTTTAAATCGTACATATGGAAACCGGTAACCGTCTGGCTAGTGCTGGTTGATTTTTCGCTTACGAATACCACTTGGCTAGACTATACCTTACAGTCGGTTGGTACATCACACAAATATGTACCAGTCGGGATGAGAGTCTCTTCTTTATAATTGCAGACCATCTTAATTGCTTCGCAGGGGTCGCTTTTAAATGTATAGTGCAATTTATTTTTTAACAAGAATTTATTTCGCGGAACTATCACTTTAAACTGACTCTCATTAAAAATAGGTATTGAATACAGATGAAAATTTAAAAAAAATGTCGATTTGAGTAATCGGTCCTTTAAAATATATGTTATTTTCTTATCGTTAATGTAACATTAGATATCGATTAAATTATAAAATTTAAAAATATTTTTCGGAGTTACTGTTAATGGAAACTGTTTTTTATTTAAGTGCTTTTCTACTCTAAGAAGTTCCTCTTTTGCTTTTATTTTACTAGAATGTACTGTATTTAGCCTTGCAGAGGCTATAACACTGAGTTAATTATTGATTCAAGTACAAATACAAAGAGTACCTTCTGCACCTTTAATAAAAATTACTATTTCATTAATTTATTCAATTTATTATTTTTTCGTTAATAGCTATTTTGCGAATTGTATTAAATTGTGTTTTGTAACCATCGTAGGCCTAGACCGCTGTGTCAGTACTGACGCGAGTGTCAGTCGGCAACGAGTTGATACAGAGATTTTACCGCGTATAACCGTTTAAATTCTGTTTTCATCCCAACAAACTGTTCCTACCCGCTTTTATAATAATAAATACGGTTTGCTTGAGTGCGGTTTGTTACTCTAAGTAAGCGAGTGTAACTTTGGGCCAGTTTGTGGAAGAAAAAGGAATCGTAACGTCGTGCGCCGTAAGGTCGAATATCGGTCAGCGGTTCTCAAACGCACCCTGGACATTTCGTGAAAGCACCGTGTAAGGACAACCAAAAAATTCAGTATTGTGGCAAGAACTAAGAACTGTTTGTTACGAGATTTGGCATAGCAGGTGTCTGTCGCCTGGTAACCAAGGATCGAAGTTAGTAAAAAAAAAAAAAACTCGCTTATTAATCACTAGAGTTTGTCGGTGAGTGAGTTTTTTGAATCAATTGTCGTTAAAAGTTCGCTGTGTCGTCGAAAGAGGATCATTCTTATTGGCTCAGAAGCTCTTCGCGGGAAGCCCCGATCATGGCAGAGGGCAGCGTAACACTTTCCAAAGAACAGTTCGAAATTTTGATTTCTAGGTTAAGAAACGCTAATCTACAACCCGGGGGCAGCTTCGCGTCGTGTCTGTCGCGATTCGATGGCATTAAAGTAGTGTTGAGGCATTTATAGATGCCCTAGAGACTTATAAACAATGTGCAAACGTATCCGATGCCAATGCGTTACGCGGGTTTTCTATGTTGTTAGATGGTTTCGCAGCTACCTGGTGGCAAGGTGTGAAGAACATACTTGGGACGAAGTTATAGATTTGTCACGAACCACCTTCGGTCCAAAGAAACCTCGATATAAAATATACAGGGAACTCTTTGCTTGCGAACAAGATGTTAAGACAAACAGTGATGTTTTTATATGCAACGCACGCGCAGTACTGGCACAATTACCAGCAAACACATTAAAAGTTGAAACTCAAATTGATATGATCTACGGACTTCTTCATAGACGAATAAGAGAGAAGGTGCCAAGAGATAAGATTAAATCATTTAACGACTTGCTTAAAGAATTCCGGTTAGCAGAAGAGACATTCATCGATCGGTCCGAGCGAGATTTTTCGAAAAACACCGATTCAATCAAAGAGCATGTAAAGTGCAGATACCGGGTCACACAGAAGCTCAGTGCCGTCGAAAACAAAACCAGAACTCGAAATCTGCACCGCCAGATTCGAATGCTTCGGTTTCACCTAATGCGACGACCAGGGGACAAACTCCTCCACCAGTGCGAGCAAATACTCCACTAGTTAATACACAAATTTCTTGCTATGGTTGCAAGCGACCTGGATACATAAAAACCAATTGCCCTTCCTGCTCTAATGCAGCTACTTCACTAGATTTTTGCTACCTCGATGGACCTAGTGATGGTCCCGATAGACATTGCTGACAAGCACAGCGTGCGTAGTAGGAGTTTGTATAATGCATTAATTTTAAAGGGTGTCGATTTCACATCAAGCACTACGTCTATAAAACTGGCTGATGGATCCGTACACAACCCTGAAGTGAAGATGACCAGAGTTGACGTACTGTTGAGAGATCGACGTATCCCCACTACTTTCATAGCGTTACCCAACGCTGATAAAACGCTGCTGGGTGTTGATTTTCTTACAGATGCTAGCGTAAGTCTCAATATAAGCCAACAAATTTTACCAATGAACCGCAAGTCATGTACCGATTACACTTCGAAACATCAGTTACTCGTTCTGAAGGTATTCCTTCAATTATCGAACTATCCTCACTAAATGTTTTAAGGCCAGACGAAGGTTCAATGCTCACCTCTAAGCAAAGCAGACCTTGTCATCCCTAATATCGGCTAACCAGGATATTTTTGCAGCAGTGGGAGATCCAACTCCATATGCAGAGCATCAAATCGACACTGGAACACATGCACCCATTTCAGTACCACCTTATAGAATGACACCGCCAAATAAGGAAAGACTGAGACTGGAACTCAATAAGCTTCTGGAAGATGGGGTAATCGAAGAGTGTCAATCCGCCTGGACTGCGCCAGTCGTGCTTGTACCTAAGAAGGATGGAGGTACCCGTCTATGTATAGATTATCGCGCTCTGCATGCTCGAACCAACCCTGTCTCTTATCCGTTGCCGCGAATGGACGAATTGCTACACGCAACCAAAAGGACAGGATATTCATGACCACCCTAGACTTACGTGCGGGTTATCACCAAGTTAGAGTTCGCCCGGAAGATCGTGACAGAACTGCGTTTGTCACCCCGTTCGAAACATACTGCTATATAGCGATGCCATTCGGACTACGAAACGCGCCGGCCACGTTTCAAAAACTTATAGACCGTTTTCGTAGTGGACTACAGTACATACTTATTTGTTCATTTTATCTGAGACATTCGAAAGTCACTTGTCGGACTTACAAAGTGTATTCGACCGGTTAAGGCTGTTCAAGCTTCTCCTCAACCGCGATAAATGTACATTCGCTAGCGCGCGAGTCAAGTACTTAGGACATATTATCACCGTCGACGGAATTCAAGTGAACAGTGAAAAGGCTGCAGCTATCGCCAAAATGAATCCTCTTACCACTGTCAAACAGGTCCAGTCCTTTATTTAATGTTTTTCCTGGTACAGAAGATTCATCGATAAGTTTGCAGACATATCGCGACCACTAATGAATTTGTTGAAGAAGAACGCCGCCTGGGTCTGCAGCGCCGTACAACAGAATGCGTTCGAGCTACTGAACGCTGCACTTACCAGCGCCCCTATCCTGCAACAAAACGACGAAACGAAGCCCTATCCTACGCACTGACGCCTCAACATATGCCCTGGAAGCCGTTCTCCTGCAAGGAGAAGGAGAAAACGAACACCCGATAGAATATGCTAGCAGATTCTTGACTCCCGCCAAGAGAAACTACACTACCACTGAGCGAGAGGCTCTAGCAGTCGTATGGAGTTTGAGCAAATTTCGAGGATACCTGGACAGTTCTTCGGTAATCGTAGCTACCGACCACAAACCCTTAAGGTGGTTGCTCAGCCTGAAAACACCAACAGGGCGACTTGCTCGTTGGGCACTACTAATCCAAAGCCACAATATAAAAATTGAGTATCTACCCGGAAAACAGAATAATCTGGCTGATATGCTGTCCAGACCAAACTGCTCCCATGGTAACACAACGGCCACATGTGATATTTGCTACGTAAGCATAGATATGCCCCGAAGATCATCAGATGACATCCGTAGTGAACAGTTGAATGACCCCGAACTGAAAAAGATCATAGAAAGTTTCGAGAACAGCGAAAACGATGATTATGCTAAATGGACAGCGCGTGGCTATATCATGACCAACGGTGTACTTTACAGATACTCAGATCAAGATGAGTGTGAAGAGGCTCAACTAGTTGTGCCTTCCCATGAACGTGTCAAAATACTACAGGAACATCATGACGCTCCCACAGCCGGACACTACGTAGTAGAGCGAACATATCATAAAATTGCAAAGTTGTACTATTTCACTGGGATGAGGCAATATATTCATGAATATCTCAAAACCTGTCCAGAGTGTCAAAGGTACAAAGCCACTAATCAGAAGCCTGCTGGTTTGGTGCAGACTCCTGTGTACAATCAAAGATTCGAAGTCCTGGCAATAAACCTCTTCGGTCCCCTTCCAGAAACCAGCATGGGACAACAATGGATCTTCATAGTAGAAGACACAGCCACCAAATGGGTCGAGCTATTCCCGCTAACCAAAGCTATAGCAGCAGAATGCGCGACAACCCTCGTAAACGAAGTTTTCTTAAGATATGGTTGTCCCCAACGAATAATATCAGACAACGGAGTTCAATTTATATCCCATATCATGCAAAAAGTGTGCCACTGCTTAGGTATCAAACAGAATCTGACACCATTGTTTCATCGGCAAGCGAAAATGGTGGAACGAAAGAATTGGGATCTTAAACCCCGCTTGGCTATCCTAGTAGGCGACAATCACATTAAATGGGCTGAGAAATTGCCCGCGATAAGATTCGCCATGAATTCAGTGAAATGTGAAAACACTGGACACTCTGCTTCATTTTTGACATTTGAGAGAGATGCGTAATCCGGATGAAGTAAACCACTATCTCCGACATATCCAATCAGAAAGTTTTGTGCCTGAGATTATTCCATACTTGAACCAATTGGCTGACACGCTTAAGGAAGCTCGAGAAGTTCACGACAGCAAGATCGACAAAAACAATACGCCGATACAAGCCGAAAACTTCCCATTGGATATGAGCTAGGTGACAGAGTATTGGTCACCTTGCATACAAAGACTAGTAAAGACAAGAAGACAACTTCGAAATTCAACCCCAGAAGGGACGGCCCATATATCATTACACGTCCAGTTTCCTCCAACTCTACGATCCACAAGCCCTGGAAGTGCCACTAGGAGTTTACCATTCTTCAGATTTGACGTCATACAACAGGCAACTGGACGCAGTACCCGAAGTCCCCATTAGGAAAAGGGGGCGGCCAAGCAAAATAACGCATACCTACCGAGTGCTGGTTCCTCGACTTCTCAGCCTCGCAACCAACGAACACGCATAGTAGGCCCACCTGGACGTACCATCGTAGGCCTAGACCGCTGTGTCAGTACTGACGCGAGTGTCAGTCGGCAACGAGTTGATATAGAGATTTTACCGCGTATAACCGTTTAAATTCTGTTTTCATCCCAACAAACTGTTCCTACCCGCTTTTATAATAATAAATACCGTTTGCTTGAGTGCGGGTTGTTACTCTAAGTAAGCGAGTGTAACAGTTTTCAAATTAATAGAAGCCGAGTTTTACTGAGCTATGCTGTTTGCCAATTTTTCTTGATTGTGTTCAGGGATTTCGCCGTCAAAAGCATCTAAATTACCACTAATTGATTTAAATATTGATCATAGACCGTTTATCAAACCTCTTTTAGATCTTTGAATATAGGAAACTCATTTTTTAAATTTTGTGTCTTCTTTTTCTTTTATTAGAAAAAAAAGTTTAAAATGATAAACACTTGCATTTTTATATTCAAGATTTCATTCTATAGTTTTCTCTAAAATAGTTGACTTAATTTTTAACTAATCTATTTCTAAAAATCTCTATTTGATTAAGGTCGCAATAATGTATTAAATTAAAAGTCGAATCTCGAATTGTTGCAAACCCTAGTTTTAAAAGAATCATACCGGTGTTCTTATTCAAGTTTCTTACTGCAATGTGGCTGCTTTCTTGGAGGCACATGATAATCATCAGGAATCTAAAACAATAAACTCTTTAATTTTGAAAAGCTGCCAATGATAGTCAGAAATATTGATTTTTCGACAGTAAAAACGTCCATATGAATAATTTCGAAAGGTCAACTCGTTCCTTGACTGGGTGTCGCTCATACTTACCTTATTGGCAGATTTCGCAAGTGTTGATATCCATTTGTAGTAAGTTTTTTAAATAGCGCCAATAATACTTACTTTTAATTTTTTGTTCCGTTTTCTCGATACCTCTGTGGTTCGATTTTTCTTCGTGGTAGTTTTTAATTATGTCTTGTATGTTGTCTTTATTGGTAATGTAGACAAATGATGATGTATAGCGTTTTAATTTTAAAGATGGCCATTTAAAATATTTACGAACTACTTCTTCTAAAAAGTTCGTATATTTCGGGATGGTGATATTGAACGTCGGGAGTGATGTAGTCTTTAAGGAATTCTAGGATATCTTTTTCGAAATTATTTTAAGATATCTGATTTGTAACTCGTTTTTTCTTTTCGAATAAAATTGTTGTTTTAGGTTTCGTTGGGGAATGTAATACGGTGTGATGTTGATCTGAGTGTGTTAGTATAGCAATATTGTCATCGTCTGGAACATTTGTAACGTTGTCGGTGTCAGGTAGCGCCACCATTTTCTAGGTCAGGATCAGTTTTATTCATTTCTATAAGACGTTTTTTAAAAACTTCATTTTTCCAAACTACAAAAATTAATAGCTTACCGCAAGAGTGTATTCAACTGACTAACTAACATATAAGGGAAATCACAGTTTAATGTGATTAAAAGCTGACGCGGCAAAATCTAGCGGGGCATGTTCTTCCTATGGGTGTAGGGATGGCTCGTGGCATAATTCATGAACAGATCAATTAGTTTTAGAAATATTTATTAATACGTACATAACACAACACAAATTTTTTGCTAAAATATTTTTTTATGAAAAAATTTCAAGAAAGTTTAGTTTCGGTTCAAAGATAAAAAACATTAATCTCCGTCATATTTGTAGCGCAATATCTCCCGCGTTACCCTTTCGCATTTGTTTGGAAATGCGCTGTATATATTTAATATATAATTTTTAACCCTATGTGTTAACGCAACGCAAGTTCAGTAAAATTTTACGCAGCAGTAAAATCAAGTCCACAGGTGTATCCTCATGCAGGGCAAAGACCTGTCCGGTTTGTGATAATAAAGTCATAAATTTTAAAGTATCCTATATACCTTACAATCTTGGCACCGGTGTTTGGTATATAGCCAGACAGAAATTGCATTTTCAGAATAATTAGAGGAAAATAAAAATTTGTAGCACAACGTAAAACTACGCGAAAGCGCTGACAGGCCACCATAAATAAAATTAGGTTTTAAAATAATAAAAGTCAGAATATTTAAGAATTTCTGAGAGACATCATTTCTGACATAAGTCTTTCGTAAGGGACATCATCAATCGAAACATCCGGTATGCAGGTTAATCCATAGTGATCTTTAAACTGCAGGTACCAGACACCAGAATATTATGATTGTGCTCCACATTCCTCATACAAAAGTCGCTGGTTTCGGAGATACAGGTCGTTTAATGTTTTAATTTTACTCTGATTTTTTTCATAATTGAGAAAGTTTTTATATTATGATAAAAAAAATTGGCAGTTTCAGGTTTTTTGACATGGCCATTATGAAATTGAAACTTGTTTGGACTTTGCTCCTAGAAGGGGTTAGTTTTACCATGCATAAAAATATAATATTTTTATTTTTATCTTAAAAATGAAACTAGACAGAACAATAAAATATTACGAAAGTGTTACTATAGTAACACTTTTTGCATATTTTTTCAACAGGAGTAGAGGGAATTGGATTAGATTACACCTCTTATTGTGAATTACATTTAAAGAAAAGCTCACACAATGGAAGCAATGGGCATGAAAAAAAATCTATAGACGGGACATTTTAAAAATAATTTATTAGTTAACATTGCTGAACCTAATTGTTCAGTTCATGTTTAAACAACAAAACAAAGATACATTTGAAAAAAACATTGAGTCCCTAAAACGCTGATATATATCTGGATTAAAAAAGGATTGAAATCTGTTGATAAATTCCACGTTTCGACTTTTCATACATACGATTTAAGTGTGCCCTAGAACATCTAAGCTGAAATGTGCTGGGGCAATATCATGCCTCTTTTAGTTAACAGGCGTATATTCTCAAGACAAGTATATTATTCATAGGCACAGAACGTCACTTATTATTCAGTGTTTATTTACCTACAATGCTGTAACAATTTATAAATCTCTACCAGTCCGGTTTCCTCATTCAAAAAGGTTCTTGGTAAATACTTGTCAGATTGGAGAAACAGTACAAGTAGTTTAAATTTGTTTTATATAGTTATGAGCTGTGCATTTGACTGGTTTAGATAGTCATCTTTTGTTCTCACTCTTTTGCTCTTACTTGTTTTATTCAATATTTCATTTTACGTATATAGGTGGCTAGATAAAGTATCATTATGCTAGATGTCACCACCTACTTCTCTATTATTTTGTAATATTAATGTTTGATAAAATGTAAATAAAGTCATTAATTATTTATTAATTTATTTAGCTAAAACTCGATTGTTTCGGCGGCAAAATACTGCGATTAAAAACGTTCGCACATTTAAGCTGAAATGTGTTAGTACATATAATACATGCCTCTTCTAGTTAAAAGAGGTATATTTGTTACCAAAAGCCTCTCCTTGTAGAAAACTCACTAGTTAAAGGTAGAACATGTGGTCCAATTAAATGAACATCGATAATTCCTAACCAAATGTTAACGTCATTAACGGTATTGATGTCGACATTCTGTTATTAAATGCGGATCACCTTCATGCCTGTTGTGAAAGCTTTAAATTGTATCGCTTGAGAACCTACAATAAAACTATAAAAAGATTATCAGTATCCATTCGCCAAAGTTACCGGGAAAAAATCATCAATGGTTCGAAATCTCTTGGTTAAAAAGTTTGAACCTTCTGACATAACCCTTGTGGTTTTAATATCCTCCATACAATTGATGCATCAGTATTTACTTTTGCTACAATTTGCCTGCCTTTCAGTAATATTTAGCACAACCTCTTCTAATCCGGGTGTTAGAACTTCGGGGTGTCGGTTGGTATCAACTCCTTTGTAAATTAATTTAGGGCCTGCAAACGTCATGCTTGATATAAAATTCAAGATTTGTGGAAAACACAGAGTTGAGTTTAAGACATACATGTAATATATCTAGGATTACCCGGGGAATCCAAAAATGAAATGGTATATAGACTTCTTTTAAAAAAAAGCTGGTATTTACTACAAATAAACGGAACATCCCGTATATATGAAAAATTAATAAACGTAGATGACACCAAGCAATATTTTATTTAACGAAGTATGCTTTCTTGTGCATATTTATACCATTTTAGGATAAAATATGTAAAAGTTGTTGGTGATAAAAAAGCTTAACGCATTATCTGGCCCTGGCCCGGACTCATCTGCGTACACATTAGTTAGTCACAAAAATAAACTGGAAGGCGCAAATATAAATAATAATTATAACAACTAAGAAAGATATTTTATAAATTATTAGTAATGTGTATAGTGGATAATTTAGTGTGTAAATAGTGTGTAAATGTTAAAGTAAGTTTTGGTTAGTTTTGTCAAACCAAAAGTATTGCATTCAGTTCCTATTAACAAATCCCGTTTATAAAGACTGTTTTTCGATCAAAATCCCTTCTGAGCAGAGAAACCCCCGCGACGCCGCACAGAGGTTGCGATTAAAAATCTGACTTGACAAAACGCTAACTTTTTTATTTTCCGAACAACACAAACACTATTTTATTATGATGCTTGTATACTTGATACTTGTAAACCTATGAATCACAAACAATTTTCAGAATAAAATATCAGGGACTGCGCAGGACAAGAGAGAATCCAATTGATTTTAGCAACTAGATTTTCACCGCTTGCATATCGTCTGGCAGTTACTATTTTGAGCTCAGACTGTACTCACATAACTACTAGCGATTGACTCGAATACTGCGACGAAGAAAACTACAGGTATGTTACTTGTATTTTTGTAGAGATTTTAATTGTTCATGAATTGTTTTTTGTGGTTGTGTGTATTTAAGCTCAAATATCGTTTATTTTTTCTTTTTCATTGATTTCATAAGCTTGCAATGGAAAAGGCCGTCAAAGTCTGTTATGATATTATATTGGGCATTTAGATAGGTCATTTAAGTTTGTAAATTTAATTGTTTAGCAACCATATGTGACCAACTTTTTTTTAATTATTTTTAGAAATGGAGGACGGATTTTCAAAAAGAGACCTTTTTGACGTTTGGCGAAGTGAACCAAATTTATCGAAGCGATTATCGAGAGTTTGCGAACATATAATGACTGAAAGTGGTATCGAAGACTCCGATGGACATATTCGTGTTAAAGTGCGAACAAAACTGGCCGAATCTTGTAAACTTAAAGTGCGGTGAACTGAGTGTCATTATATATTGCCACAGTTTTTAAATAAAAATAGTCAGTGGTTAAGTACAAGAATTGCCTTTACAGAAGAAAATAGTGATCAAGATAAAAAAAACATTGGTCGCCCCAAAAAGTTATTTGGTGAAAGTAGCGATAGATCCCGAAAAAGAAAATTAAAGCCATTGCTGGAATCGCATACAACTGAAGATATTGTTCTTGCAGCTGAAATGAGCTTAAGATCTACCTGTAGACGCGATGCAGCGCAGCTAGTAAATCAAGCTGCAAGATTCTCACCAAAAAGAGCTACAAAAATAAAAAAAGCGTACCAGTCTCCAAGCAGCAAAATGCCAATAAAAATGACAAATGATGAAGCACTAGCCTTTTTTGTGGATAAAGACTTAACAAAAGACCAGTATATTTCTATGCGTCAGATTAGCAAAGCTCACCATGCCGATATTTTTCCGAATTATAAAGATAAAATCTCGGAATACTCTGGAGAGGTAGAATTGCAGTCATTACTCAATCATACTATACACCGCTTAGTGTCGGTACAGTTTGAGGTGTTACAACAAGTACGCTTCCCACCTTAGATCCGGTACTCAAATGGGGCTGCGACAAAGCCAATATAAGCAGCTGTTTTCGTCCGCTCCGGAGGACTAGTAGTAGTACAACCCCAGGAAGAAGAATAATATTGTGGCAAAATTCCCTCCCTTCATCTACCAAATACTGCCGCCCTATTAAAATAATCTTAAAGAAAGAAAACCCAGAATTAACAAAAAAAGAAATAGACAATATAAACCCGCAAATTGCAGCATTATCCCCAACAGTTGTGCAAATAGAAGGGCGCGAAATTTTTATGAAGCAGGAACTTGCTTTACTCATGATTGATGGAAATATGTATAGTGTGCTTTTAAATGTGCTTTTAAATCAAGGAACACAAAATTGCCATATATGTGGTGCAACCCCTTCTCAAATGAACAGCCTTGATCTTATTCGCAGAAAAAAAACAATGAAACAGCAATGGCTTTGGGCTTATCAAGCCTACATGCATGGATAAAATGTTTTGAATGCGTCCTGCACATAGCATATAGATTAGATATCAAATCGTGGCAGGTACGAAAAGAAAAAAAGCTGCGTTTGAGAATAGAAAGAAATTAATCCAGGATCGCTTTCGCAATGAAATGGGGTTATTGGTCGATATACCGAAACCAGGCTTCGGTACCACCAATGATGGTAACACCGCGAGGAGATTTTTTGGAAATCCAGCTTTGGCATCTGAAATTACGGGTGTAGATCAGGTGCTTATTGAGCGATCTGGTACCGTTCTGAGAACTATTAACAGCAGAATTATATGTTGAGAAATACGGATGGTATTATATGCCACAAAGTGTCCATAAGGTACTTCTTCATGGGACAAAACTAATAAAAGAAGCCATACTTCCAGTTGGTATAATGTCTGAGGAGGCGCAAGAGGCTCGCAACAAGGACTATAAGAATTTAAGGGAGCACCATACCCGCAAATTTTCTAGAATGGACACCATGACGGACGTTATGCACATATTAATTTCATATTAATTTCTTTGGACCCGATAATAAGCAGTCTTCGAGTTAAACACCAAAAAGGAAGCAATAGTATATCTCCTGGTGTATTAGCATTACTCCAAGATTTAGGGTCTAATGAAGAAGACACTGGTGATGATAATAATGATGAAGACTAAAATAATGCCCATTTGTAATATTACTAATATTAGTTAGTTATGTTTTCAAAAAAAGATTGTTTAAAAGCAACCCAAAACCTTTAAAATAAATTATTGGCAACGAATACTTATAAGAATTTTTATCAATGTTAGGCATTATCAAGTCCGATTATCTGGAAGTACTCCAAATATATGGTTTTTTTGCAAAACACTATCCAAACACCTAAAATAAAATAATTTGCAATGAATATTTATAAAATTCCATCCTACTGTGCGTATTTTTTAAATATCTTTACTACTCTCAATAAACAAATAGTTATGTCAAGTCAAATTATTTATCGGAACCACTGTGCGCCGTCGACCCCAATTGCCGAAAGGCACAAATTGATACCGCGAAATAAAGCGGAGACGTCAAGGAAAATTGCTTGGGCTCTATTGCAAACTTTAAAATCGATGCCCCGAAGCGGCTCTTCTATAGTTTACTTAGTATTATTAAAAAATATTTTGCATTGGATGGGAATTCTTGCGTAAAGTGACTCTGAAACAGAATTTCTATATACCGGATATTGGATGTTTACCGAGCGTTCGCCAAATAATGTTGATATAGTTATATCAAAACAACAATAAGACGAATATTGGGAATACAGTAGAAAGGTTATGAATATTGCTTTTGCAAAGGTTTCTAAGCTCCAAGCTATGCAGGCAGTGCAATTTGTGTTGCGTTCTCAATTAAGCCCTTAAAATAATTAAAATGTCATTTCAAATTGACTCAAATCCACTTTTAGTGAACAACTTGCATAATACTAGAAGGCAACGAAAACTAATGCCACTCTTTGGAGACCGGGTGACATAAAAACGTGCGAACACTCTATACAATTGCGAAAAAACTTCATTATGGAGATTTCGCGTTACAAATATGGCGGAGAAATATTGTTTTTAGTTTTTATCTTACAATAAAAAGATAAAACGAAAAAAGATATAGAACAATAAAATACTACCGAAGTACTACTATTATACTACTATTTACAATATACATAAATGATCTTTATCATTTCATGGCCCCCAATCAGTGCGTGATGTTTGCCGACGATACATCCTTCACTACATCTGCTAAGAGTATCGAGGAGTTGTCCGTTAGGGTTGGCATGTTGGAGGACAGGGCTAATGTCTGGTTCGAAAATAATTATCTTAAATTAAATTTAGACAAGACCCAGAGTATTGTGTTTTCCTCCAATTGCTTGGTAAATAGTGGACAGTCCGTCAAGTTGCTTGGCATTAGGATCGATGATAGTCTAAATTGGAAACAACATATCTCAGACTTGAAAAATAGATTGTCCAGCAACATATTCGTTCTTCGACGACTGAGAGGCCTAATAGGAACAAGGACTCTGCTTATGGTCTATTTTTCTTTGTTGCATTCACACTTATGCTATGGCACGGTACTGTGGTGTGATTCCTCAGCTGCTGTGGAGATTTTTAGAATGCAGAAAAGGACCATGCGAGTCGTTGCTAATATAGGATATAGGGACCATTGTCAACCTTATTTTAAAAAATTCAAAGTGATGCCCCTTCCTTGCATCTATATCTACTACCAGTTATTAGAGATACAGAGAACGAAAGGAAACTTTAGCGCTAATTCCGATTGCCATGCCTAGTCAACTCGTTCGGGGGATCTCCATAGACGGCCTAGGTTTAGACTGAGGAAGTTTGAGAACAACTCATTGAACCTGAAATTGTATAATGTTTTGCCAGGTACCGTGAAAAAGATGAGCAATAGAAAATTTAAACATACTATTAAAGAATTTCTACAACGTCATTGTTTTTACTCCCTGCGAGCATATATTGACACTGTCACTGGTATCGATGCGCTATAAAACTGTATAGTAGTGTCTAATTTTGTTTGTATTAGATGTGTGTCTTTATGTTATTTATTAATTTAATTTTATTGCACTTGAATATCACTTCTGACTTGCTACAATTGTACGTCCCTTTTGTACGAAACGTAGTAAATAAATGAATCTATCTATCTATCTATAAAGCACACTTTCTGGATATATTTATATTTTTTTAAAACCAGTGGAGGGGTTGAATTAAACTACCCTTATCATTGTTAATCCAATTTAAGGAAAAACTTATGCAATGACTTTTTTTAGAACCTTTTGTATACAACCTTATTTTTATGCAACATAGTTTCAAACAAAAAATTAAAATGTAGAAGAAAATACTTCTTCGCTTCGAAATCTTTTAGTAAAAGAACTTCAACTTGTGTATATGTATAGAGATAACTATGGTTCTTTTAATATTCTCCATACAGTTGATCCATCGGTTGCCCTTAATATTTAGGAAAGCATCTTCTAATCCGGGTGTTCGAACTTTGCTGTGTCTGCCGATATCAAAACTCCTTCGTTCATTATTTTAGGGCCTTTAAACGTCATTCTTGATGTAAAATTCCAGATTTGTAGAAAACGGTTGGAGTTTGGTATAAGACACAAATGTATCTAGGATTTCCCCGAGAATCCAAAAATGCAATGGTATACAGGTTTCTGTTTAAAATAAAAAATCGGACTGAGGTGGCTTTTACTTGATCCATTTAAAACAAATTAAATTGGAACAAAAAATCTTCATATTTTCACAGTTTTTAATGCTTTATTAAATACAAAATATGACTATATTCCGACACCTATATATAAAAACAGGTAGTAATAGATTTGTAATTATAGTTATGGGGCTATAAATTTAAAATAAACAACGGAGACGCATTTAAATCCAATTGGTCATTAAGTAATAAATTCGAATATCTCGTTTTGTTAATCTCCAACAAATTTAGTTTTTTGCTTTTTCAATTATTATGTAAAATATCAAAATTATCGTCAAAGTTGTGCATTTCTGAATTTTAACGAATGGCATAGTTAGAATCCGAACTTTTATTTTTATACCCCCTGTTATGTTCGTTAATGCGTTTCTTAAATGTTTTACCTCTTTGTCCGATATAAATTTTATGACAAGATCCACATTTTAACTTGTAGACTCCGGATTTTTGAGTTTTTCCGAATTTAGTTTTATTATTTTTTAGGAAATGTTCTATGGTGTTTTTAGTTTTAAAAGCAATATTAATACCAAATTTAGATAGATGTTTCGAAATTTTCTCGTTATTCTCTCCTATGTATTTTATTGTTTTATAAATTTTTGTTGTATATCAAATCAGAGTCGTGATATTTAATTAATTTTGCAACGCCCTTTTTTTTTAACCCAAGTCGTTAATACAAATTGAGGCAGTTCAATTTTCATGTTTACCAGCTAAAAAAAACGACAGTAAAATTTAGAGCGTAAGAGTTTATTCTTTTACTTTTAAGTGGGGGTTAACTAATCAACAATAACTTTGTGATTATCTTTTGAGAGGATTAGATTCCGGGTATACAGGTTGTTTAAGATAAGGATCATGGGGATATACGAAGATGGTCAAATTAGAAAAAAGTTGCAAAATTTAAAGTTTAATAACATGATCTTGAGGAAACTAAGGAATTCTCACCGCAAAGAGATACAAAAAAAATAAAGATTACTTTCTCGTTGCCACTTTTTGAGCTGTACAAGATAGAGAAGAAACGAATCGGCGTACTTAAAACCTCCTAACTCTACTGTACACCTCAAAAAGTGGCAACCAGAAAGTGACCTTAATTTTTTATATCTTTTAAAATAACACCAAACGAAAATACGCCAAAAAAAAAATAAAAAGAAATTTCGTTTTTTTTTTTGGCATTTATTCGGAAGTGTTTTCTCAACAGCACGTTATTAACCTATAAATTTTGCAAGTTTTTTCTAATTGATATGATAGACATTCCATGTGGGCAACCGGCACCGTCAGTAACTAACGTATTTGCAACGATCACATATTTTTTGTGTGAGAGGGCAATATGATACACTGAGCTTGTTTATGCAAATTACTAGTTGATCACATTCAAAGCTGTTATCTGCTCGTTGCAGTTTATGATATCGGATGATAACAAATCACTAAATACCGCTAAATATTGAAAGGAGCGGTTAAAAAAATGTCTTCTATGATTCATTCTCGATCTTTTTAGCAGCTTTAAATATATTAAAAATGGCAAAGCAATGATCAGAGCCTTATTTTAATCAGTTATAAACGATAAACTCTCACTATACCGTCTGAACCACTATGGACTTCAGTAACACGAGTCATAGGCCAGCGTAGTGGGCGTACATTGTCTTCAACTAATACGACCAATGCACCAGGCCTTACGCTGTCAGCTGAATCCCTTTGCCATTTGGATCGTACTTGAAGACTGCCAAGATATTCCTTCGACGAATGTTGCCAAAACTGTTGGTACAATTGCTGTAGTCTGTGATACCTCGCCAATCGAGAAATTTTTTCATTTTTTACGTCCAATTGAGGAGGACTAACGAGTGAGTCGCCTATGAGGAAATGTGAAGGGGTTAAAGGTGTATAATCATAAACGTCATTAGAAATTGCAGCCAAGGGACGCGAATTTAAACATGACTCTATTTGTACATTTCGTCATAATTTAAAGTTGATTCACCTAATACACGTCCGAGATGAAACTTTGTTGATTTGACTGCCGCTTCCCATAAGCCACCCATATGAGGCGATCTTGCTGGTAAAAATGCCAATTTATCTTATCCTCAGCCAGAAAAGAATAAACTTTGTCGTTATGTTCTTTGTTATTGACTAATTTGTGTAGTTCCAAAAAATGGTTATTTGCCCCGACGAAGTTCAAACCGTTATCTGAATGAATATTGGTAATGAAATTACCATTTACTGGCCAAAATTGTAATCTAATAATTGACAGTAAATGTTGTGTTCCTACGTGTAAATTTTTAAGATGAATTTTGCGTATTAATAAATCTCTCAATTCATGTTTATATGGAAGAATTATTTGATACTGCTGATCAAATTTTCAAGTTTGAATTTTTTAATCTCCCACCTACTCGAAGAATGTTTTTGGTATCTAAAAATGGATGCAAATTGAAAATTTTGCTGTTAAGATTTACGTTTTTTGATTGTTGAATGTTTAAAGGCTTCAATTTGTGCTAAACGAAGAAGAATAAAAAATGCTTCATCTAATTCTTGAACTTTTAAAACTTGTGTCGTTATTGGAATTTTTTGCAAAGTTCGATTTTTAAATCTACAAATGTATGCCACAATTCTTTGTAATTTTGACAAATTTGAGAATTTTTTAAATAATTCGAATTTGTTTTCTTTTGGTTTCATCACATTTAATGTAGAATTTAACGTGATAGTACTTGTGTTGTTTTTTAATTCCGGTAAATTTTCTAAATTTTCCAAATATAAATTTTCCTGCTCAATTTCTAAATTGTTTTTCAAAAATGATGGACCGTAAAACCACAAATCACTCTCCAAAAGTTCATTGGGGTTTAAGCCTCGCAAAATGATATCTGCTGCATTTTCTTTCGAGTTTACATGTTTCCAATCATTTATTTCTGAAATTTCTGTTATTTTTGCAATTCGGTTTGCTACAAACGTTTTTAAATGGCAAGGTTCGATTTTAAGCCACGATAAAACGATTGTTGAATCAGTAAAATAAGTGCTTTTTTGAATTGTTACATTTAAAGTGTGCTTTAATTTATAAATTAATTTTGCTAATAAATGTGCAGCGCTAGAAGCTCTAAGCGTGGTAAAGAATGCTTCTTCAGTGGCGCGACCTTTGATTTCGCGGTTAAAAGATTTATTTGGTTTTCGCCGTGTTTATTTCTAGAACAAACAAAAACCGTAAATTTCAATAACTTCTGCGTTCGCTACCAAAACCTGTCTGTTTATTTTTAATTTGTTTAGTATGTCAATTTCTAAGCAGAACTGTAACCATATATCTTTAAGGTTTTCGGGCACGTCTTCATCCCAATCTAATTTTAGTTGCCACAATTGTTGTATTAACAATTTTGCTTTGACTATTACCGGGCCTACTAAACCTAGAGGATCGAATATTTGCGCAACTGTCGAGAGTATTGAGCGTTTTGTTATGTTTTCCGTTAATTGGTTTTAAATCGACGGAATATTTTAGAATGTCTGTTTTAGGGTCCCATGAAATCCCTAAAGTTTTCAATTGTTTTTTATCGCGAAATAAAACAAATTTGTCATCATTGTTGTTACTTGAACGAGAAATGTAATTTAACACATTTTGGTGGTTCGATGACCATTTACGCAATTCGAATTTCGCTTGATTTAAAATTTCCGTAAGTTCGTGGTAAATTTTTAGAGCGTCTTCTTAATCTACACTTAAAAATAAGTCGTTCATGTAAAATGAGTCTTCTAAAATTTGCGAAGTGCATGGGTATTTTGTTTTGTTTTGTATGGCTAATTCTTTTAAACACTGCGTTGCTTGAAATGGTGCGCTTGAAGTGCCATAAGTGGCCGTATTTGATAAATATACTTTGATGAGTTCGCTTGAATTTTGTCTCCATAAAATTTGTTGAAAACATCGTTCTTCCGGGTTAATTAAAATGCACCTATACATCATTTTTATATCTGCGCTAAGTACAATTTTTCTAAGTCGGAATCTCAATAAAATGGAGAGAAGATCGTTTTGTATTGTCATATTAAATCATTGAACGAAGCATTCGTACTTGTTTTTGCGCTTGCGTCAAAAACTACTCTACATTATGTAGTGAGTGAGTTTTTTAAAACTGCAGAATGTGGTAGGAAAAATGATTTATTTTCGATTGAATTGTCTGATTCAAGAGTGCCTTTTAATGTCATGTGACCTAAAGAGTCGTAGTCTTGTAGAATGTCGCTGTATTGGTGTTTTAATTCTTAATACCATGCACGGTATATTCTCCATCTATGGTCTTAACCTCATTCCTCTTTTTGTGCTTTGGTGGCACATGTTCATTTTCAACGTTTTTGGAAGTTAAATGGAGAAGTACAAGTGAGATTTACGTTATTCATTATCGGATGAAGAAAGAACCTACCAACGACGAAAAATTAAATCTTTCCGTCCGCGATTACATAATCGCTAGTGGCGTGGTTCCCATCAACGGGATTTTCTCACAATTGGGAGACGATTTCTTCATCGTCCGGGTTCCGATCGGAATCCCCAGAACTCGAAAGACCCCATCTTTCCCACATATACGACAGCAGTCGTATGTAAGTGTTTCACAATTGGAAGCAATCCTTTTGTGAGGGGGTCGGCCATACATATGGTTTTATAATTTTTCGACATCGAAAAAATAGAGTTTTCTGGCTCGTCCGGCTATGGATGAGGCGCCTGGGATACTGGGACATGATGAATAATTTTTTATGGCTGTTGGAATGCACTTACTCCAACGTAAGTATATTTTTTAGGCCCTTCGATTAATTCTGATGTCATTGTTGAGCCCCTTGAGACAGATTTAGAGCAAAATGGCCTTTAAGCTATGGGGTCGATAGTCTCAACACAAAGTTTGACGTGTCATGACATTTTGGCAAGGCAGATTAATACCTTTTTGAAATCCGGTGTGTCCGAATATTGTCTCAGTGACCTTTTGCGTTAATATCCTGTGCCGAAGAATTGCCCGCTCAATAACTCTCCTAAATTGAATGTGCAGATGAAATCTGCCATCAACAAAGGTGGAAAGAAAAGGGATGAGAGACTGACTGCAAGAAGGGCTGCTTTGATGGTGGTTGCTAGGGCGCTCTCGACCTTGCTTTTGAAACCGGTTAAGGATGAGTAGTACTTACTTCTCATCGAAGCGTTGAGTAATGCAATATTTGTTTTAAGCAAAATACACCATTTAGGTTCAGTATATAGAAGTTCAGCCGCGTTAAGCCTTTCGCTGGTCTCAAATGAAATGCAGCCTTGTATGAAGGAAGTGCTCGTTGATGCTTCTTTGCACTCTTGTTTATTTGGAGAGCATTGGCCGATAAGCTCAAATCAATCAGATTAGCTGCAGATTAGTGGCCGAGTTAGTCATGTGCATCCGGAACAAGGCTTTTATAGCATACGAATTTAAACTCGACCGTCTCACTTCATTCCCGGAAGTTCCAAGACTGAAGTGGGTGAAAATCATTGTACCCTCAAAAGAGGGAATACAGGAAGGTTCGAGAGGAAAGGGGGAGGAGTTGTGTCCCCAGGAAAAAATAGTAAATACTTTTGTTGAAAGATTGCACGAGTTTCGGGACATTTGGAACTCTATAACTCAAGATGCACAGATCCTACCTTGCTTAGAGGGATATAAAATTCCATTTGCGAGGCCAGTCCCAACAAGAAAAAGATTCAATTTGTAATGTGGTCAAACACCTGGTAGAGATAGGTGCAATTGCAGGTTGCGAACCTTGTAAGAATCAATTTATTTCACAGATCTTTTTGGTTTCAAAATGGGATGGTTTGATTAGTTTTAAATTTTAAGAAACTGAATGCTTTTATTATGTTTATTATTATTTTATTATTATTATGTCATTTTTAACTTGAAGACAGAAAATTAGTAGAAACACTCTTCACAAGGAAATCCTTTATGGAAACTCTGGACTTGAAAGAAGCTTACTTTCTAGTCCCAATAATTGGAAATCAAAAGAATTTTCTAAGATTTTATTTTGATGCTCTCTGTTATCAGTTTAACGTGTTACCCTTCGCTTTATGCACCGCCCCGTGGGTTAACTTTACTATTTGGTTAGCTATCCTTAAAAAATGTTCAAGTAACTTGCAACACACTGATTAGGTTGGGTTTTGTTATTAATTATGAGAAGAATGTTTTACATTCTTCAAAATCCCGTAAATTTTTAGGTTTTGTTTTATTTTTATAATCCTACCACTTGTTTTTCTGATGAGTAAGTAACTTTTGCAATTTGAACCGTTGCAAAATAAGAGTCTTTGCCGAGCTTTGTGGTGTGCTAGTTTTCAGTTTGCCCAACAGTTTCTTACAGTTGGGTATATACTAAGAATTTTTGAGAGAATCAAATATCTAACCCTTCAAGACTCTGTCGATAATTATGATACTTGGATGATAATTCCTTGTAATTTACGGAGGGATTTTATGTGGTGGCTAAAAAGTTTACAGAATCCTGAATGCCCTGTAAGGCAGCAATGTTACAAACTTGAGATTTTCTCAGATGGTACTCCTTTGGGTTGGGGAATTGTATGCCAAGTGAATTATGCCAGAGGACTTGGGAGTCCTAGGGAAGCTCAGCTTCATATTAAGGCACTAGAATTAACTGCGGCCTCATTTGGTCTCTAATGCTTCGCCTCCTATTTGATTAACTGCGAGACACTTTTGAGGGTTGATAACACAACTGCTATTTTGTATGTAAATAGAATAGGGGGAGTAAAATTTCCGTTTTAAACGAAATTTCGCCTTGGGGTAGGTGTGAAGAAAGGAGGTTATGGGTTAAAACATCTTACATTCGATCTTCCGATAATTTTCAAGCGGATAAGGAATTCACGAATTTGAATTTTGATGGTGAATGGTACCTTTCGGACAATGCTTTTGCTAAAATAACAAGCAAATTGGGATTCCCATAAATCGAACTGTTTGCTTCTCGCCTAAGTAAGAAATGCAGAAAGTTTATTTCCTAGTTTCCAGATCCGGAGGCATCTAATGAAGACGCGTTTACTGTTTTTTGGAGCGACAGTTTCTTTCTATGTTTTCCCCCCGTTTTGCTTGTTGCCACGGGTTTTACGAAAAATCAACGCTGATTGAGCTACAGGGATCGCAGTAATCCCTTACGGGCACAGCCAGCATTGGTTTCCTATTTTTGATGGGAAGCGTTGTAGTTATTTATTGTTTCTAATTCCAGACAAATTACCTTCTTTTTTTGAAAGGAGAGGTTACCCAGAAGATTTGCTGGATATTTTTCTATCATCTGTTCAGAGCGCTACCTTGAGGCATTTAATACCTGCATGCATTTAAACTTTGGTGGAGCTCCTACGAAAGGAGGGGAGTGGAGTGTTATTACTTCTCACCTAGACTGTATTAGATTTCCTTACTATTCATTTTAGACAAGGAAAGTCCTATGGCTCATTGAGTTCTTTCAGAGCAGCACAGTCTTATTTTTGGATCAGAATTATTTAACAATGCAAATCTAACTAGGTTTTTTAAGGTGTTTATAATCTAAGGCCAAGTAAACCCAGATATGACAGCACTTGGGGCCCTAGTTATGTCCCTGGCTTTGTAAAAGGGTTACGTTCTAATGACTTGTCATTAAAGCAATTAACTGTCATTAAAACAATTAAATTAGTTTTCTTACTGAAGTTAACGATTGTACATAGAGTCCAAACGCTCTCTCTTATAGAATTGGTCAACATAAAATCATTTTTAGATGGATCAGACATTAGAATAACGAATCAAATTAAGATTTCAGCTATAAATAAGACTCGACCTGTTTTTAATTTTGCATAAATATGAAGATGTAAATCTTTGTGTGGTTTCAAATATATTATTGAGAGGATTAGTGCTTTAAGAGGCAGTGATTCTCGTTTACTCATTACATTTAAAAAGCCTTGTGCTTCAACTATACCCAACAAAAGCAGATGAATAAAGATAACTTTAGGAGATAGTGCTGTCTACACTTCTATTTTTACTGCTCACAGCACTCGATATGCCTCAACATCGTCTGCGTTTTGTAAAGGTGTTTCAATTGATATGATTGGAAAAACGGCAGATTGGTGAGAATGCTCTAAATGTTTTGCCCTTTTTTTATAATAGACCTATTTGTACAGCAGGTGCAGGCTTTTTTGTTAATGCCACATTTGGGACATAGAATTTTTCAGAAGGTTTGTTTTCTCGGACAGCCATTTATTTTCTATTTGTACTCGAGGCTTTCATAAACTTCATAAGGTTTGGATTTCCTTATATAGCCGAATAAAATCGTTTTATAACAAATTTGCTGAGTTGCCTTTGAAAGTCTACGTATATTGATTTCATAGAAGAGGTGTAACATATTATTCGATGATCAAACGAACTTACCTGGTAAGTGAAGTTCGATCGTAATTATATGTTACACCTCTTCGTAAAAATCACCCATTCCCGCCCAATGTACTGTTCTGAACAGTACTAAAATGCCCTTTGGCAAATTTATTACAAACGGGCTTTAAAATAGAATGAGGTTAAGACCATAGATGGCGAATATACCGTGCATGGTAAGTTATTCCACAGTTTTTTGGCCCTGCTTTAAAGCTGTGGTGCCACCTAGCGACTAGAAGGGGGACTATGTATATTGATTTCTACGAAGAGGTGTAACATATAATTACGATCGAACTTCACTTACCAGGTAAGTTCGTTTGATCATCGAATTTTTGTTTAAACGCCTTTCTAAATTTTGAAATCTTTTCAAAGCGGTTGTTTTAGAGTCACCTAACTGAATGTTTGAATTTTGTTTGAATGGATACCGCACTATAAATAGTCCGTTCCTGTTTCGAGTAGTTGTTTCTGTAAAAAACTCTTCACAATGTTGTTCGTCTTTGGATAATCTTTTTTCGTTGGTAAGTTCTTCTATTTGACAAAATTTGGTTAAGGAATCATGCAAGGTTTCGTTTGTTATTTTTCTAGTTAAATTGCAAATAGATTTTGAGTTTTGAATTTCATTTTTTAAACACCCCGTGAAAATCCAACCTAAACGCGTTTGTTGTAGGCTTGCCATATTTTTTCCTAATTTTATTTTTTCATTGTCTAAAAGCTCAAAAAATATTTCGGCTCCTAAGAGTACATCAATTTCTTTTGGTACGTTAAAGTTTTCATCCGCTAGATCGATATTTTTTGGACATTTTATTTTAGAATTGTCAAATCCGTGTAGTGGCAATTTTTCTGTTATTTGTGACAAAACTAAAAATGATAATGTAGTTTGAAAAGAAGTGAACCGAGACTTGATTTTTGTACGTGATCTGAAATTGATTTGTGTCACGATTTGACTTACACCTGTTAAAGGAACATTTATTTTGTCACATTTGATGTTTAACTTTTTGCACAAAGATCGACTTATTAAATTTGACTGACTGCCTGAATCTAATAATGTGTTACATTTATGCCAATTTCTTTTGTGGTCTTGAATAAAAATTATTGCTGTCGACAATAAAATTTGATCTGTGTTCGTTGTTGAATAAACTTGCGCGTCGTAATTCAAATTTAAAGAAATGTTTTCTGTAAATTCTGGCGCTTGCGAAGTTGTATTCCGGTCGATAACGCACATAGTAGGGCTAGGATTTGCGAGCGTTTTTTGTTCGTCGCGCATGTTTTCCTCGCTATGCGGGTTATGCGATGCGTTGTCTGTATTTTTTTCTACAGATTTGTTTTGAATTTGGGTATCTGCATGCAGGGTTGTATTATGTTTGAACTTGCACTTTTTACATCCTGCAGACTTGCACTGATACTTTAAATGTCCTGACCTTAAACAGTTGCTACACAATCTGTTTTTTCTAATTTCGTCATATTTTTCCGCAATCGATAATTCTAAGAATTTCGGGCAATGATAAATGAAACGATTTTCTTGACAAATGCTACATTTGTTTCCTGATGAATTTGTTGTTGCAGCATAAGTACCTCTTTGTGTTGTAAAATTTTTTGATTCTTTTTTTTGAATTTGAAGAATTTTGATGAAAATTGATTTTACTTGGGTTTGCTTCCAGAGTAAAACACTTTTTTGCTAAAAGATCGATTAATTCTTGCAACTTTGGTAAATTTTGATCTGATTGCTTATTTTCCCACTCTCGAATGGTTCGATCGTCCAATTTTTGTAAAATGAGAAGTTTGAGTAGAGTGTCCCATTGATCAATTGGTAAAGATAACTTTTTTAAAGCAGATAGGTGCTGATGCACTGTATCCAGTAGCTTTCGTAAATGAGGAGCTGATTCCCGTGATACATTCGGTAAATCGAAAAGAAGATTGTTTACGTGAAAATTTATTATTGCGCGCTTGTTGTCATAGCGCTTTTTTAATAAATGTAAAGCTATGGAATAGTTTGCCGCTGTTACGTCGATCGAATTGATCGAATTTTGAGATAGAGAAATTTGTCAATTTCTGTTAAATATGTTCTGTTGTGAACCACTGATTCGAATATGTCTTTGAAACTGTACCATGTTTCGTATTTTCCGTGGAAACTTGGTAAACCGAGATCTGGAAGTTTGGCAACAGGGTTCGATACGTTTTGACTCGTTACCGCGACCGATGTCGGTTCCTTTGAAAATTGTTTGCGATTTTTTTCATTTGCGTTTGCGATTAGCCTTTTTGCTCAAGAGATTGCCGCGTAAAATTCCGATTCTTTGTCTAAACATGCCGCGTTTTCATTTTGAAATGCCGAGAATCGAGATAACCTTTCGCAAATTACGTGTCGAGTATGTTTCAATTCCAAAATTTCCTCATCGCGAACGCGTTTTTCCCGATTTTCCTTTCGAGGGCATTTTGGTTGAAAATGAGATGAATGACGTGATTGTTTCGAGATTTTTCTTTTTGTTTCTATTAGAGAAGCGTTAAATTAACAAGGTTATTTGTTTTTTCCGTGAACGATTTTTCGATGCGATTCGAGAACGTGAACTTTTTGATGCGTGATTAAACATGCACATTTCTAACTACGTTTGCGTAGTATAGAAACTGGTTCAACTACGTGGAGGGAAAAGATAGGAAGCATAGAACGAGCTCACCGTGTTTTTCCGATTCGTTTAGTGTTTCTCGAGTTCCAAAGGCTGTTTCCTGTTGGAATATTTATATTATTACGTCATATCCGACAAGACCCCGTAACAAAGAGGCGCCGCCTTGTTTTTTTTGCCGATCGTAAAATGTATCGGCGTCTCAGGCAAAAAGGACAGGGTGGGCAAGCTGCGGTGAGGAGATAATTAGGGTATTATTATGCGATGTTTTTGGGGGTTTACGATGAGTTAGTGAAGACGTAGTTGTCGAACGGAGAGGATTAAACTCGATTCTGCTTCATTACGTGGTTTTATTTTTGATGATCCTTACAAAGCAGCGGTGGGATTTTACTAAAATCACTTACAATCGTTTTTTTTTTTCTCTCTTCTCGGACAAGTTAAAATTATTGTACGTCATGGGAAGATTTAAATCGAAAACAGTTACAAGTGAAAAGCGTAATAAACGGAAAGAACGTTCATCCTCGTCTTCGGGAAGTGATAGTGACAGTTCGAATTCGAGTTATAGCTCTTCCGATAATAGCTCGAGGAGAAAACGGACAATAAAACGTTTGAGAAAAGAATTAAATGATTTAAAAAGGCGTAAGCCGGTCTTTCGCGCGGGAGACGAACTTTTAGTGCCAAAATTTGACCCAAGTCGGGATGACGTGATGGTGGATAATTGGTTGAGTAAAGTGGATAGTTTGGCAGAACGTTATCAGTGGGACGATGATACTATTCTTCGAATAATTTCCGGACGATTACGAGGTAATGCTCGTCAATGGTACGACGAGAACGTGGAGTATGACTCAAGCTGGATTGAAATTAAAACATCAATGAGCCTCTATTTCCGTAAGTCTGTTCCATTTTCCAAGTTACTAAAGGACGCTGCTAATTACGAAGCTAAGCCGGGACAAAACCTAGGAGATTATTGTTTTAAAAAAATGTCTAAATTAAGGGCACTTAACATAAATATACCTGACGTTTATTTGATTGACGCAGTAATCGGCGGTATTAAAGACGATAATATATCGCGAACTGTTAGAGCCGCACAGCATGAGAATGCCAATGCACTTTATGCGTATCTAAACACCGTGGGTAACATGCCTACGGAAATTTGTAGTTTTCGTCAGAATAATACTAAATTCAAACGTCTGCCTTGGACTGGCTTCAATCGAGGAAATTCGAATAATAAAGAATTTTCTAGAAAATCTGAGTCCCGCCCAACGTGTTACAATTGTGGTATTCCGGGTCACATTTCAGTTAACTGCAAAAAACCACGTCTTGAATGTAATAATTGCAAAAAACTAGGTCACACTAAAGAAAAGTGTCCCTTTTTACAAAAGGAAATACAGCACGTTAATCTGTTAGCAAAGGAAAAGTTTCCTAATATATTCTTACAGCCCGCCCGAATTTTTGGCAAAAAAATAAAATGTTTAATAGATTCGGGCAGTTCAAATACGCTAATAAAGGAGTCCCTCGTTAAGAGATTTGGATTGCAACGTATTGATTCGGAGAGTATGACTTTGTGTAGTTTTATGGGCACTTCTTTAGATAGTAGGTCCCTTTGTAAAATAACCGCTACTATACAAGGGGTTTCGGCACAAGTAAGTGCCATAATTCTTCCGGACAAATACCTTAAATATGATTTATTAGTTGGTCGGGATTTTATTAACCAAGAACATGTAATCATGATTAAACGTGACGATCGATTAGTTTTATACAGCTTATTCCCCATTACAAGTGTGTCTGTGAGTTTGGTTGAGGTTTATGACACTATGGATTTAAATAGTGTAAATTTGGGCCCTATTTCAGAGGCTGATAAAGTAAAATGTATTTCCTTATTGCATAGTTTTTCGGATTGCATTTCATCTTCCATGGAAAATTTAGGAAATACGAATACGGTAGAGATGGAGATAAAATGTATAGTCGACACACCGGTTGTACGTTATCCTTATCGTATGCCTGAGGTTGAAAGGGGTATTCTCCGAAATATGATTCAAGAACTTTTGGATAATGAAGTCATCCGCGAATCCAATTCTCCGTACTCCAGCCCGATTACACTTGTTAAAAAAAAGGATGGAGGCTATAGAATGTGCGTTGATTTTAGACATCTCAATGCAGTAACCATTAAAAACCGTGGTGTATTGCCACATATCGAAGACCAAATCGACAAATTAGGAGGATTTAAGTATTTCACCAGTTTAGATTTAGCATCCGGTTTTTATCAAGTTCGCATGGCTGCTAATTCCATTGAAAAGACTGCATTTGTAACACCCGATGGCCATTACGAATTTTTAAGGATGCCCTTTGGGTTAGCAAATGCGCCTTCAGTTTTTCAATCATTAATAAACAAGGTTCTGGGACCGTTAAAAGATGAATTTGCCTTCCCCTATATAGATGACATTATAATTCCTTCATTGACGGTTGCGGAGGGACTAGAACGCTTAAAAAAGGTGTTAATCCAACTTCGTGCACATAACCTTACTTTAAAAATCAGTAAGTGCGTATTTCTTGCAACTACTATAGAATATCTTGGGAGAGAAATCAGTGCAGAAGGAGTGAGGCCAGGTAAGAAGAAAATTCAAGCGGTATTGGATATGAATTATCCTTCCAACGTTAAGCAAGTGCGTCAATTTCTTGGATTAGCAAGTTATTTTCGAAAATTTGTCAAGAACTTCTCCATGATTGTCGAGCCTCTAACAAAATTAACTCGCAAAAGTGCGAATTGGATATGGAGCGCACCACAAAAAGAAGCATTTCACCAAATTCAACAAAAGCTTATATCTTGTCCAATTCTTGCAATATATAACCCTAAATTAGAAACCGAACTTCACACAGACGCATGTTCCATCGGTGTCGGGGCAATATTGCTTCAATATGATGCTGAGGGTAATACACATGTTGTCTCTTATTTTAGCAAAAAAACAACAAGCGACCAAAGGCAGTACCACTCATACGAACTCGAGACTATGGCTGTAGTTTATGCCTTAAAATATTTTCGGGTTTATTTATTGGGGATAAACTTTAAAGTGGTTACGGATTGTAATGCCTTGCGAACGACCTTATCAAAGAAGGATTTGATCCCGCGCATTGGAAGATGGTGGCTGGAAATTCAAGAATATACCTTCGAAATTGAGTACAGGGCCGGCAAAAAGATGACGCATGTTGACGCTCTTAGCAGAAACCCTATATCGAACAATAATTTTAAAGTTGAAGTTTTTCATATAGACTTGACAGAAGCTGACTGGATTACCGCCGCACAAATGCAAGATGAACAGATTTGTAGAATCCGAAACATTTTAGCCGATAAAATAAAAAATAGCGATACAAAGTTTTACTTTGAGCAGTATGAGTTAAGGAATAACAAATTATACAAAAAATTAGGAAATGGAACCAAAGCATGGGTTGTTCCACGAGCAGCACGTATGCAAATTTGTCGTTTGTGTCACGATGATTCTGGGCATCTTGGTGTAGAAAAAGTGTTACAAAGAATTTGTGAAAACTATTGGTTCGCAAAAATGAGGAAATTCGTAACGAAATATGTTAACGCATGTCTAAGTTGTATGTATTACAAACAGTCGTTTTCTAAACGAGAATGTAAATTGAACCCTATTGAGAAACATCCGATTCCTTTTCATACATTACATGTAGATCATGTTGGGCCGTTTATGACAAGCAAAAAGAAGAATAAGTATATTTTTGTAATTGTTGACGCATTTACTAAATTCACTGTAATCGAACCAGTACATAATCAAAAAAGTAAATACGTTATTAGGGTTTTAACCGACCTAATATATCTATTTGGAGTACCTAGCAGAATTATAAGCGATAGAGGGACAGCTTTTACATCTCGAACTTTTAGAACATTTTGTAATACTTATGGGATTAAGCACGTTTTAAATGCCGTTGCCTCGCCCAGAAGTAATGGCCAATGTGAGCGATATAACAAAACCATTGTGAGTGCGCTATCAACAACAGCTGCAGGCAAGGATGAAAGAGATTGGGACAAATATATAAAACAAGTGCAAAGCGCACTTAATACAAGTTTTAATAAGGGTATTAATTCGACCCCCATGAAGGCGCTTATTGGCTATAATTCAAAACATGCGGCAGAGGCAATAATTCTGAATGAAATCCAAGACGAAATCGATAGGCTAGACCTGGAAGAGCTTAGGTGTAAAATTTCGGATCACATATCGAGGGACCAGAAAAAACAAAAAGAACGCTATGATAAAACACGACGAGATGCCAAAAGGTACAACGACGGTGACCTAGTTAGAGTATTAATAACGAGTATACCTACTACGGGTGCCAGTCATAAGCTTCATCCGAAATACAAAGGCCCTTTTCGCATCACAAAAGTACTATTTAATGACAGATACGAAGTTGAAGACTTACGAGAGGGGTTCAAACGTAGACGAACTGTTGTAGCCGCAGACCATGTTAAAAAGTGGATTAGTATACAAAACGAAGAGGATTAATGGCAAACGTGCCTATGAGCGAACGTCGCTCGTGTTTTGTATTTTGGCAAACGTGCCTATGAGCGAACGTCGCTCGTGTTTTGTATTTTGGCAAACGTGCCTATGAGCGAACGTCGCTCGTGTTTTGTATTTTGGCAAACGTGCCTATGAGCGAACGTCGCTCGTGTTTTGTATTTTGGCAAACGTGCCTATGAGCGAACGTCGCTCGTGTTTTGTATTTTGGCAAACGTGCCTATGAGCGAACGTCGCTCGTGTTTTGTATTTTGGCAAACGTGCCTATGAGCGAACGTCGCTCGTGTTTTGTATTTTGGCAAACGTGCCTATGAGCGAACGTCGCTCGTGTTTTGTATTTTGGCAAACGTGCCTATGAGCGAACGTCGCTCGTGTTTTGTATTTTGGCAAACGTGCCTATGAGCGAACGTCGCTCGT
Source organism: Cylas formicarius (assembly GCF_029955315.1). Classification (NCBI taxonomy): domain Eukaryota; kingdom Metazoa; phylum Arthropoda; class Insecta; order Coleoptera; family Brentidae; genus Cylas; species Cylas formicarius. Next base: position 26,532,386 of record NW_026844214.1, read on the forward strand.
GTTTTGTATTTTGGCAAACGTGCCTATGAGCGAACGTCGCTCGTGTTTTGTATTTTGGCAAACGTGCCTATGAGCGAACGTCGCTCGTGTTTTGTATTTTGGCAAACGTGCCTATGAGCGAACGTCGCTCGTGTTTTGTATTTTGGCAAACGTGCCTATGAGCGAACGTCGCTCGTGTTTTGTATTTTGGCAAACGTGCCTATGAGCGAACGTCGCTCGTGTTTTGTATTTTGGCAAACGTGCCTATGAGCGAACGTCGCTCGTGCTTTGTATTTTGGCAAACGTGCCTATGAGCGAACGTCGCTCGTGTTTTGTATTTTGGCAAACGTGCCTATGAGCGAACGTCGCTCGTGTTTTGTAGTTTGGCAAACGTTGCCTATAAGCAAATGTTGCTTATTTTATTGTTTATAAAGGAATATCGCTTATGTTTAAGATACCCTACTAATTGATTATGTTTTTTTTATTACGTAAGACTAGGAACCAAGCTAGAATAGTCAAATTATTGTAGTTTTGAAAGATTTAAGTTACGTTTAAATTTCACCATTAGGTCTGAGGACAGACCAATAGTCAGGATGGCCGAGTGTTGGAATATTTATATTATTACGTCATATCCGACAAGACCCCGTAACAAAGAGGCGCCGCCTTGTTTTTTTTGCCGATCGTAAAATGTATCGGCGTCTCAGGCAAAAAGGACAGGGTGGGCAAGCTGCGGTGAGGAGATAATTAGGGTATTATTATGCGATGTTTTTGGGGGTTTACGATGAGTTAGTGAAGACGTAGTTGTCGAACGGAGAGGATTAAACTCGATTCTGCTTCATTACGTGGTTTTATTTTTGATGATCCTTACATTCCTTTCCTTCCGATCTTATATCTGTTTGAATTGGCTGCGAATCTTCATAGAATGGGGCTCGACTGGACCAAATGTTGGGATTGCTGACGAAGGACCACCCTGTTTCCAGGGACGAGATTGACGACAATTCGAGTGGATTGTAATTACTGTTTTTTTTTTAAGAAACACTTAGAAACGAAGAAAACTTAATAACAAATTCTGTGACCGCTCGCTTTGCTCTTCCCGACTTCTCGCCCTCGCTCCGTCTCGCTTCTTTCTTCCTACCGTCCCTCTCGATTTCTCGCAAAGCTCTCTTTGGCTCTCGTCGTGCCGCCCCGCATTCGCGCTAGGGTTCGCACTGTTAGCCTTGTTGCCGAGCCTTTCACAAAATCCAACAATCTTCGTCAAAATAAATGTCGTTATTATACATGTAGTTCTGCTTTTGTGTCACATGAGGAAGGGGTTTTAGTCAATCGTCTACTGTGATAACATGCATTGTCCATTACAATGACGCTATTAGGAGGAATGTTTGGAACTAGTTGGTTTTTAAACCAACTTTCAAATAAATCAGCGGTGGTGTCTTCATGGTAATCCATAGAAGAAACTTTAATAATTTTCGCAGACAGAGAAAGTCCATTTGGAATCCAACCATCTTCAGAGCCAGCATGCAAAATAGTTATTCTTTTACCTCTTTTTGATGGCGCGTTTATTTTACACCTATCAGTTAAGTCAACCCATCATAAGTATCATAAGTGTCGAACCAGGTTTCATCCAAGTAAATAATTGGCCTTTGTTGTTTTCTGTAAATCCTAATTTTTTCTAGATATTCCAGTCGCCATTTCCGAATTCTAAAAGATTCCATTAAAACTTGCCTTTTGTCAATTTTTTTAAATCTAAAACCCATGTGTTGAATAACTTCCATTAGGTAGTTCTGCCACATTTAACACCATCTTTTTCAAGCCTCCTAGTGAAAATATCTAATGTAGGCACGCTTTGTTCCTCGTATAACTGGTAAATTTTACGCCGTATTAAATCTTGATCACTTTCGTCTACACTTGAGAAAATGTCAGCATCGCTTCTTTTTTTCCTTGCTGAAATGGGATTATTCACAATTTTCCATACAGTTGATGTAGGAATTTTCGTCAATGTGGCCGTTTCTTCTAAATATACTTGCTTGCTGGCAGCACGTTCAATGAGAGTCAAATAAAAAATAAATAAGAACTAAAAGTTCAGATTTTCACGAAATTATATATTATGACATGACAATTGTTTCGACAACACCGTGTCTTTATCAAATGTACATCAAATAAACATTGTTTATAACTTCCTTAGTCTCAATAGAATAGTGTTTTCTATATTTGGGCGGGAGTATCTCTTGAGATACACTAGACTCGCACATATTTTGCATAATTGGCACACGATTCAACACACGCTGTATTACACACGAAATAAGAATAATTACTAATAAACTTAAACTACGTAGTATACCAAACCAGAGAATATTAAACACAAGTAGGTATAAAATTACTTTCTATTTCGGACCACAATTTTAGCTGAATTGAAATTCCGAAACTTTAGGTAATAATCTTGTTGCATTGTATGTTAATGACCACCCTTGGATAATCCCATTCAAAAACAATTGGTCACTTTCTTATATCTATGAACAGACTTTACACATATAATGGATATTCTGGGGATGTACTTTAACATCCTAGAATTTTATGATTTGCTTTAAACTAACATTTCAGTTATAAATAAAGAATACCTTAGAAATGACTGGGTGTTTAGTAAATAAACTTATATCATTATTTGTTGATTATTGTCAGATTTTCTCAAAATTCGGTCTTGTATATGTGGCAGATCTTTAAAAAAATTACGTACCAAGTCTAAAAGACCGAGATCTCAAATTTATTTTTCCCAAGCGCTTCCGAAATTTTCCTATAAGAAAATTTGTTCCATTCATGTGTCGTTGTCGCTAAAAAGATACAGAGGGTTGAAAACGAAAGATAATTCTCAAAAAATTACAACAATTTTGAAACGGAAAAAGATATCAAATCCAAGTGAGAAATCCGATTGACTTTTCTTACAATTTTTCTTTTCTCTGGTAGACTACGAATGTTTCGACTTCATACTCTAGGAAATGCCTGTCAAACGAAGATAGCTATTTCTTAAAAAGTATATGTTTTCTATTATGCAAGAGGTTAAGTTTATGCAGAAATGACTGGAATATCCAAAATAACTAAAACGCGCCTTCCAAATTTCACAAAAGTATATATAATCTCTTATTGGATAATATAAGAAGAAATTCTGAAAACTTTACTACCCTGTATCGTAGAAGTTAAGACATTTAAGTCATACGTCTATATAGAATTTTTTTCTTAGAATGTTGACAAACTATAGCTCGGCATTCCGAATTCTAAAAAGTCCTGTGTATCTAGTACCTATATGGTATATATTACCTCGTATTTTCAATGCTCATATTAAATTGATCGGTAAGTATAGTATAGTAAAATTGCCGCATCATTTGAGTCAGTTTTTCACAGTTTTTTTTAAATAGTCCGCGTTTTGCATTAATTCGCATTGCGTGCAATTCCGTTCCTTCCGTGCAGTAACCCACGTCGGGTTTATTTAAAAACAATAGCGTTGCGCGGGCTTTAATTTCGCCATATGTTAATTCTAATTAGAAAATTCCACTCCGATGTATTTGTTTCGATAATTGGACGCAAATATCGTACCCTTTCAACGTGGGACTTCCATAAATTGTCGAGTTGTCCGATATATATATATATATATATATATATATATATATATATATATATATATATATATATATATATATATATATATATATATATAATATATATATATTGTAACAATAAACATACGTTACATTTTCTCCTTTTTCTTTTGTTTGTATAGGGGCATCCATGAAATTGGTTCCAAACTACGATTAACAGATTCTTTTATTTTATCTGATGGTGCTTACTGTTTCACATTGAGATAATAGTATAATTATTACGTTATTATATATATACATTACCAAATAGTGGTTCAAACCTACGATTAATGAAATTGCTGTTTACCGCGTTCCCCTGCTTCTCACTGAAACGTGTGGTCTGTACCAATGCGATGCGAGGGAATAGGAAAGATGGACGAGTAAAAGTATCTGTTTTAAGAATACATATGTAGATAGGTTCTTGCTTAGAATGCGGATTCTGAGTATAAGAAAATTGGGATACTTAAATAATGTGACAGCGACGTTACAAGAGGCAGTTTAGTCGAATAAGAAATAAAATAAAAATAATTGAGATATTAATTGATGTAAGATCATAACAATACAAGATAAATAACAAGCAAATTGAAAATAGTTTGTACCCTGCATGTTTTACCAATAATATATTCATCATTTACCAAGTTTCGTCCAGATAATAGAAACTACTCTCAAATATCGGCGTCGCCAGCAGATACGCAGATAAAAAAAAATGATTTCCTTCAAAGTTTTCCAAAATTTCTTCTTACCCAGGGGTGAAGTGAAAGGCAGGTATTTCCTGTTTTAATAAAAACAGTGTAGTCTTCTTCTATTATTATTATAGTAGTTCCTTTTCTTCCTGTACTTATCTAAAGGTATATTGTTCAATTATTTTTTCAAGTCCGAATGTTGAGTTTTGGTAGCGAAGAGCTTTGAACACATTGAACATAATAATAGTTTTGTTCGAAGACAGGAATTTCAAATCGATTGGCGATTTCTCTTACTCCGACAAATAGTTTCTGATAAATTTGTATAGTTTTCAACATAATCTAACTTCGTTACTTCTGCATATATCTTAATTGAAAATAAACATTCTTCATCACTTGAAGAAGACCTTGCTAAAGAAAAAAATATATTAAAAGAGATTGATAATCATAAATATCAAAGGTAAACAAAGCAAATCCGCAATGAGCATATTCCTGTTTTACTGATCCCTTTCTCAAACCAAATTCAAAAACACTGGCTATTTTCAACAACTGCAGGAAATAATAATTTTAACAGGAAGGCACAGGTAGGCTAACTATCTGTCCATCTACCTGTAAGTCTCGGACCTTTGACAATCATTATAGATACACACGATAAATGGTTATGAATGTAAAAATCATATTAAAGTTTTTATCTGCTCGTAGACGTTTCTGGGCCAGTAAATCAAACGAGTTCAGAGTGGTAGTAAAGAAATTGAAACACAAAATATTTGAATACATTCTGTTTGTCCTGTATAATTAAATTATATGAGCGTACTTTTTTGGGTTTCTATTATTGCGTCTAGCTTTCTTTTTTAATTCCTCCCATATCATTTCTATAGGATTTAATTAATTTAGCCTCCCAAATTGTATTAATATCTGAGTATGAGATATAGAATTTAGAAATGTGTTTATTTAATTGTTCTCAATATAGTTGTTACAATTCAATACATGATTTTAACCTTGATATGTAAACCTTTAAACATAAATATAAAAAAATCGCTAAAAGCCCAACGCAGGATATGCAGACGAAAGAACATATCAGTAGAGTGCCAGTATTGCTGATCTGTGGAGCATTTCTTACGAAAGTCGAAATTCTACTATCACCCTTTTTGTGTAGTGTGAATATTGCATGTTTTAGGCAATATAAGCAGCTATTAGTGGAAAACGCGCAATTTACAAGATACGTTAAGGGCTCACTGATAAAGTCAAGTGTATACTTTAAAATTGTGCATCGAACACTATCGTAGCCTGAATTCTTCTTCTGTGAATCCTATAAGATAATTTCGTGAATATCATCAACTGAATCTTGGAAGAAACAGAGGTTCTAGGAGATAGATATAGTGTGCAATTCTAAGGTGGAATAAGCTTTGTCGTGACATATTCAATTAAGCCGAGATTAACTGATCAGTCAGTCAGGGATGACATAAACTGATTCAGGAATTTTGTTTGTCAGTTTTGAAATCCGTGTCAATAGCCGCGTCAAGATCAAAATTTGTTAGCTAAGACATAAGGATTCATTTTTGATTATACTATATGTGACGTAACTGCAGAACTGCTCTCTACTATACAATTCTTTATTATGGATATTCCAAGCAACCTGCTCGCGCTTTCTTTCAGTTAAACCGACGATGAAAATTTCGAGCATTTTTTTTTAAACACACTAAATACGGAGAACGGAGAAATTTCTATAAATTGTCATCCTGTTGCGAATTATTTGAAAACTTTGTGCCGTTTGAAAAAAAAAACGCACACATTTACATTCACGGTAATAACAAAAACCTTAATTTTCAGCGGACGATTGTCTAGTGTCAGTATTGTTACGTGGCCTGGGGGGAAAACTTTTTAGAAAGCTGAAATGCAAATGCGGACATGGCTGAGAACGAGCGTACAACAAAATCAGGCGCTGCTGAATAAAAGCGAAATTTACCTGGCCAAAATGCCAGCTTTTTGATTTTGAATCGCGCACGATACGTTTTGCTTAGGTTTTAGAACGTGTATGGGATAACAGAGATATCTTTATCTCCTTGCTGGGCCCCAACTGTTTTCAGACACACACATATATATATATATATATATATATATATATATATATATATATATATATATATATATATATATATATATATATATATATAATTCAGCAGAAAGCAACATACTTTTCCTTTATTTACATAATTTAAATTTTTTTTTAAGCATCGTAAGCATAGATAAGATAGTAAAGATAGATACTGGCAAAGTATTTGCCCAAATTTAAATTGTAAAGATATTTTAAATTTAAAAGCAAGCGAACTGTGACCATAGTTAACGGCCCAAAAATTTTCAAATCACAATATCAATTTTCTTTTATTCGATACATTTATCGAAACAATACGACTATTAGAAAATGTTTTCTAACACCCAGCAATGACACAACAAATCACACCGAAAAAGTGTTTATCTATTTGCAGCATATTAACTTTACGTTTACAAAAGATACATACATGTAGGCAAACAGGCAGCCTTTTTAGTCAATTATGTGATAAGCTCGGAAACAAGAATAATTTTAATGATAAGTTATATTATCGTAATCTTTGCAGAAAATATATTCATTTAAAGAAAATTGATTTACCGACCAATTTGGACAAAGAAACAATATTTGAATAGTCGACCTCAAATTCGAAGCAAACTTTAGAACCAATTTTCAGTTCACCTGATTTTTCTTGTATTGAATCCAAAGACGAAAAAAATTGAAGTTAAATCCCAAATTTTAAATTGCTTCACCACCGAACGATGCCAGTACCCTTTCGGAAGTTCAAATGATGAAACTCATCCTATTTCAAAATTTAAAGATTGCTCTATATTTGAGGGGTCTGTCTATTTAGATACTAACATGTTGTTATGAACAAGAATAAGCTGGTAGCAAAATATTATCCCTACGCGTTTTGAAAAAAAATCTATAATCATATCAATAACACTTGCAGTATTCAATAATTAAAATATCTCAAGATCGCGAATTATATGCTATGCAAAATGAAAACATGGAATTTGCAAGAAAATATCTCTAAATTAATTGATAAAATTACCCGTCAAGTTTAAAATTTTAAGACAACACGCATCTATTTATAAAAATCAAACAATAACACAACCCAGAATTGGCAAAAAATGGGTAACTTGCAGAATGTAGAATCCGATCCAACCCTAGGGAAAGTCAGATCTGAAGCTGTAGGTTATTTAGATAGCGATAAAAACCAACTTTCGGATTTAATAATAATGTAGTGTTCATCCACAATACATGCAGTGCCTTTTTAAGTAAAAATATACAGTTCCGAAAAGTTGATTATATTAGAAAGTCAGAAAGATAGTTACCGTCATTTATTTTGATGCAACAGGAAATATTATACAGATATATATATATATATATATATATATATATATATATATATATATATATATATATATATATATATATATATATATATATATATATATATATATATATATATATATATATATAATTCAGCAGAAAGCAACATTCTTTTCCTTTATTTACATAATTTAAATTTTTTTTTAAGCATCGTAAGCATAGATAAGATAGTAAAGATAGATACTGGCAAAGTATTTGCCCAAATTTAAATTGTAAAGATATTTTAAATTTAAAAGCAAGCGAACTGTGACCATAGTTAACGGCCCAAAAATTTTCAAATCACAATATCAATTTTCTTTTATTCGATACATTTATCGAAACAATACGACTATTAGAAAATGTTTTCTAACACCCAGCAATGACACAACAAATCACACCGAAAAAGTGTTTATCTATTTGCAGCATATTAACTTTACGTTTACAAAAGATACATACATGTAGGCAAACAGGCAGCCTTTTTAGTCAATTATGTGATAAGCTCGGAAACAAGAATAATTTTAATGATAAGTTATATTATCGTAATCTTTGCAGAAAATATATTCATTTAAAGAAAATTGATTTACCGACCAATTTGGACAAAGAAACAATATTTGAATAGTCGACCTCAAATTCGAAGCAAACTTTAGAACCAATTTTCAGTTCACCTGATTTTTCTTGTATTGAATCCAAAGACGAAAAAAATTGAAGTTAAATCCCAAATTTTAAATTGCTTCACCACCGAACGATGCCAGTACCCTTTCGGAAGTTCAAATGATGAAACTCATCCTATTTCAAAATTTAAAGATTGCTCTATATTTGAGGGGTCTGTCTATTTAGATACTAACATGTTGTTATGAACAAGAATAAGCTGGTAGCAAAATATTATCCCTACGCGTTTTGAAAAAAAATCTATAATCATATCAATAACACTTGCAGTATTCAATAATTAAAATATCTCAAGATCGCGAATTATATGCTATGCAAAATGAAAACATGGAATTTGCAAGAAAATATCTCTAAATTAATTGATAAAATTACCCGTCAAGTTTAAAATTTTAAGACAACACGCATCTATTTATAAAAATCAAACAATAACACAACCCAGAATTGGCAAAAAATGGGTAACTTGCAGAATGTAGAATCCGATCCAACCCTAGGGAAAGTCAGATCTGAAGCTGTAGGTTATTTAGATAGCGATAAAAACCAACTTTCGGATTTAATAATAATGTAGTGTTCATCCACAATACATGCAGTGCCTTTTTAAGTAAAAATATACAGTTCCGAAAAGTTGATTATATTAGAAAGTCAGAAAGATAGTTACCGTCATTTATTTTGATGCAACAGGAAATATTATACAGAATCCTAAAAATGCTGGGTGTATTTATATTCAACTGTAACAGTTGTTGCTGAAACAAAGAGAGTGATTCCCATATTCGAAATGACACTAACAGCCAATATTGAGTGGCATCGTAACAGAATTTAGTTTTGCACATCTTCCCGCTCTAAGCAAAGGCAGTATTGGACTTCCATTTTATGCAGAAGCGTCCTTTCGAAAAAAGGGTAACTAGCTGTTACGTCGAAAATTATTACGGTTCTTTAAAAGAAAATGTCCTTCATTGAGAAAATAATCTAAGAACTACTAGATATCTGAGAAAATAAAGAGAATATATTACAAAATATAAAGAATTGGAGTTAGGAATTTAAAAACAGGAATAATTAAACCAACGAAGAAAAACTTACCGGATGAAACGATACCTCAAGATAAGTGGTTAGGTAGTTTTTAGGATGATATTTGAAATCATTTTATAACTCAAGAATTGACGATTATTTATTGGACTCAGAAGAGTGCATGTATTGTGGAGCTGGGCGACTTGATGAGACTGTCGACTGAGTGACATCATATTAGTCAATGTTTTTCTCAGTTGTTTCAATGCAAATATATTTAAAATATATTTCTCCCAATAGTATATCTCTAGCGAAAGCTAACCTCTGTGGGCACATTTTCATTAAGACATGAAAGTGTGTGAATTTCATTTCAACATTTTAGTTTCGCTCTATAGCGACTCCCGTACAAGAGTGCGAAAGAATATTTTTACTGGAAATGAAAACTAACCATTGGGAACACATTTTCAAAAGAAATGAAAAAATTTACAATAAATTCATAATTTTCTAGTTTCACCCTTTAGTAACTCCAATACGGGAGTGCAAGAGAATATTTCAAGATTTAGCCATTGTGCACACATTTTCGTCAATAAATGAGAGTGTGTAAATTTCGATGAAAGTAGAAAAAAATATATTTACAACTTTTTAGTTTCACCCTCTAGCAACTTTCGTGCGAGAGTGCAAGAGAATATTTTTACTGGAAACGAAGCTAACCTTTGTGGACACATTTTCGTCCAAAAATGAAAGTGTGTAATTTATAAGTAAGTAAATATATTTAGAATTTTTTAGTTTCATCCTGTAGCAACCCCCGTACGGGGTTGCAACAGAATATTTTCTCGGACAGCGAAAGCGAAAGATCTAATTAATTTGAATCAGTTGTTTCCTAAACTGTTTTAGAAGTCTCCGCCGAAACTGGTTGTTCGAATCTTTCCATAATTTTCGCTGCCAACTTTAAGCTGCTAACTTCACACCGGTAATATTCACTGAATTTAATATTATTTTTGAAAATCTCTAACGAATTTACGTCTTTATGGAAATTCGATGTCCATTTGCGGCGGGAGGACATCTGCTCGGCTCGCAAATTAATTATTAACAATCCGTTGTCAGACCAATCGATTTCGTAAGTGATTAATGGGTATGGATTCCAATAACGTTTTTCGATGGCGGTATTTTTTTTATTTACGATCCGGCGGGTCAGCTTTTCGTTTTAATAAAACAATACGACATGAATATTCGATTCAACTCATCAACCATTATATAATTGGTACACTTAGCGGAAACATTCAGAATAGGTGTCTATCTAATTAAACATCATAAATCAACAAATTTTAATAATAATAATTAAACAAAGAAAGAAGACTATCGCATAAGTAAGGTAACCTCTATTGACATTAAAATGTATTTTATCCTAGTGAATACCTCAAAACCAGACATTCGTGAAACAACAAGATGCGAAAAAATAAAGAAAAAGTTGACGACCCTTCTCATCACAAAACCTGGTGGAGATAACCCAGCGACAGCTACAAATTCGTGGACACCACTACTCTTCCCTGGAAAGACCGTATGTCAAGATAGGAAGGAGTTAAGGGACCCTTTAATATCAAGACTATATGTAAACGTCATAAGAATATCATGAGGCACTACATAATGATAGTTATCTTATGTTGTTGGTTGTACAGAATGAAGTCTCATGCTGATAGAGTGGATAAGTGGAGCGGAAAAATTCTCCATGAGATGAGGATGACAATCAAGAGTAATATCGACTAAAAACTATGCCCTATACTATATTAAGCTAGAAATATTTCCTGGAAGAAATTATAAGAAATAATCATAACAATGTTAATATTAGTCAAGTTGTTGGCTTTTTAAAGTTTGTTTAATTAACTAGGGCGCTTGTGGGCACTTCTTGCAATTCGAAATAAGGGTGAATTTTTTGCAGTTTCTTGTTTTAGAAGGAATGTTAATAATTTAGTTGATTAATTTGAAATATACTTAGACCAAACAACGAGAGCATCTCAGAATTATAAATGTTAGAATTTATTATTTTATACAAAAACAAGTTGTCAGAGCCTTCTTCTCGGGACTAAAGATGATAGATGAAAGCGTTGTCCAGTCAATGAACTTGTAATTTGATTTGAATGATATAAATTTAATAAACCTTTTTGAATTGGTTCCAGGCGCTCGATACATATAACGTTATTTGGATCTCATTTTTCACTAGAGAAATATAGCTTACTTAAAGCAATAGAATTGAATAAACGGATAATTACTTTTAAGTTTGAAAAGGTCACACAAGTTATGTACAACGATTTCTACGTAATAAGGATAGGCCACCGTGAGATCTACGATTTCAGCATTTGGCCACGATGGTACTATGAAGAGACCGTGAGATTCACATTGTCAGCTTTTCGGATACGAACTATAAAGTCTTAGTTTTAAGTAATATGAAGGATTCTTGTTGTAACTGCTGCTGCAGAAACTCTTAATTTTCGATTGTATTTTGAAAATAAAGTTTTTTAAAAAGTCACCTCGTCATCGCTTGAACATAATTGGCGCAGTCGGTAGGATTGTGTCCTCGGAATTCGGAAAACGAAAAAGCAGAGACAATTCGTGTGTGTACGTCGCATCGTGCGGAAAAGTGACACTTACCGAATTAGGCTACCCTGAGGAGTAGTTTCAACCGCTACAGCGCAATCCAAAGAACTTGTTGGCGAACCCAGAGAAGACTCTCGTAGGCAGTGTGCAACAAAGGATCAGGGAAGGGAAAACCGTAAGTGCGATTTTTTCCTTTCGCCCCTTAAAGATCCTCCGTTAAGGCTTTTAATAGGGATAATTTTAGGCAAGACGTATCGGACGTCAAGTAGTAAGGGAAACAATTTTTTTTTTAATCGATCAATTTTTGATGTTAAATTGTGAATCAGAAACAAGCTGCGGATATTTCAAAGCATTAAGTAGTGACGTAGAATATGAAATTAGTGAAATTTTCAAAAATCTAACCTTTAGTGAAAGAAAAATATCAGAAAAAATGACACACCAAGTAAATTGGAATATATTTAAATCAAAATTGCAAAACATTCAACCTTCCGAAGGTGATAGCAATACCTTAAATAAGTTTATCAACAGATGCGAAAGCTTAATTAATGGTTACGCTTCCTTTGCAAATTCGGAATTAAATAAACATATTTTTGGATGTATCCAGGAAAAACTGGTAAGCAGAGCCGCAGTTCTAGTAGGTAATCGCACAGAAATTAGTGATTGGAAAGCATTGAACGATGCATTGACTCAATGTTTTTCCGATCGCCGAGATCTGAATTCTTTAATCCAAGAATTAGTTAGGACCAGGCCCAATAAAAACGAACACTTGATAAATTTTGGAAGTAGACTTCAATTATTAGGGAGCGACATTGCACAGCGTATAAGTAGCGAGTCTAAATATACACCGGAAGAAAAGCTTTCATATATTAAACATTATGATCAAACCCTAAATACATTTATCGCAGGGTGCACAGGCGTCTTAAAAAACAATGTGTATTTAAAAACACCGCAAAGTCTCGAACACGTCATGGCATATGTAAATGAATTCGAAAATTTTGAAAGATTGTATGGGACTCTGAACGAGCCTTATAAATCTCAAAAACCGAACTTCCAAAATTTAAACGGTGCACCGACAAATCAACATCTTCAAAATTTTTATCAAAGACCGTTTACCAATAATGCGTTTGTACCACCCAATCTCGCTCAATTTCCAAATCAGCAATTTAGTAACCCCGCATAATTTGGTAACTTAACGCGATTCGGTCAACAACCTTTTAATCAAAATTGCTTTAAGCCCCCAAATGTTTCCAACTGGCCCAGTTGACTTAAGGCCCAGACAACTACCCCCTCAAAAATACTTTACCAACAGTGAAGTTTTCGGGAAACCAAAAAATGTATTTAAGCCCGGACAAACAAACCCACGCGATTTTGCCCAAACCTGAACCTATGCCGACAACGTCTAGGACACCTACCATAAGACGAGACCAATACCGAAACCAAAACGACTATTTCTGATCGAACCCAAACACGCGAAATAACTTTGTCTTTGAAGAATTACATTCAAATGACGTGACGGACTTCGACAACCAAGACTCTGAGGATAACTTAGATTATTTTGACCCGTGTTTTGAAAATAATTTTCCTCAAGAATATTTTGAGACAATCGATGAATCAATACAATGTCAATTAGAAAATCAAAGCAATCAAAATTTAGATATATCCCAAAATTTTTGCGAAACCAGCCAAGAAGAAACCCCAACTTAATTAAAATAAACGTATCTTCGTATAACCCCCTTCCTTACTTGTAAAATAACTCTTTAAATATTAAATTATTAATAGACACTGGTAGTAATAGACAAGTATTAAAACCTATTATTGCTGAACAGTATTTTTCGAATTGTATCTATAATGCATAAAATACTATATAAACAGCCGTAGGCAGCCAAAACATTCAATTTGAAGCTACTATAGCTCTACTTACAGAGTTTGGTATCGATTACGAAATCGATTTTATCCTTTTCAATTTTTACGACTTTTTCGATGGCGTTATTGGATTAACTGATTTGATGAAAATGAATTTAAATATTGAGTTAAATAACAAAATACTTTCAAATAAAACAATTCAAATTCCTTTTAAGTTCGGCGAACCCGCAGATTCAAAATTTTTTATTTTCGATAAACTCTCATGAGAAAATTATTAAGAATTTGCCAGTTAGCGTTTTTGAAGGCGATATTTTAGTACCACCTACTGAAATAAATAACTTGTTTATTCCTAGAACCCTTGATAAAAATAAATATTTTCAAAATTCTCCCTCAAAAATCGATATAACCAAATTAATACGGCTATCTCACATGAACTCAGAAGAGCAGCAATCAATCACTAAATTATGCGACGAATTTAAAGACATTTTTTATAAACCAGGCGACGCGCTAACATTTACATCCAAAATTCGACACGAGATAAAAACCACTGACGAAGTTCCGGTACACACAAAGTCATATCGTTACCCGTATGCCCATAAAGAGGAAGTAAGGAAACAAATAAATGAAATGTTAGGAAAAGGTATAATCCGTTCTTCAACGAGCCCTTGGAGCTCTCCCGTTTGGATCGTTCCAAAAAAAATCGATACCTCAAACGTACAAAAGTGGATTATCGTAAATTAAACCTTAAAACAACCAACGATCGATACCCCACTCAGAACATTTCTGATATACTAGATAAGTTAGGACGATCACAATACTTTTCGGCTTTAGACCTAGCGAGCGGTTTTCACCAGATCGAGATGGCACAAAATTCGATAGAAAAAACAGCGTTTCCTAAGAAAATAAATCGAATTTTTAGGGCATGTAGTGACGCCAGAAGGCATCAAACCAAACCCGAAAAAGATCGAGGCCATTCAGAAATTCGCGATACCCCGTACACAAAAAGAAATTAATCAATTTGTAGGCTTCCTCGGATATTATCGTAAATTTATACAAAATTTTGCGAAGATCACCAAACCATTAACTCAATGCCTAAAAAAAACCAGAAAGTAATACACTCTAAAGAATTTGTGGATTATTTCCAACATTGTAAAAATATACTATCAGAATCAGTACTTGCGTACCCCGATTTTACCAAACCTTTCGAATTAACAACTGATGCATCAAATAATCAATCAAATGGTCACCCAATTAGTTATGCATCCAGAACGATAAACCCCGCGGAAATAAACTATTCGACCATCGAGAAGGAACTGCTAGCAATTGTATTTGGTTGTAAATACTTTTAGACCATATTTGTTTGGACAGAAGTTCTCTGTCGTCACGGACCATAAATCCTTAATCTGGCTTTCAAGTTTAAAAGATCCAAATAGTCGCTTAATTCGCTGGCGCCTCAAACTCGAAGAGTTTGATTGTATTTTAAAATATCAAAAAGGAAAGAAAAACCAAGCCGCAGACGCACTTTCGCGAAACCCCGTAGATACTAGCGAAAACATTGACCTTAACGCCTTGGAAACTTTATCTACGACTAATGAACTCGGTGACGCGAACGAAACTATAGAAAAATTCTTGGAAAATGCCGAAGAATTACCTGAATTACATCCGGACGAATTAGAATCAATTCTAGGCAACAATTCCGAAAAGAAAATAAATATTTTGTCAGTTGCCAATTTTCAAATATTTTCAATAACACTAGAATTTTAGTAGCATTTCCAAAACTTGAGCCTATCCCACATATAATTCAATTCATAAAGGAATTTATAGACCCCAAAAATCTTTACCCACTTTATTTTAGAACCGAAAAACTAGCTCAAACCTTTACTGTAACACTACAAAAAATATTTCTAAATTCTTCCTACAGGTTTGTTCAATGTTCAAAATTCTTAGAGGATACTGAATCCTAGGACGAACAACAGGAAAAATTAAAAATTTACTACACTACAAAAACTTGCCATAGGGGCATCTCTGAAATGAAAATAGCATTGATCACTAGATTCTATTGGCCTAAAATGACCGACGATATCGAGCGGTTTGTAAATATTTGTGATACTTGTCAGAAAAACAAATACGACAGAAATCCCCCGGTCATTAAATTTAGTCTAACACCTATGACATCTAAACCATTCGAACAAATTCATATTGACTCTTTTAAAATCGGCAACCAAATATTTTTAACCATTCTTGACGCCTTTGCTAGATACGGTCAAGCGTATTCTCTTAAAAGTCTGAGAGGAACAGCTGTCATTGATTGCCCCCTAATTTTTGTATCACATCATGGTTTACCTTTAAAAATCACGTTAGACCGTGGAACGGAGTTTAAAAATAAAGATATAGAGGACTTTTGCAAATTGTATAAAATTGAGTTGCATTATACCACTTCAAAGAACAGTAACTCTAACTCCCCCGTGGAGCGTTCTCATTTTTCTATAATTGAAGCATATCGATGTCTTAAAGAGGAACATAAACAATACAACCCGGAACAAATCGTAAAACGCGCTTTATTGGGATATAATAACTCCATACACAGTGTCACGAAATTTACGCCTATTGAAATAATCAAAGGTCATATAAATGACACAAATCCTTTTGACATTAGTGACCACGTGATAATTTCGGACTATGTTCAAAAACACAAAGAGAGTTCGAAAAAGGTTTACCAATTAATTTCGGAAAATAATCAAAAAACAAAAGAAAAAATAATTGATAAAAGAAACAAAGAACGCGAGGACCCCCCTGAATTTCGATATTGCCGAACCGGTCTACATTCGTACTAAGTTACTTATGAAACAAATTTCTGAAGAACACCCAGATAACCCTACGTCCTATCACGGTCTTGCGGAAATCCTATTTTTAAGAATAGATTACCTAATGAATTTAGTACAAAATAAATTAAAAAACCTTGAACCTCATTATAGATCAAAAAGAGGACTGACTAATGCAGTAGGTAAAGTACAGAAATGGCTTTTCGGTACTCTTGATTCGGATGATTCAAAAAACTATGACGATGCTATCGATAACTTGCGGAAAAATCAGAAAAATATATTGAAAATTTTAAACTCTCAAATATCTTTATGAAAACGGCTGATTGATAATTATAAGTTAACGATTTCGACTCTATTTCGTAATCAAAACCAACTAAAGAAAGCAATGTATATATTAAAAGGATATTTTGATAACACGATCAATAATCTTCAGTTGTATATAACCTTTCAAAGTGTTTTATCCCAAATTATACTTGACTGTCAAAATCTGATAAATTTTCTAGATAATTTAGAGAACGCAATTGTGTTTGCACACACTAATGCTTTACACAATTCAATAGTTTCTGTTTTGGAAATGATCGATTATTTAAAATCAATTTATGATATAAACGAATTACCAAAATTTAATAACACGTTATCTTATTACCAATTTTTAGGGACTCAAGTAACATTTACAGATAGTAAAATAAATTTTGCTATTCACTTCCCTATTTTAAGGCTTAAATATTTTTCTTTCCATCACCTATTTCCTGTTATCCAAAATAACACGATAATTATTCCAAAATACCCCTATGTCGCACGAGAAAAAGAAGATATGCATTTCAAAGAGTCCTGCTGTCCCGAAATCGAGCATACTTTCTACTGCCATGAAAACTACAACTCCAAGGATGAATGCACGGTTCAATTGCTTGAAAATCAGCCTATAAGCAACTGTGGAAAACACCATATCGAATTATTACAACCTCTTGCAGAGCAAGTAACGCAAGACAAAGTGCTTGTCTTACCTGTTAGAAATACATTGGTATTTGCTCAGTGTAAAATTGATCAATACCTTAAGATCGATATTCCAACACTTATAGAAATTCCAGCTGCTTGCCAAATTACCTTGGGCAAGAAAAATTATTACAACAATGTCAAAATTATGAAAGGAGAGCCTTTGCCTTTACCTGAGGTCTAAAGAGAAGAATTGAAACCAATTACGTCACACAGATTAGCGAACATCAGTCAAATTAACTTGCAAGACCTATATCAATTAAAACAGATAACAAATGAACTACAACTGATTGAAGAAATTGGCCAGCCTATGTCTACAAGTTTAATAACTAATATTATTGCTATTATATTTTTTCTAGCGGTCATTGCAGCCCTAATGATCGTGAAATATAGCTGACTTAAAGCAATAGAATTGAATAAACGGATAATTACTTTTAAGTTTGAAAAGGTCACACAAGTTATGTACAATGATTTCTACGTAATAAGGATAGGACACCGTGACATCTACGATGTCAGCATTTGGCCACGATGGTACTATGAAGAGACCGTGAGATTCACATTGTCAGCTTTTCGGATACGAACCTATAAAGCCTTAGTTTTAAGTAATATGAAGGATTCTTGTTGTAACTGCTGCAGAAACTCTTAATTTTCGATTGTATTTTGAAAATAAAGTTTTTTAAAAAGTCACCTCGTCTTCGCTGGAGCATAATTCGCATATACGTACATATACATAACATTACAGATGCGCTGTTTGCAATCATATCTATATGCAAGTAAAACCGAAGTTCTGAATGTATCAGGACGCAAAAATCTCGAATATAATCAACCTTGGACAGAGAGACATTTTGAATATTAGAATGAGACGTGAAATTAATTTTATTGCGTGCCAATGTTATGGATGAACATTTA
Source organism: Cylas formicarius (assembly GCF_029955315.1). Lineage (NCBI taxonomy): Eukaryota > Metazoa > Arthropoda > Insecta > Coleoptera > Brentidae > Cylas > Cylas formicarius. The sequence continues at coordinate 26,550,936 of NW_026844214.1, forward strand.
CCCAAATTTGAAAATAATTTTGGTCACATAATTTCACCAACTCGTCTTTAGAATGTCTTGAACTCTTTTAAACATTTTTAAGTCATTTACTGTACCTCTTTACATTCCTACAAAGTCAACATGAACTCAAAAATCCGTTAGCGTTTTAAAGAAATATAGACGAGCTGGATTTGCCAAACAACATAGGACAAACGGCAGCTTTGCTGCAGACTTGTCAAACAGTTTGGACATTTCCACACTAGAAGAGATAAGTTCACAACGGATCCACAAAATATTACCAAGAATTTCATAACATTTTCAAAAACAACCAAGCACTAAAGAAGTCAAGCACAGACCTGGAAAAAAAACTTCCGTCAAAACGGTGGTCGGGACTTCGGGTAGGCAGCAAGGAGCCCGCCAATCTTCAATCTACAAGGGATTTTAATAGTCAAACAAAGTAAATTGTAGGTTCGCCTGTGCAATCAATTTCAACAGCACTCTCGAGAAACATTCAAACAGGTAGCAGGAGGTACCGTTTCGCTAACAACTTTTGAAATATTTACATATCCATTTACTTATTTAGACATTATTTTACTGTCAGAGCCCTCTTCTTGGGAAATGGAAGTACTACAGAGCTAATGAGGACAATAGGCAACAAGCGGATCAAGCCGATTTTGAAATAGATTTGCATCGAAGTGCAAATTTAAAAAATGGCTTGACAAGTACACAAAAAAATGAAATAACAGAAAAATTCAAAATTCCAAAAAATTGTTTGCAACTAATACCAACATATTGTGTGAAGCGTGCCAATATTGACAAATATGCACAATTCCCTCTGTGTGTACAGAAAATACGAAACAAAAATGTTTCAGAGCCTCTTCAAACACCTCAAATATGTAAATCACATTACCAAAAGAAAAAATTTTCAATATTGCTAGAAATTCAGCAATTTAAAAGGAAAAAGCACTGTACAGTGGTTTCATGTCCTGCTACCAAATATGTCTGCGATCACCTGAAAGTTTTGAAAAGAATCAAATAATCAATAACTGAATAAAGATCTTTAATAAGCAAGTTCTCTCTTGCTGGAAAAAGAATATAGAAAAAAAATTCGCTCTAGCTATTTTATCAAACGAGTCTCCTTCTTGCTGGGATGCCTTTCGTGGGGGAGGACTTTTCATGATGTCTAGGATCGAAAAGAAATGCTTATTCATATCAACTTTTTGGAGATAAAAGTGTAGACGCCCTGTGGCAATTTCTTGCCAGCGCGGCGAATAAAACACGTAATCAGTCACCTTAAGTTACAGAATGTTTCGTAAGTGCGCGGCAGGTACGTTGGTTGTGCGTTTACTAAAGCGGCCTATATGCCTTAAAGTCATTGACGAAAAATGAAAATAATATTCGCAGTTTGCTCAGAATCGATAATCGCACGGCAATATCTTGTATAGATCGAAGAGCAGGATAAAATTTCAACACTTAAATGATGTAACAACACAGCTTTGGGAGTGGTACGAACACAAAAACTTAACAGTGTTTGCAAGCTACATTACGTCGACAAAAAAATTAAGCGGACAAAGAGTCTAGATCATTATCAATTGATACCGAATGCGAACTGCATCGTTATGCTTAAAAAAATATATTAAAAAATTCCGGATACTTGCAATAGATTTATTCGATTCACGAATAAACAATAAGTGCTAGAGGTATATTTCCTGGCTTCCCGATCCAGATTCTTTGGTAGTAGACCCTTTCACTATTCGGTGGAACAAATATTACTTTTACGCCTTCCCGCCTTTTTCCTTGCGCTACTCGAGGGTTCGATAAATATATTCAAGAGAAAGCGCTAATTTCAATCTAATACTATCCCCCTTCAGGGAGGAACTTTCCCTGGTGACAGAGAAATTATTTGGCGCTCTCTAATGAAGGCATACTGGAGACGGCAATATCAACCAAGTCGCTAGCAGAAGTCACCCTCAACCAATACTCAAGTTGTTTGAAAAATATGTCCATAGGTAACTGCGTAGAGTTTTTGAAATGCGTATTGGATAGCGGGGCATCTTCTTCTGTTATCAACTCCTACTGATCCAAAAATCCAAAAATCATTAACAGATTTTTAAAAGGTGTTGTTAACATAAATACGCTGTTACGTGGAATCCGGATTCGGTGCTAGCGGTTTTAAAAACTTGGTATACATTGGATTCTCTAGCTACAGAACAGTTAACGTATAAAACTTGTTTCTGATATTCCCTTACCGTCAACAAAATGGCAGAACTATGTGTAAATCACAACATAGACATCTACTTAGAGAAAACTTCGAGCTACCGCAAAAATTATGAGCATCTACTACTAACGCATAAAAAACCATTTCACCCAAAATCCTCGCAGACCATAAGTCGCTGGCTAAAACTCGTCCTAAAGTTAGGTGGAATTGACACTAAAGTGTTTTCCAATCAACGCACCCGTCATGCAGTAACTTCGGCTACTTCAAGACGTAATACACTGTACCGCCGGTTGGTCACCATTATTCAATACATTTTGAAAATTTTATAATCGACCTTTAATCGAGCTCGAAGAAACGTTCGCAAAAAAGTACTGAACATAGAATAAAACATCATCAATGTAGAGATAATCGGTTATAAAGGCATATTGGTTATTGTATATATTATTGTGTAGATATAACTACACCGTTATGGATCGTTTAATTGTTTGTGACTTTGGTTTATATTGTTATAAATTATGGAAATATACCTCCAACTCCAGGTGCAGCAAAATCGCCTTTCACTCTGAACATCTACAGTGCGTAATTGTATCTAGGACGAGCGAAGGAAAATTAAAAGTTAATATTAATTTTTCGAGCTTGTCCGTAGATACAATTACAAACCCACCCTTTACCCCCTAGGCGATTTCGTTTCAAAACGAAATGATTCACAGGCCGGGTGGGCGGAGAAAAAACAAGCGAAAAAAACTCGTTTTTTGCTTTAAACGTCGCGTCGTGATCGAGATATTGCGGAACAGAAACTACACTGTGTTATTATCTACGGACAAGCTCGCTCGGAAAATTAATATAAATCTTACAGGTAAGTCGATTAAACTTTTAATAAATCATTCGTATGGAAATACATTATAAAGGTGCCGGTGTCAGTTTTCTTACCATTCGGATAGACTACGTTAAGTATGCACATCCGTGGCTTCGCGATAGATTTTCAGCAAATTTGAATGAAAACCGATTTAGCTAAATAACTCATCGGATCCGATCGGTTAGCGTAATTTCTCCGTCCCTTGCCGTTGAAATTGATTAGGTGTACTTCGTACGTCAAGACATATACTACAGCGCGTGACAGATTCAGAGCAGCAGCAACTAATTGATCAACCAATTAGCTGTTGCCTAAAAGCTAAAGCTCTTCGGGGCTAGAATATACTAGAATATACACCCGTATTGTTCGGATGGACGACGTCAACACGCTTGTGCACCTCGACTTTAATGAGCGTCTATTAGCGGCATAGTTTTCCCAACTTGAAATAATAACATCTGTAGTAAATAATTTTCCGAAATATTTTGTTGTGTCTGTGTAAATATTTTCTGCCTTCGATTGAATTATATTTTAACAGCATTTAACAATCAATACCATAATGCAGATAATGCTGAATAAGATTTTTGATACTCAGCAATTGAGGTAAGTTCAGCTACCTGGCTCATAACTTATTGATTAAGATATTTAAACCCGTAGAAAACAAAACGAAAACATAATATTAAAAACGCAATACGGGATGTGAAAAATTGGAAAGCAGCAGGAGAAACTACCATCACAAATTACAAATGGCGCAACAAAATTAATAAAGAAACACCAAAACTTACAACAGGATAATTGAAGAACAGGAAGGTTGTTCGGAAAGTCATTTCGTTTTTTCCCGTCAGAGGACTTAATTACGTTTTTTCGAAACCAACTTCACACTTAAGCCGCACAACCATTATATGTCTTGAGAGCTGATATTCCAAGGCTTGTGTGTGAAAAAGTTCTATTAATTCTACGCAGTAGTTTTTGGTTGGTGCCCTTTTAAATATGGAGAGCAATAAGCAGCATTTTCGTCATATTTTACTTTTTTACTTCAGAAAAGGTAAAAATGCTGTCCAAGCGAGAAAAAAATTGACGGATGTGTATGGAGAAGGCGTGTTAACAGTACGCCAGTGCCAGAACTGGTTTGCAAAATTTCGATCCGGCAATTTTGATGTCGAAGATGCACCACGGTCTGGAAAGCCGGTCGAAGCTGACAAAGATGCGATAAAGGCATTAGTTGATGCAAATCGGCGAATAACCACACGAGAGATCGGTGAGAGATTAAATTTGTCGAATTCGACTGTTTATGGCCATTTGAAAGGCATGGGCTTAACCTCGAAGCTCGATGTGTGGGTGCCCCACGTCCTTACGGAGCGAAATTTGTGTCGTCGCGTTGACGTGTGTGATTCGCTCCTCAAACGTCAAGAAAATGATCCATTTTTGAAGCGGATTATTACTGGGGACGAAAAATGGGTTGTATACAACAATGTTAAACGCAAGAGGTCATGGAACAGAAAAGATGAACCGGCTCAAAACGTGTCAAAAGCCAACATTCACCAAAAAAAGGTGATGCTCTCCGTTTGGTGGGATGTCAAAGGAATCGTTTTTTTTAAGCTTTTGCCGGACAATACAACGATTAATTCAGAAGTCTATTGTCATCAACTGGTGTAGTGTTCCACCAGGATAATGCGAGACCTCACACAAGTTTGGTCACTCGCCAAAAACTTTTACAGCTTGAATGGGACGTACTGCAACATCCACCATATTCTCCAGATCTGGCGCCTTCCGACTACTATTTGTTCCGGTCCCTGCAAAATTTTTTGGATGGCAAAACCTTCACCTCAAATGAAGATGTCAAAAACCACCTGAACCAGTTTTTTGCCAGCAAGGACCAAAACTTTTATGAGAGGGGAATTATGTTACTGCCAGAAATATGGCAAAAGGTGTTGGACCAGAATGGCCAATATATAATTTAATAAAATATTTATTCATAATACGAAAACTGTCTTTCATGTTCCCCAAAAAAAACGAAATGACTTTCCGAACAGCCTAATATATTAACATTTAAAAAATACGGCAAGAGAAACCTATCAAACTACATGCTATATATTAAGTAGAAATATCAGTGCTATACACATTTAACAAAATCGCAAAAGAATATAATATGGTAATATCAACAAAAAAACAACGAAATATGTGACTGTACCTAAGGAACCAATAAGGAAAGGAAATAAAGGCGCTAAAAACAGCAGCGATGAAAACAGTAGTAGAAAAGACTAAACTAGATGGAATAAGAAACGAGGATATCCGGCAAAAATATCCATCCAAGATAGGGTAAGATGGGGAAGAGAAAGAAGAAGGAATTGGAAGCAACATATAACGAGAAGGGAGATGGAAAACCTGAAGGGAAAATATCGCAAGGAAAAAGACGACTAGATGGTCATCAGAATCACAATGAGGCTAAATGTTACCCACAGGTATTCGACTTAAAGTAGAAAGAAGGAATATATTAATGACCTATATAAAAAGAAGTATTTAAAAAGGGTCTGGTAACCTATATCTTTAAAGGAAACTCATATTTAAAAACAGATAAGCATTTAATATTTTTTCTACTCCCGTCTGTAAAATACCTTATTACACACCGATCTAGCGTGCGGTAAGCGTCACTTTGCCATGTCAGTTTCGTCTCTCACGAATCCGAGCCACTTCGGACATTTCTGGGATTTTACCGCACGGAGTTAGGAGGAATCAGATGTCTTCGGAGATTTTACCTCACGCTTTGAATTTTGACATTTGTCAATTCCCACAGTCATGTCATTGAATATATTCGTGTTGTTTTGCCAAAATGTACGCAAAAACTAATACACAGAAAAATGTTATGCAATATATCAGGCAATTTAAATACTACGTGCTATAAGCAACAATTATAATATAGTGGACTGGTCGGTAAGTAAAGTGAATTTAATAATTTAAGTTTCCCACAAAAATTTTACATACCATTCGCATGAACTTTAGTGGTTTTTACAATTTTTATATTAATATTTTACCAAGACCAATTGAGCCATTTCAAAAAATCCATGTCGCATCAAGTAAAAACAAAATAAAATGGAAGGTTAGAATCTGCTTTTTCTTGCTTATACGATCTTAAAAATTTAATCCTCTTGAGAGCTCTATCCTTGGATTCCAATTACAGTCTTTTTCTTTAAATAAACTACTAATGATCAATTGTAAAAGTTAAATAAACAACATAACGTTTTAAAATTGTGATTATTCCGTTATTTATTTGACATATACAATAATACATCTCTCTCTGTCTAACGTACATAGTTAAAAAGAGACAACAATAGCAGAACCAATTTGAAATTTAGTAATCCGAATTGTGATTTTTTCGTAACGGTTATAGAAAAAGTATAGTATGCAACACGTTTGGTAAATTCCTTATCTCACTCGCTCTGCTGTGCTCCGCTCGTGCCAAATTAACTCGAGAATCAAATGCCGTTTACCGCGGTTGTTGCATAATATACAATTTCTGTTTCCAAGTAGCCCGTGCAATTGGAGCATCTGAACCACAATGGCATAGTTTGTCAGTAAAATGAATGACTGTGAACATTTATGTTTAAAAAAAAAAGAGATATAACAGGTGCAGTTTTTTTGGTAAAACAAAATGATCCAATTAATAAAAATACAAATTCAAACGTTTTTATAAGACACTTGGAGCTGCGAAGCTTGAATCCTCGCTTCCAACGCTATTACACTTATTCCTTTCCCCAATGATACTTCAACACTTTAATATCCATTGACCAGCCTTCCATGAAATATCGACAAGCACTGGTTAATATTTAAAGCTTGCCACGGGTTTTTCAAAAAAGCAGTTAGTAAAGGGACACTGTGTTCTTATCCAAGCTCTATCACAATTGTCAAGGAGGGGTTCCCCGCAGATTTGACTTCATAGAACTTTCTAGCGGGAGTGAATTCATTCTCCGACTTATTCACCCACGATCTCAGTGAACCCAGGTTCCACCCATAGTAATAGGACCTAAGTTCAGGGTGAGAACTTTGTACTCAGGGTCCTAATAAAAAGGTTCTATCTACAGCAAAAGGATCTAGTTTCAGGATTTAGTCAAATTCCATCCATAGTAACAGGACGAAGTTTCAGGATGTAATCACTTGCAAATACAGTTTAAACTCATTTGTACTCAGGTTCATAGTAGTGGACCCAGGTTCCATTCACAGTAACAACATTTATATTCAATATGTGGTCCCTTGCAAACACAGGTTTCCCTGCTAAGTTTAAAATCTGTTGTGCTTAGGTTCCTAGTATTGAAACTAGGTTCCAGTCACAGTAACAGGATCTAGGTTCAGGATATAATTAATTTGCAAACACAGACTTCTCTATCAAGTTTAAAATCCTTTATACACAAGATGGTAGTAGTGAACCTAGGTTCCCTTTCAAAAATAGGTCTTCCTACAAATTTTTAATTTTCCCGTTATTTTTCGCGTCATAAAAAACTATTTTCGGTCAGAGGTCCTTTCACCAAGGGTAGGTTTTTGGTATGTAACTGGTAAACTGTGCGGCCGTAAGTAAACACACGGCCAGATTAGCCCCGACTCCGTTGTGTTTATAAGACTTTAGCAAATCGCGGAAATTGCCGCTTTTATTTCGAAACGTCGGGCAATAAATAAAGTTTCTGGTGATTTTGGGAGTTGCAACCTCCGTCCTTCAGGGGGTCGTAAACACTATACGAGATTTTTAAACTTTTTATCTCTGCTCCTCGGAGTTTTTAACGGTTTATTGTTTCCCGGTGTTTTTTCGTGCCCCGTTAGTTTCGGCAAGATAGATCCACGTCGTCACTTCATATCTAAAATTAATACGGAAAATTCGATTCCGATACATTTAGTTATATTAATATTTTGGTATTAAACGTTTCTTTTATTCTTTGGGGATAGTGGAATATTGTGTGTCATAGAAATTAAAAGATTTTTGTTCTATTCTGCTAACAAGTAACAAAATTGTAGTTTCGAAATTTTATGGAAATAGCCACTATCCGTACAATCTCCCAGTTCACTAGTACAACCAGCAAGATGCTGAATAACTTGTGATAAAATAAAAAAATATAAAAATAAGGATGGTTCAATTTTTTTTTTCAAAGAAACTTCCACAGGCTACTGTAATGCTTTTTACAAAACTTCTGGATTCCTCCTGCGTCGGTTTGTGCTTAGTCGAAATTGCTGACGTTTCGCCAATCATCCTGTTGGCTTCTTCAGAGCTTGACTGAAACTGGCTCGTTCTTTACTCTGTACCTGCTTATATATTGTTTGAGGGTGCGCTAATGAGGGGTATAAACACCGTCTCGGATGACTGATTTCCAAATTGGTGATAGGTAGAGGCCTGAGTCACGATTAAGATTGTTAGGTTGTTTATAGATTTCTATAGACTGTCGCATTTTTCGTTGGTAGAAGAACTGATTACATGCAAGAATTTTAGTTTTATCAAATAAAATTTTCGGAAAATCTGCGGACCGTCAAAGACAAAATTCCATTTGAGACGCAAGAAGTTTACAGCATTCCATGCATATGCGGCAAAGAATACATTGGAGAGACCGGACGAAAAATATCAACTAGGCTCAAAGAACACGAAAGAGCCTTACGACTAAGACAAATAAACTCATCAGCTGTTGCCGAACACACTCATGAAACCGGGCATAAAATTTCATTTGATCAAATTAAAATTCTTGCATGTAATCAGTTCTTCTACGAAAAACAAAAAATCCGAGAGTCTATAGAACTTTATAAACAACCTAACAATCTTAATCGCGACTCAGGTCTCTACCTATCACCAATTTGGAAATCAGTCATCCGAGATGGTTCAGTCAAGCTTTGAAGAAGCCAACAGGATGATTGGCGAAACGTCAGTAATTTCGACTAAGCAAAAACCGATGCAGGAGGAATCCAGAACTTCTGTAAAAAGCAACGGTTCAATTTGTTCAACTTTTGGAGTTGCTAATAATATAGAAGTATACACCCACGAAGCCAGTGGGTCATCGGGCTACAGTTCGTCACAGTTTGTAACTGGGCGCCAAGTATTTTATCGCTAACAGGCACTTCTTTTCACAATAAAAGTCTCGGCCGGAACTCGAAATTTAACTATGCAGTGGGCAATAAAACGGTTGATGGGGTTCAGTTAACGTTTAATATAATAATATTGATAATATTAAATAACCGGGGCGAACTTTACAACATCTGACACCCTATAAATTTTTGTAAAAATGCGCTATAAAATAAACTTGGTGTACTCTCGAGAGCCACGATTGGTCAATGATATTTACCTAAACCTTAAAGTATCTTAACTGTGTTAACCACACGTACGTAACGTAACGTAAACAAATAGTACGAAATTTGTAGATTATAGTATATGCCATATAATACCGGACGATCCAAAAGTAAACTCGGAAAAATTATGTGTTCTGTTATTAGAAATCTGTTTCAAAAAAACACTGTTTCGTATGCTCACTCTATTCATTCATCAAGAATTGAAAGTATCGAGTGGAATTAAGAGGTAAACTTCGAGATAAATAACTTGCTGTAACTCAAAAAACCAGTCAACAGGGTTGCTGCTCGTCGCTTTGTTTTCCTACAATAAAGAACGTCGTCTGGAGGCTTTTAGGAAACTTTATTGCGAGACTCTCCTAGAACGTGGCGATGAAAAAAGTCAATGAGAAGGAATATTCGGGTCCTACTTCAATACACGTCAGCGACGGCAAAAAGCAATTAATTATGAACGATTTTATTAAGAAAACAGGCAATCTAAGTAAAACGTTCTTAAAAATATTCCGAAACTTTCGAAAGCTCGATAAACTTTCGAACGCAAATTTTTAAACTAATTTAAACAGACCAATCTCGCCCAAACTTCAAGATAAGCCAAATCCTCTTGTACTGGCTGGAACAAGCAGGAGTTGGTCGCATTTAGGCGAAGTTGATCGGAATCACACTGATTGGAAGCAATTATCAATTTGCCTGGAGAAGAGTCACGGGTATAATATTAACAAACAAGGCGCATTTTTTGCGTTTGTTAAGGGATTACTGCCTAAATTGTATTTTCAGCACCTTGACAATAATTCGAATTTAAAAAAGTAGTATTAGATAGTAAAAGAACTTGTGCTAGTTAAAAAGTAAATGTTATGAAGAAAATTTTTTTCAACAATATACCCTTAGTCATAGTTCATAACAAGCATGTGACAATTTTTGCAATGCAAGCAAATTTAGCTTTTTAATTTCTAGTTCCCTTTGAAGACATTTCAAATGGAAGAGAGATAGAAGAAAACTAGTTATCAAAAAATTGTCCATAGCTGGATATCTTAAAGATAACAGGAGCTGGTTTATAAATTATACGGATTTTTTTGGTCAACGGTATACAAGCATAATGTGAAAAGATAAGTACTAGCAAAAACTGCGGAAAAGCGGCGATTAGAAATACAAAAACAAAAAGCCAATGAAAGTGGAAAGAATTTTGTATTTAAGTCGCAATGCTAAAACAATTTGACAATAAAACTAGACTTGAAAAGGAAACTTTGCTCATAATCTAACGATCTCTTAATATGAAAGTAATTTACAGGAACGCTACGTTTTGCCTTGATATTACCCCTCCATTCTCCTCCGTTTACTTTGAGTAATAAAATATTTCTTTAGACCAATTTTTTAACCTTAAATTGCTGTTATGGAGCAATAAATAAAACGTATACGCTGCTACGTGATGACGAGAAAAAATCGTCCTAAAGATACCCTTTGACAAATAAGAAATTATCTTAAAATGTGAGAGCGCGAATCATTTCAATGTTTCGCGAAAACAAAAATAGAGAACATAATAGAGAACGTAATTGCGGGCGTCGATCTATACGCGCCGTGATAGATGAACAGACGGCGAAGCTTAATGAAAAATTTTGCTTGTGAAACAAATGAAATTTACGAGATAAATAAACTCTATGAATCGCTTAAAATTTGTAACCTCTGCAGTTCCGTTGCGGCTCCGCCTGTAAAGAACACCTGAAACATTGGCCAATCGGGCTAAGTCCGCCTCTGGTCCCGGCTTTTGTAGTAGAGCGGATTCACTCCCGAGTCCACAAGCTCTACAGAAGTGGCTGACGCAATATAACAAACAAGAAGATGACGTGTTTCTAGAGCAAACTACGGGAGACAACGGGAAGACAGCGGAAACAAGCACAAGCAAACGAAAACAGAAATGAAAGTGCTGGTAAGGAAATTAAAACTACATGCAAACGAACTAAACAAGGTATAAAAAGAAATTGACAGCCAGGGAAAGAGGGTAAGACCAAGAATCGATAGTATAGAAAAGAAATCGGTGTCAATACAAGTGGATGAAAGGGATATTCAGAAGGACTATGAAGAAAGAAACACCCAAATAGAGGAAAAGATTAAGAGAATACTAGAGAAAAAGGGAGATTTTGAGAGCCTCAAAGGAATATTAGACGAGAAATGGGCCCAAGGGATGTACGAGACTACAGAAATAGAGATAGCAAAGAAATTGCAAATGGAGGTCAAGGGGACTACGCAATACTTATTAATCCAAGAAACTTTAAGGAAAATACGGCTATAGAAATGCTTAAGGCAAAATATGATGGATTAGACGAACTTATTACTAACAACGAGGGTGAAGGGGATTTCCTCATATAGACAGCTACCACGAAAACCAGCCAAGGAATAAAGGATGGTAAAAGCAGCGCAATATACCTACCTACTCCCTATGGAAATAAACAAATCTGGAAAGAAAGATAGGAGAGGGCCTAAAAGTAATCCACGTTAGAAACATATGCGAATTTATTTTCTCAAGGGAGGGAGTTAAACTAAAGTTAACAGTCCAAGAAATGAGGACATCTGAACCAAAAAAGCGAAAAATAAGGAAAGAAAAAAGTGTGCTGATAGTAAACACAGAAAGAAGACAAAGCATAATTTATGTAAATGATTTCGGCTAAACAAAAGTTGTTTTTAACTAACTAATTCGAACAAAAAATAAATGGAGCCAAATGGAGAATGAGCGGTATTGCTTTGTGCTTGATTTCAATAAAAATAGGATCAGATGCAAGAAACCGCAAGCTTTCGGGAAGGTTGTTCCATGTCGCTACGATTTTTTCAATTACAGCGGCGCGCCCAACAATTTATTAGGCTCCCGTTCTTTTGTGCGCACCGCGTAATTACCCGTTTTAAACGGCGCCGCTTCATCAAACTCACGGACAACAAATTGCCGTCATAAGATATAAATTACGAAGTACAGCTGTTGGTTTGGTAAAAACTAAAGCGAAACTACCGCTTGCCACTCAACGAACTATTACTTGTTCACTCAGACGGTAGAGTGGTGATGTGTTCTCGGCCGGTCGAACTAATCCATTTTACTAGTTTTCGAGAAGAGTTTCTGAATAAACTTTACCGCTCAGTAATATCACGGAAAGTGCGCAAACGAGGCGTTGGAGCATTCTTGCGCTTCAGCGTTGTTGGGTTTGTGGCACGACAGATAAGTATGTGCGCGTGATAGATTCGTATTCGAAACATGGTGGGCGGTGACAATGTCCCATTCGAAGATAATTCGGGAAAATTTAATATTGAGTTGAATAGACTTGTAGAGATCCGCATTAAGACAGATAGACAAATAGACAAGTGAAACCAGAGAAAATCGATACGCGTGAGGTAAGTCACGCGTGAAATCTGGTGTACAAGTTCTGTGAAATCCGTGAAATCTGTGAAATCTTCGCATTCTGTGAGACACGTGAAATCTGTGAATTCTGTTATCTATGAGATCTGTGAAATTTTTTAAATCCTTGTTATCTGTGAAGTTCGTGAAAGCTCTAAAATTTTGATTATCTTTATGAAGTCATAACGTATTTCGAAAGTGTTTGTTATATTTTTGAACACACATTAAACACATTAAATCATCTTTAAATAATAAACAAACAGTTTAAAAATACAGTGAACGGCTAAGTACGGAACAAATTCATTTAAAAATCAGGTATTGCATTTCTAGAAAAATAGTCACCACCCGGCGAACATAATTTTTTCTTGCCCATTTTTCGCAGTAAATAGAAAATATACAGGGCAGGTCAAAAGTGGATGTCCATAGCAAATTCTAAATGGAACACTATTTTTTAAGTCAATTTTCGAATAATGCATCAAATTTCACACAATTCATGTAGCATTCCCTATACTTATCTTTTACTATTTATGAGCAAAATAATAAAAAATATAAATTTAATTTTAAAATAAACAAGTAACTAGCATTTATCAGCAATTTTTGTAAATTGTTCCAATTAATTTTCTGTCATTAAATAAAGTGATGGCGCATCACATAATTGAAATTTTATTTTTAATTGGACATGGAAACAAAAACGAGAACTCAAGAAAAAGTTGGTTTGGATTTCGGAATGAAACTGCTGGAATTTTTTAAATTATTTATTTCTGAATTATACAGACTGCCACAGCCAACAGCTGAGACGTGACGTACAGACAAAATTATACATGACAGTCAAATAAACAAAAGTTTTATTTATTTTATTAAGTTAAAATTTTATTACTTTATTGAAGAGGGATTCAGTTAATTTTACGTCATAAATTCATAGGTTGGGTCGATTAAAATACAGAACAGAGTAGTTATTAAGTGTTTTTGATGAAATTGTAAATCAGTAAGATTTTGATCGAAGAAATGAAGTACAATAATTTTGTTATTCAAAATCCCTGCCTAAACATTTATTTTTAGTGGATGTTGTAGATGAGTTTCTCTCGTCCATCTGGATTTATTTGTACACCATTACCTACCATTTTGTTTATTTCCAGTAACATTTCAACTATACGTGACCTCATTAAACAGTATCAGATTTGCACAACTTCATCATATTTCACAAAATTGTAGTCTGCGATCGGGATCATATTCGTTCAGATCCTGTACTAATGTAACCTTGTACCGATGATATCTTTTCTTCTTTTAATACATGCCAAGTTATTTGTTGCTCAACATTGTTGGTCAGAAGATGTACGATCGGGATTATCCTCAACTTCTAATAAAATATTTAATTTGTTCTCATTAGTTTTTGAACGACCAGGCCATGGACGATGTTTTACATGCCCTGCTCTATAAATTTTCTTTTAATTTTGCCCACTAATCGGTCATTCTAGGTTGAGTTCTCGTTTTGCGTCCATATCCAATAAAAATTAAAATTTCAATTCTCTGGGATTCGTTTATATACGCCATATTCGCTTTATTTTTTGACAGAAATGTAATAGTAACAATTTGAGAACTTTACTAGTAGTAACTACCTACCTGGCCATTTCAAAATTTAATTTGTTTTTTATTCTTTTGCTCATAAAAATTAAGAGCTGGGTATACAATGTGTCCCAGATTCGCTTTTTTATACAGGGCTAACGGCTGCAATTACGCTTACAACAAAGGTTAACTAGGGAAAGTTTTAGATTAAACTTAGTAGCTTTGATAACCGGCATCAGATTTACCATCAGTCAATTGGTTTAGGATATATCAGCAAAAAACCCTAACATTGCGAATTTCGTTATTCGCCATTAAAACCAAAGCGGATAAATTCGTAGCTGTCAAAATCTGACATTATTCAAACACTTTTTTAAGACTAGTAAGACAGGTCTGAACCGTCTCCTGTTACTTTCGAAAAATCGATAAAATAGAATTTTTTTGAAAGTATACTCGCTTGGCAACGAAAAAAAAATTTTTTTTTCTGTTCTCCGTTATCTGTTTCTCTGTCATCTACTTGAAATTTGGCAGATATATAGGGCTTAGCTCCGTAACGAAGCCTCGGGGGGGCTGGGGGGTCGGGAAGTATTTTTAAAAATTTTAAAACCGCACTTGCAGGGTAACGAGAAAAAAAATCATTTCTCCAAAATGGTACATGCCATCAAAAAAATTCTTTAACCATACGACGCGCAAGATCGGTAATTTGCAAAAAACTGAAAATTGAGCTCCCTTTATAATTGACCATAACTAGAAGGCTGTGATTCCGTTGTCAGTTTCTTTCACATTTCTATATAGCCCGTATAGACAGCTAAAACTTTTGTATTTAAGGTAAGGTATTTAAGGTTTTATATTGTACAGGGTGTTCGGAATATTCTGTGCTATACTCTAAAACGTCATAGGTGTCTCAAATATGTAGTCATCGACTTCAAATTCGGCAATCAAGTAAAAGTCCGTAAGCACATCTAAACAGTAGAAATTGAGCGTAGTGAAATGTCACCAAATACATTTTTTTTTAATTTGAAAAATTTTCTTTGCTTAATTTGTCTTCCAGAAAAACATGATTTTCTCAAAAACTATTCAACCGATCGGAAAAATTTTAGAGCCAGAAAATGTGGGAGATCCGGGGCTATGACTTTTATTTTAGGCATTTTTTTGATTATATACAGAGTTTTTCAATTGTGGACAAAAATCTGAAAGACCGTGACCGTGTACTTTTTTGTAATAAATTATTAACCGCAAATCAAAATTCGTAAAAAATAGGGCCAATCGGTTCGAGCAGTGTTATAGGCCGCATCAAGAGTAACAATTTTTGTATTTGCGGTTTTCGTCTATCACACACGCTGCTCGAGATATTTGAAAAAATCCGTAAGAAAATCGCTGATTCTCGCCACCAATCTAGACGCGATGACGTCATTTCCTATTACCATGTACTGCATGGTTTCAGAAAACAAGTATTTTCTTGAAACCCACTTACTCCATTGAACAAAATCAAATACCAGGAAACGTGGGAGATCCAGCGCGATAAGCTCTATTTCGAACATTGTTTGAATCATATACAGGGTGTGTCGTTTATGGGCAAAAATATCAAGAATATCCTAAACATTTCCGTTTTTGTTGGTAAATTATTGGGTATAACTGAAAGACTTCTAAAAATCCGTTAATTTGACTTGAACGGTATCGTAAACTGTGCCGAGAGAGAGTTTCAGGTTTCGTCAATTATACAGGGCGCACGAGATATTTGAAAGAATATCATTGGACAACGCCATTATTTATACAAATTTGAATATTTAACAAAGTTTGCTGAAAATTTGAAGTTCGGCGAGGCTTGAAAGACACATAATACAGGGTTTATGCACAATAAAATTACATCGATTTTGAGAAAGTTCCATAGTGGTCCGCAGGAGCACGATAGAAAAACATTACGTCCCTTTACTACAAGAAACCGCGAAGCTCTTTCTTTTTAAAACAAAAAGCTGCTTCGCACTACGTGCTACAAACTTGCCCCACCCAGCGACGATTTTTCGAAAGCTATCTTGTTTTATTACGCAAACTCGTTTTAACTTTCATTTTTATTATGGTCGCCATATTGGATTTTTTGATTTTTGGTTAGTTGTAATATCTCACAAGTGCAAAAAAGATTTTATCACTTTGGAAAGTTAAGTCTTAATTATTTTATAAGTAGATGATGATTTATTTTACATTAATATTGACAAGCAACACATAAAAAAACATAAACGCATAGAATTTTCAATAGAACATAAAAGTAAGAACGGCTTCACAACAAGTCAGATATTTTGTGCAAATTCTTTTAAAGAAAAAGTGAGAAAGTCTTCGTTGATTTAATGAACAACCTACAAGTTCAATAGAAATTAAGTAATATAAAGGAAATTTTCAAAATGAGGTCCATTTGCATTTGCATTGGCAATTGGCAATTGGTGACTGTTTTCCGTGGATTTCCTTTAATGTTTCTAAATGTTTCCAAAACTCTTTATGTCAAGGTTTCTACAATCTCAAACAATTCATAGATCTTATTTCTGGTGTGACCCAGAAGAAGAATCCAAGTGCGAAGGGTCAGGGCATTTAGGAGGGCAAAATATCGGACCATTTAATGAAATAATTCTCTCGTCAGACTGCTCGCACATAGTATTACATTTGTGATTTTAATAAGATAAAGCGTACTACTTATTAAAATACAGCTTTGATACTTCGAATTATTTAACATCAAAGTCAAAGTCCTCCTTATAAAAAAAGTGGCATAACTTACTTATAAAATAATTATATAATATAAATAATTATACAAGTGCGGTAAACGGCATTTGACTGAGCAGTTTATGTGGCACGGGCGGAGCGATTGCTTAATAAACGAGTGAGATAAAGAGTTTACCAAACGTGTTGCATACTATATTTTCTCTACAACCGTCACGAAAAAATCGCAGTTTACCAAATTGAAAATAAAACTTGTTACCATTAAATCTATTCGTGTATCGTTCCGATCGGTTCTGCTATTGTCGTCTCTTTTTAACTGGGTACGTTAGACAGAGAGAGATGTATTATTGTATGTCATATAAACAACGGAATAAACACAATTTTAAAACGACTTAAATGTTCAAAATTCAGGAGAGCGTTTTTAAAAACATTTATTACACGGAAAGCGAAATCAAGTTTTATTCGAACTGGCCGATACAAAGGTTGGAATAATTAAGAGCGTATTTTACAACATTACAATCGAATAAATAGGGCTTTTAATGCGGTGTCAGGGATGCGTTATCTTCGCTTAGCTTTGGGCTTCGTCTGCGGTTTGGGACATATAACTCCTCCCTCCTTAACTTTCGAAAATAACGGAGTGTTTTTTCGAAAAAACTTCAAGATTTTCTCCCTGACAGGTTTCCTCTTTGGATGCGATTTTCTTCAATTCTCGTGCTTCTTAATGATGAAAGCTAAAATTAGAACCATGATTATTCCAAAAACAATAACAATTATTTGGAACGTATTCGTTTCTTCTACCAATGGTTCCATGGGAGTTATTTTTTCTGCTACGTCTCTCAGTTGGTATATCTCGTCGATATTTATTTTTGAAAGACTGGGGGTATCCAGGACTTTCATTGCTTTCATTTCTGTCAATTGGATTTTTGGTAAAAATATTAGTTTGCCGAACTGGATTTTCACATCGTTGAAGAATTTTTCTTCATGAATTTCTATTTGACAGTTTACTGGTATCTTAATCAGTGCTGGTACTTCGATTTGCATATATCGATCCGTGTTACACTTAATTAGTAATTTTTCAGGCTTCTGTGACAAAACAAGAACTAAATTTTGAGTGATTTGTTCTATTCTATAATTGCCTCTGACAGGTCTATTTTCGTAATTGGGCAGTTTTCCATTCCGATGTCGTCAAATAAATTCTCCACGCATACATCTTGGGGATGAGTTTCTTCTTTACAAAAGTAGATTTCTTCGATGACGGGACCTGTTTCTACGGTGAATTGTCTCTTCTTCTCCGCTTGCGCCATATAGGGGTATTGGGGTATAAAAATTGATTGATTTTGGATTATTGGGAAAATACGGTAAAAGGAAAATATTTCGGATCTTAAAATTGGTACATGGACTGCAAAGATCACTTTCGAGTCAACAAAATTTACCAAAATTTGATAAGAAGATAAAATGTTTTTAAATTGGGGAATTTGATTTTGTTTATAAATTAATGCTAAATATTTGAGCATTTTATTCAAATCAGAAATCGGTAAAATACTATTATGAGGCGCATTAACTTTTGCAAACATAATAGCGTCTTCTAGATTATCTAGAAACATTATAATATTTTGGCAATCTAAGTTTAATTACGTAATGATCCCGTGAAAACTAAGATAGTCTTGTAAAGAGTTTATCGTCATTAATATTACATTTTGGAATGTTTTTAAACCAGTTTGTAGTTTTCTTGATTTTCATTTAATTTCACAATAGTTTTATTATAATTATTAATTATGCCCTTTGATAAAGATATTTGTAGTTCTAGTTCTTTGGCTAAATTATTTTGATTTTTCTCGAGTGTATTAATTGCTGCTTTATAATAATTTCCGTCGTCAGCGTCGAGAGTTCCAAATAGCCATTTATTTATTTTACCAACCGCGTTAATTAAGCCTCGTTCTTTACGAATATGTGGATGTAAATTTTCAAGTTTTTCTACCGTAATTTGTATTAAATATTCAGTTCTTAGAAGTAAATTTTCGGCAAGTCCGTAATAAGAAATATTATTAGTTATGTTTTTAACATTAAACTTATCTTTAATAATTTTTTCTCTATTCTCTATGTTTTCTACATGGTTAATTATTTGGCTTAAATCTACATAATGGATAAATGTGTGTTTGTTATAAATTAACTTCGCGTTACCTATCTGGATTGGAAGTATAGGATTTACGAGTTTGGTAACTTGTACGTCTGTCGTTATTATTCGTTCGGTTAGAACTGCTACGAGTAGAAGAGTCAACATTTTGATCTTCATTGGTTTCCTGAAAGAATAGATTTTTATTAGCCTTTGGCATCTTTGCACTACTTTTATGGTAATTTGTCTTTGTTGTTATTAATTTATTTTCCGTTTGGTGTATTAACGGTATCTTTTTAAATTTAGGAAGTTCTTTACTTCTAAATTTTGTTTTTTCTTGTTGGTCATCTTGGGTTTCGATGTCTTCGAGAACTACATTACATTGAATTATTTTAAATGCTGAATTTTTAAAAGTGTTTTGCAATGTTACAGCAAAAATTTTAATTAAATTTTCTGCTTGAAAGCAAATTGCATAAGTAGTTTTCGGTTTAAAGTATTCCTTCATGATTTGTATAATATTTAGCATAGGGTCATTTTTCGGGATTGTGACATAAAATCGATTATTATTAAATACGTTTTCCTTGTTTATTAAGAATTTTCCAACATCTCCTGTTGTTAATATTATTGGATTTTTAAAATGATTTAATGGTTTTTCCGAAATTGGGATTTCGAAAATTGGGGTTTCCGCTGAGGAATGTACTGTCTCATTTTCTTTTAAATCTTTTTGGTTTTCCCGTTGGTTAAATGGGGGTTTAATTTGAATGTCCGATAAAATTTTGATTTTTTGTTCTTCCGGTTTAAACAAAATTTCATCTAACGTTAAGTCGTCTAGATTTGGTAATTCATCGTTATCGTGTAATAAAAAGTTGCCTATAATTTCATCTGCGTCTCCTAAGATGTTAAATATCGAGTCAGTTTCAAGAGCGTTCGTATCTATTGGATATCGTGATAAAGCGTCCGTTGTTTGGTTGTTTTTACCTTTTTTATATTTAATCTCTGCTGGGTTCAGCGTTCTTGATGCGTAGCATGTTGAGTGTCCGTCTTGGTCCTGAGATGGCATATTTCGATGCGTCGGTTGTTAATTCAAACCTTTTTGTAAAGTCCGGATAAGATAATACTGGCTCTGAAGTTAGCACATTTTTACGCGTATTAAAAGAATTGTTCCGTCCAGTCGGAATTGTTTTGTTTTATTTTTCCTCTTTAATTTTTGTAATTGGGGAATTTTTATATCGAGCAAATTGAAATTGGTTTTCTTTTAATTAATTGCTGCGGTTATATTCTCCGCGTATTTTGGTGACAATATCGCTGGGTATATAACCAAAACTCATATGTCGCTTGGGTGTCGTATTCCGCTGTGATCCGGACTAGTACGACTCAGGCAGAGACCAACGTGAGAGCATTTTCCGCGTGCCAGAATTAATATCTCGAGTGCCATCAAGTATTGCGAAATTGTGCCGGTCAACAGCCAGAGCTACATCAAGGTAGGCCAAGAAGAAAAGAGATTGTCATTTTTCGTCTCGTTACATCAATATATTATTTTTTTGAATCGCCCCGTTATTTCTAGCTTCAATTAAACAAAAATTATAGTCCATTGCTCTTTCTCGTCCATTTTTTGGTCCTTCGAGCCGGATATTTAATTAATCGCGAAAATAACGTGGCCAAATTTCAGTTTGCTCGTTTCAAAAGGAACAGAATTTAAAAATTTGAGATTTTTTGTGGTTCCATTCGGAGAGGTACCGAACTCGCACCGATTTAACCTAGACGTCGCCGTCGCATCCAACGATCGATCGCGCTATGTTCGGCACTGCGTACTCGCAAAAAATATATTGGTATTTTCAAAATTTTTTTGTCGCATAAGGAAGATTATTATTTCGGTGTTGTATATTTTTTGTTTAGCATTTAATTGTCGCATTCTTTAAATATTCTCTCAAATATTCTAATTTAAATATTAGCTCGTTAATCAAAAAATTTACACGCCACTCTACTCTCGCTCTCTCTCCCCGTCTCCCCCGTCTCTCCGGTGTTTGCAAGCATTTATATAGGAGTGCCTATTGTCCACTACTAACTAAAATATTTTAAATTTATTTATTTATTGATTATTATTATTGTGATCATTATAGGAAATTGTAGAGTTCAGCTTGTTGTATTTTGGCTCAATTAGCTGACCGTAATTGATATAATCAATTTTTCCTTCACAATTATTCCTTTGCTTAAAAACAAAAAATGAGCGATAAAAAACTTAAAGGTTTGATAGCTCAAAGAGATAATGCTTCTAGTCGCTTGAACGAACTGTTCGCAGTGGCTACTCGCGCTTTAACAGATAATGCAATTCACATGGAGTTCAAGGTTCGTTATATGCATTTACCAGCTATTCTTACGGACTTTGAAACCCAACATGCAGCTATTTTAAATATTTTGGCAACGGTTGACGATAGTGACCTCTGGACGAACAGAGACATATTAGGAAAGTTTTTGACGACACATATTACAAGATTGCCGCTACTTATTCCCAATTGTTTGATGGTACTAAAATTAACCCCAGTACTCCAATTCACATCAAGCTGCCTAAATTAGAATTGAAAAAATTTGATGGTTAATTGCGCAATTGGAAGACATTCATCGACCTTTTTAATTCTATGATTCACAATAACTTAACTCTTTCAAATGTTGAAAAGTTTACATACCTCACAAATTCCTTAGAAGGGCCCCCACTGAGCATTGTACAGTGCAATCCTTTAACTGAAGGTAACTATATCATTGCTTATAAGACATTGACTGAGCGCTATGAGAACTCTCCCTTGATTTCTGTCAGTCATTGGCGTGAAATAGAAAAAATAAAGCCCCTCCAGAGTGAAACGGACGTGAAGGCCCTGCAGTCATTATTAGATAAATTTTCCGAACATTTATCAGCCCTCGACTACTTAGGTCATCCTATTAAACAGTGGGACTTTGTTCTCTTTTACATGCTATTCGATCGTTTAGATTCAAGCACTGCAACTCGATTTGAGCTGGAATGCGGAAACTCTTTAGATGATATTAACTACAAAAACAAACATTTTGAAGTTTTGTTAAACTTTCTCAAAAAACAATGCGTTGCTCTAGATACTGTCTCCCACTCTTCTGATTCCAAGATAACGGAAAAGGAAAAACCCTCTAAATCTCAGAAAAGAACCTTTCTTTTAAATTCTGACTCCTCCAATTGTCCAGTTTGTCATAAACGAGGCCATTTAATTTATAGTTGCCCAGAGTTTTTAGAAAAGGATTCTGCTAACAGATATAGGTTGGTAAAGATCAAAAACTGGTGCACTAGTTGCCTAGGTTTAAAACATACAGCATTCAAATGCTCATCTCGTGTACGTTGTGGAAAATGCTCAAAGCCACATCATGATAAACAGCTCAGCCCTGATCATAATCCTTCCACCAGTTCAAATAATTTTATTAACAAATGTGATGCAGGAACACAGTCAGTTGCCTTCACGAACATTGATTCTAGCCCTGATGGTAGAGATTCTTCAGTTCTAGCTACCGCTCAAATCAAAGTTTTAGACTCGCTTGGTTGCCACAGACCTGTTCGAGCTTTACTTGATAGTGGCAGTCAAGTGAACTTTATAACATCTAAATGTTCTAATAGGCTTGGACTTACTCGAAAGCCTCTCTCACTTTTTGTAAAAGGCTTAGGAAATACCACCTCGAACGTTTCTCAAGAGGTTACTTGCACGTTTATCCCTCGAATGTCCAGTGAACCCCGAATAACCCTTGATTTTGCAGTTATACCCCAAATTTGTAATAACATGCCCAGCTCTGATTTACCGGATGTTAGCTTTAGTAAATTTTCCCACTTAGACCTTGCCGATGATAAATTTAATATTTCAAGTCCCATTGACATGCTTCTTGGTTGCGATGCATTTGGATTTCTCTTTAAGGAAGGCTCTATTTCTCACTCTATCAATGAACCTGTGGCTATTAATACACATCTGGGTTGGATTATTACAGGTCGAGTACCAACTCTCTCAAACAATACCCTTTGTTGCACCTCTACACTTTCACTCGAAGAGGTTGTTAATAAATTCTGGCATCTCGAACAGATTCCTCGAATAAACGCCCACTCCCTTGAAGATCTGGCTGCAGAAAAAATCTTCGTTGAAACTTACTCTCGAGATAATACTGGTCGATACATTCTTCATCTCCCGTTTAAATTCTCTTCTCTACCAATATTCGATCATTCAAGAGACATTGCCTTACGTAGGTTTTATTCACTTGAACGACGACTCTTGCATAATCCAGAACTCCGCAAAGAATATAACCTATTCATGCAAGATTATTTGTATTCCGGTCATATGGAACTTGTTAAACCTTTGCCACATACTAATCATCAATACTATATACCTCACCATTGTATACTTAGACCTAAAAGTGTAACTACTAAACTTCGCGTTGTCTTTGACGCTTCGGCAAAGGCGGCTAATAACTTATCTCTTAACGACTGTTTGCTAGTTGGACCCAAACTTCAACAAGATATATTCTCTCTACTCCTCCAATTTCGCACTCACTCTGTCGTTATTACGGCCGATATAAAGCAGATGTTTAGGCAGATACTGATGTCGGAACCTCACAGAGATTATCAGCGGATTGTCTTCAGATTCTCCAAAGACGATCCTATTCAAGATTATAGGCTTAATACTGTCACTTACGGAATCTCTTCCTCCCCCTTTCATGCCATTAGAACTTTAATCCAATTGGCTCAGGACCACGAAGATCAATTTCCTCGAGCTTCAAAGGTTATAAAAACCAACGTTTATGTTGATGACATATTGTCAGGTGCTGATTCTGTCGAAGCAGCTTTGAGCCTTCAAAGGGAATTGATCGATCTCCATGCCTTAGGGGGTTTTCAACTCCGGAAATGGGGTAGTAATAATCCCCTTCTTATTTCCAATTTAGATAAATCGCTCTCCCAAGTTCCGGTTTCGCTAGACAAAGAAAGTGATCAAACTATTAAAATTTTGGGTCTGCAATGGTGTCCCACCTCAGATACATTCACTTATAAAATTGACAGCATGCATGTACTAAACGTAACTTACTGTCCGATTTGGCACGAATATTCGATCCTCTCGGGTTCTTAGCTCCCGTTACTGTCTTTATCAAATTACTAATTCAAAAACTATGGTCTTCTGGAATAGAATGGGACGAACTGGCTCCAGAGTCGCTGTCGTCCGCATGGGCCTTATACAAGGAGAATCTGCCACTCTTGTCCTCTTTATCTATTCCTCGAAAGGTTACCTTCGATGACATGAAATTCTGCGAATTACATATCTATGATAGTTCTGAAAGTGCCTACGCCGCTGTAATTTATGTACGAGCGGTGCTAGGTAACCAAGCAAAAACTTTCTTCTTGTGTGCCAAATCAAGAATAGCCCCACTCAAGAAAATTTCAATTCCTCGTTTAGAGCTATGCTCGGCTGTACTCTTAGCAGATTTGATCGAAATTGTGATGCAGTCGTATCGAAATATGTTACCCATCAGCTCAGTCTTCGCATGGTCTGATTCAACTGTTACGCTTTCGTGGATTCAATCTTCACCCCATAAGTGGGCAACATTTATTAGCAACAGGGTTACCCATATTCAGAAAAAGGTATCTCCTAGTCAATGGTCTCATGTGTCTACACAAGAAAATCCTGCTGACTGTGCTACCCGCGGCATTGTACCCTGCGAATTACTCCACTTAGAAAAATGGTGGGCGGGGCCGTCATTCCTAACTTCCCATTGTGACCCTTGGTCAAACGAGTCTCTAAAGATCAACGAAGTGACATTAGAAAGACGAAAGACGACTCTTACTATTTCGACTAAAGAGAGATGTTGCTGGGATAACCTAATAGACCGATTCTCATCTTTATCAAAATTGAATCGCATTTTCGCTTACATAATGCGCTTCATCTCAAAGACTAAAAATCCAACGCTGTTGCTAAATGAATGTTTTTCTCTATCTGAACTCGACCAAGCCCTCTTAATTTTAATCAAGCAAATTCAAAGATTTTATTATAACAAGGAAATAACTGCACTCTCTAAAAAAGACTCGTATAATTTGAAGTCCTTCCCGAAATATTTTCGCAAGCTCACTCCCTTTCTTGACCAAGATGGTATTCTCAGGGTGGGCGGACGTTTACATCACTCTTCTATTCCATATAGTAATAAACACCAGTGTTTACTTCCAAGTGATCATAGGCTGACTCGTCTGATTGTGGAGCATACACATGTTAAGTACTTACACGTTGGGCTACAAACTACCCAATATTTACTTAGCCAAAGATATTGGATTCCGTCCTCTAAAAGAGTGATACGAAAGGTCATCTCTTCTTGCGTTCGTTGTTTTAAAAGTAACCCCTGTTCTTCTCCTCCGGTAATGGGTAACTTACCTGCAGTGCGAGTAAATGAAATAAAATGCTTCACCAAATGTGGGGTTGATTTCGGTGGTCCATTCCAAGTAACGATGGGCAAAATGCGAAGCTCGAAAAGTTATAAGGCTTATATTTGTCTTTTCGTATGCTTGGCCACCAAGGCTCTGCATTTAGAACTCGCTACTGAATTGTCTACCGATGCATTCCTTGCGGCGTTAAGATGCATAATGCTTCCACACGAGAAGGCATAAGGTGGCACTTTAACCCTCCTTCGGCGCCAACTTTTGGTGCAATTTGGGAGAGTAACATCAAGTCACTGAAAACCCATATTGTTCGGGTAGTAGGAACCCATATTTTAACCTACAAAGAGTTCATCACAGTTCTGACCGCAATTGAAGCGATTCTAAATTCTAGGCCATTGTGCCCTGTTAGTTCCGACCCTAACGATCTAAGCGTTCTAACTTCTAGTCATTTTCTAAATCTTCAACCTCTTAACACATTTATTGAATCAGATTCACACCCTTAACCAAAAATCCAAGTGGTATGATCCCTCCACTGATATTAAAATTGACACCCTGGTGTTAATTAAAGAAAATCTCTCTCCTCCATTGGCTTGGCATTTGGGGCGCGTAAAAGAAGTCCATCCGGGTACGGACGGAGTGGTGAGAGTAGTCTCTATTAAAACGGCAAAGGGTATTCTCAAACGCCCAGTTTTAAAGGTTTGTCCTTTGCCAATATATTAGTTATTAATGTTTTCCAATATATTAATTTTTAATTTTAACCTTAGAATTCGCGTGGGTATCGGAATTGTTATTACGGTTTTTGTTAATTATTTTCTTTTTTTTTTGGATTCAGTAATAAAATGTTGCCATTTTAGGTGGGCGGTATGTCCCGTCCAGTCGGAATTGTTTTGTTTTATTTTTCCTCTTTAATTTTTGTAATTGGGGAATTTTTATATCGAGCAAATTGAAATTGGTTTTCTTTTAATTAATTGCTGCGGTTATATTCTCCGCGTATTTTGGTGACAATCTCACTGGGTATATGGCCAGAAAAACTCGTATGTCGCTTGGGTGTCGTACTCCGCTGTGATCGGGACTAGTACGACTCAGGCAGAGACCAACGTGAGAGCATTTTCCGCGTGCCAGAATTAATATCTCGAGTGCCGTCAAGTATTGCGAAATTGTGCCGGTCAACAGCCAGAGCTACATCAAGGTAGTCCAAGAAGAAAAGAGATTGTTATTTTTCGTCTCGTTACATCAATATATTATTTTTTTGAATCGCCCCGTTATTTCTAGCTTCAATTAAACAAAAATTACAGTCCATTGCTCTTTCTCGTCCAAGAATCAATGAATTGTTTTGTGTGTTCGACTTTGCTTTCCTTTTTGAAACATTGTGTCAATGGTTTTCTGTATTTAAATGGAATTTCGTTGTTAAATCCTATTAGCTTTTTATTTACTAAATCGATATACAGATTCATATTAATTAAGTCAGTTAAACCTATTACTCCGTCAAAAAATTCGTGAAAATCAAATAAGATAAAATCTATTCGATAATCAATGTTAAATTCAGAAAATGCTTGTATGCTAGCTTGAAATCTGGTATTTTGACTTCCTACTGCTGTCTTTATTTCGTTATTTTTATGATAAATACAATTTAGAAAATATTTTTCAGTTATAGTTGGGCGTAATATCGAACGTGAGCTACCCGTGTCTATTAGTAGTTTAATGTTTGGTTTACGTACTTGAATACACGGTAAAGCGTTGTTAGAAGAAATATTAATTTCTACTAGGGTGGGTTGTTTGTTTGGCTGAGTTCTCGAAAATTTTCGTCATTCGGATTTTGTGTTTCGACGTTTTGTTCGTTATGCGATGTATTTTCGTACTCATTTTGATCATAATATTCCTCAAATTGGTTATAATCATTATACTCGATTTGATTAGCAGGATAATCAAAGTTTTCGTCGCATTCTTGATTAAATAATTCTTCCGCAATAAAATTCGGGGGTTGATTGTTGTTTGTAAACTAATTTTGTCTTATTCGCTTGTCTTGAGATACCTGATATTGGTGTCGGTTTTCGAAGTTGGTTGGGTGATATTTGATTGGGTTTGAAAACATTTTGTGGGGGTCCGAAAACTTCCCGATTTGTTGGAAATCGGTTGAATATTTATTGGTTGAGATGGAAATTGTGGTTTTTGGAATTGATTTTGATATTGATTTAGATTTGAAAAATTGTTAAAATTGTTTGGCAAGAAATTTGTGGTTGGATTTGTTCTGGGCTGAAATCTATTTTTAGATTCGGCTGGTTTTGGAATTGTTGGAATGGTTGAAAATGTCGTTTCGTGTTGAATTGTTGAAAAGTTGGTGTTTGGAATTGCTTTGCATTGTTTTGTTGGAAGTTGGGTATTTGGAATTGTTTTGAATTACTTTGATGAAAATTGGGTATTTAGAATTGTTTCGTTGTGTTGCTTAGATTCCCGTAGAGGTTTTCAAAATTTTCAAATTCAGAAACATAAGCAATGGCTTCCTCTAAAGAATCTGGTTGTTTCAAATGCATGTTGTTTTTGAGCGTCCCTGTGCATCCAGCTATGAATGTATTGAGCGCGATTTTGTTGTAATAATTTACATGGAATAGTTTTTCATTTTGATCTAAATTTTCTGAGTTACTAATCCGCTGTATTACGCTACTCTTTAAAAGTTGTAGCCTACCACCGATATCAACTAAATGTTCGTTTTTGAACGGTCTTGTTCTAGTTAATTCCTGAATTAGACAATCTAAATTTCTCCTATCTGCGAAGCATTGAATAAGAGCGTCTTTACCAATCTGTCAATAATGATCGATTTCCTACCATTAACTCTGCTTTCTCTACTAGTTTGTCTATGATACAATCGAAGATATGGCTATTTAGTTCCGCATCTCCTAAACTAACGTAGGAATTTATTAATCTTTCGCACTTAGCAATAAATTTGTTTAGCGTGTCGCTATTTCCGTCATAAGGTTTTATATTATCTACTTTAGATTTAAAAAGATTCCAATTAAATCTAGGTTCCGCACTACTCATACTACCTGAGCTTCCTTGTTGGGTCATTGTTTTGACTCTTTTTTGTGTTTTGTTCCCTAACTTTAAAATTGAATTGAATTTTTTTTCGAGGTTTTCGATTTCAGAATCGCTCATTTACGATTCGATTTGATTTGATTTGATTTCTTTTCTTTTCTTAACCTAATCGTGTGCAATGCGAGCCCTAAACTATCCCTTCAAGTGACCTTAATACAGAGGTATCGGAGGGGCAAAAGGAAATGGCACTTACGGTTTCGTATTTCTCCGTCTCCTTTCCGGCTCAATTTTCCAACTCGTTACATGCGGGTTGTACCTTCGTAGAACGTCGTTCTGCTTCCCTTGCTGTTGGTTCTGCGTGCTGAAGGATTTGAAAATCCACGTAGCGGGTGTCCAAAAGTTTCGAACTTTCCTCGATTGGCGATTTAAAAAAAAACTCCCAGAAGATTCGGGTTAATTGTCCACCACTACTGCACTTAGAAAATCCGTTCCGACTGCCACTTAAATGTTCAAAATTCGGGAGAGCGTTTTTTAAAACATTAATTACACGGAACGCGAAATAAAGTTTTATTCGAACTGGCCGTTACAAAGGTTGAAATAATTAAGAGCGTATTTTACAACATCACAATCGAATAAATAGGGCTTTTAATGCGGTGTCAGCGATGCGTTATCTTCGCTTTGCTTTGGGCTTCGTCTGCGGTTTGGGACATATAACTAACATTATGTTTTTTATTTAACTTTACAATTTTTTATTATAGGAAAAAATAAAGTTAATGCCGGTTTAAAGATAGCAAAAGACGATTGAGACATGTCATACACGCTTAAAAAAATGTCTTAATTATGTCATATTTTGACTGCTGTCAATTTAACCATTTTGGATTTAGTAGCGGAAAACGAAATCCGCCATTTTCGGTTTTTAAGCGATATTTTCCAAACCAATTGAATCTTAAATCTGAAGAGCCGCATATCGTATGCGCTGAACTTTCTCTAAACCTTTCCCCATTCAGCCTTTGCTGTAGGTATAATTAGAGAGGAGATCACTGTTTAGAGAAGCGAATCTGAGACACATTGTATGCTTCATGAATTTTGCTTAAAATTTGATGTAGAATTCAAAAACGGAATTTAAAAAATGACTTCCTATTAAAAAAAAGTCACTTGGTACCGACATATACTTTTTGACTCACCCTCTTATTTTCAATTTACTGCACAAAATATGCAAGAAAAGAAGCCGACGTCACACAATTATTTACAATTAACGACCCTAACAACTACGGTCCTGGTAAACAGCAGTTAGGCATGTGACTGGATCATTAAATTTAGAATAGCCCAATCAAGAGCTGCCCTATCTATAAAAATGGAAATTTCGGGTGAAGAATAAACGGGTTCCGTTTAACTGCAAACGTGATTCAGGGTCAACCGAATTGTTGTGTGTCTTCCATCGCGGTTCCGACAGAAATCGTACAAGATTTTAGACTCGCGCCGTGTACTTTACAAACCGGCGCTCAATTAGTCAAATGCCTTCGTGCTTAGATATCTGTTCCGCAGGAATTTCCGACTAATTTCGACGTGTGCGAGCAAAATTGACTATCAAAACACGCTGTATGATAATTTAATGAAAATCTGGAAAGAGTCGGTCTCGACTTTCAGTCTTGAATTCCGGGTTCGGAAAATTTACGCGATAGTGTTTAAATAGAGCTGGGAAGCGGGTCCCAGAGAAACTTAAATTGTGATAACCAATAAGCAAATAAATATATTAAATTTTATAGCGCACGATCTGACTCCGTCTACCTACTTAACTGAGAAGTTTGTGCTTATGAAATTCAAATGGAACGGGCTTTAAGGAAGTTTTAGAGTCCGTCAGTTCTTTACATAATAAAACAACTTCTTTGTACAAACACATATGTAGTTCAAAGTCCTTCTTTTATTTTCCTATTAATTGTTTAATAATTTAATAACCACGCGAGTATGTTCTGCTCTAAGTTTCCTCACGCAAGTCAATGCGAGAACAAAAATTCGCGATATTTAAAGTATGTGAGTACTTTCATTCAGTGCTGCTAATTTTTTTCTTAAAGTGGGAAGAAAGGAATGAAACAATAAAAAAGCACTCCCCTGCTTCACCCGAAAATCATCAAGGTAAGGAATTTAAAGGAAGCGTTTTCTCTCTTCTTAATTTCAGATTCGCTGTCGCACAACATTTACTCTAAACACAGAGATAAATGGAAGACTGCCAGTATAAAAGAATTACGGAGCAAACCATAACCACCTTTAGCCGGGCAACATAATAAAACTCTTATTCAACTGCCCAAGATTCAAGATTCAAATTGAGAGAATTAGCAGTTGGTCTGTCCGTCACTGTTGCGACTCTCTCCATATATATAAAGCTTTATCTAGTTCTCTCTGACTAAACTCCGCAGTGGATGGTTGCGTCTACTTAGACGTTCATATAGCATATGCCTGTTTAATTCTCTTCTTTGCAGAATCTAGAATCTAGCTCGGCTTAGATGCCATGCCTGTTAAGCCGAGAGTGACTAGTCAGTAGGCCTATCATTATTCTAATTTCTGAAAAATTCTTTCGCCCATTTTTTATCTTGATGAACCTTAGCGCCCCTTAGTGTCACTTTAGTCTGACTTAAGATCTTGTTTAATGCTTATTCACAAACCATAACTAACTTGCGTGATATTTTGCTGGATTACATAGCTTTTATTGACGCTTGGGTGTCTTTGTAGATCGCAATTTCTCTTGCACTGTGTGAACTCTGCTTGGGTTTTTTTTTTTAGTTGTTTCTGCCATTTTTCCGTTCTGCTCCTGGAGGGGGTGGGGGTTCTATTTGTATACTGTTGAACTATGCTTTTTCATATTGTTGTCCTATAGTAAGACTAAACTAAACTTAAACTAACCGGTTAATAAATTCACATAATCTAACCTTCTTTCCTTTTTGTTGCATTCCTTCTTTTTCAATTTCTTAACTCATAGAAAAAATGTTGAAATACCGAGAGACAACATACACAAAGTCACTTATGCCTATTAAAATTTACGAAATTTATGAAATTTTTCAATTTTATGAAATTTATTAATTATAGTAGGTTAGAAGCCTAAGTTCACCATCCCTCGTTCCCCGTTACAGGTCTTGTGAGATGAAACCGTCTAAGTGGTTAACGAACTAGGAGTATAATTTTTGTTTTAGTCTGTGCTGCCATCTGCAGATGAGTAATTTTCATATGTTATGATCTCCCCTGGGAGACAGGAAATGGTAAATTTAACCTGTCACCCTACTTACAATATTTAATGATTTAAGCTTTACCATTACTTAGTAACACCGTTCATTAGTAGGTAGAATAAGACCTTAATGTAATGTCCCATCATCATCCGACCCAAAAATCATCGGTTGTTAACTCTCTTTTTTAATTAAGAATTAAAACATCTAACATCTACTCTTCTCTCAAATAATTTAAATATAAGTGATATTACGTAACAAAATACACTTTACCCCAACCTCCCAAAGAAAATTAGTTACATTTTCTACTGAGGTCCTCCTTAATAATAATATAATAATAATAGTAATGTAGGTTTGTTTATCATTACCTTAAAGTTATGAGGAAATAAATTCAGTCCGACGTAGAGGCAAATTAAACAAAACCATATTTTCTCTTCTTTACACTGCACCTTGTACAACTTCGTCGATACTTGGTATATGGACAATAATAATTAGTTCAAGACCCGTCTTTCGTCTTTTCAAAGAAAAAGAGTAAGCGCCACGGCTTTCGGCGTTTCAAGACTTTTTCGTCTAACCGTCTAGTACATAATGCCCGTGGTCAAATGTGGTAACCTACATTTAACCTTTCGTCGGTACGCATCAAACATTAGTCCCGAACTCCAGCAACCACCGCAAAGTAGCTTACTTTTCATTTCGATTCACGTCCGTTAAAAGAAATAATGTAAACATAGCCTTTTATAATTGCGTGCAGAAATAACAAAGAAATACTGTGCTGGCGAAAACTAAACTAAAGGATAACATATTTTATCTGCCCTTGGTCGTCCTGCTAAGAATCCGCCTCGGATTCACTAAAATTTTCCACCCATGGCTTCATAAATTCGGCACAAGTTAATGTTCGTAGCGCTCATTCGGCTTAAACTTGGTTACATCATATGGGCCTAAAATTTTTTTGCATAACTTTAAACCCGGACCAAACTGAGTTAGCTTAATTGCGACTAACTCACCGACTTTATGCGCACGTGGTTTCCTCCTTCTTAAATTATACTGTTTCCGGTTTTCTTCTTGAACTTTTAGTATATGTTTTTTACAATTATCCCTTAATTCGTCTCTGTCTCTGTTAAACGCTTCGAATGCTTCTGTTTGTAGCATTTCCTTAACTAGTACATATTCCTTGTTTCTCTATATGCTGCATTGCATTTCTATCAATGTACTTAAACCATTTATTTGGATAATCCATACTTGATTTACTGAGAATTGCAATTATAATGCGATTGATTATTTCCTCTTGTCACTCCGGTAGTTATAGTAACATGCTCGATTCCTTTGTCATTGCACACATCTCTTAATACAAGTTTGAACCTTTTCCATTAATTGTGGAATGCACAATTCTGTTTTTATAACTTCTTTCATCTTTGAGAAAACGTTCCAATTTCGACCTTAGGTCATATTTCCAGTAAAGTAAAGAATTACCTGTGTATTTGGGTTTTATTAATTAAATCACTCTTCTCGTGCTTATTCCATTCTAGCGTGTTTGGTACTTTCCTTCAAATTAATCTTACTTTATGTTTCTGATTGCTTTATTCTTTCTCTCTGGGAAGTTAAATCAGTCGTTACTTACAGATACCGGTTTTTGCTAGTGATTTTATCTTGCGAATGTTATCCTTTTCCTCAGTGTTCGGATGTATAAATATGTAATGGTATAGCGGCAGGATATCGAAAAGACTCCTTTCACGTTATTATTGTTTTGCTGTCGTTCGAGCTGTAATGAAATACGGTAGATTCAGCAATTGTTCTTGAAGCTTCACTGGCAGTTAAAATCAAAATTGCTTACTTACATACGGCTGTTTGCTTTAAAGTTAATCTTTGTGAAATAAATAATATTAAATAATATTGATCTGACCGAGAGGTTATTTATTCATACGTCAATCAGCCGGTATACGATCTTCTTCGTTGGTGACCGCTACGTCTAGTAAGCAATCAGTAAAGCGCATTAAGTTTCGCATTTTTGCATAATCGGAGTTTTATTTCGCTTCCTAAATACCGTCACTGTCTTCATACCATTCATAAGCAGCTCATAATTTACTATTTCATTTTTTTTAACAATAATTACATTCGAATCACACGGCAAGGTGCGCAACTATTCAGCGATCGATGGTACCACCTGATAGGATAATTTGGTTACCTGTAGGGTTGAGCCAATTTTATTCGCAGTATCGATACCTGGACTGAGAGAATTTCCAGTACCTACTAGCTTTCTAGCCAGTGACACACAATCTCTATTACCCTATCTATTTTGTTCTTTGGTCTAACTACGCAAATCGCGCTTTTTTCCGGCTTCACTTTTCTAGTCGAGGTTTTGAAAGCAACAGGTTCGTAATTTTGTGGAAGTTTTATCTATTTTAGGGATCAGGAAATCAGAACCCGTGTAACGGTAATCTATTTCTGTTTTCTTTCACTATATCACTCTAATTTTCGGATTTTGTAAATAATTCATATCTGATCTATCTTTATTAAGAACATATCTATAATAGTCTTTCTTAATAAGGGTTTTTCTCTAAGGATTTTATATCACGAGACAGATCAATAGGAATTCGTAGACTTACGTAACTGACCCGGCGCGGACCGAGACTCTTCTGGACACTCGAGTATTTTTCCCGAGGTCGTCTCGTCCGAGTTATTAATACATGCCGCTTACATCAGCAGAGCAGGCTACCAACCAGGTTTGATCGTCGCGCAACTCTCACCGTCGTTGAGTTTCCTTTATTTTTATTATTAGTATTGAAATTTGGTAACGATATTAATTTTTTTTCTCTATTTCGGTCTTAATTTATTTGCGTAAGTCAATTCTATCCCCGGAGAATATTATTGGGCTTAATTTACAATGGGAAGCCGACGTAATCACGAAGGTATGGGGGTAGTTTGCTGGTACTACCAACATTTAACTTACGCGTAACTTTTCGGAGCGCGAGCATTGAAGATGCCAAGTGTGATCTTGGTTAACTTAATTTACTTTGGTTGTCGTCGAGTTAGGGCATAAATTTAGACACACCCCGACATTGGTTACAACCTGCTCGCTGCTTTACTGAGTGTTCCTTATACATTATTTTTAATATTATACCAATTTTCTAATTTAAATTAAAAAAAAAACGTGGCAGATTTTTACTTTATCCCTAACTTCTTCATTTTGTATATTTCTTATATCTATTTCATCTTCTTCATTAACTATTCTCATTTCCATCCAAAAATTACTTTGTTGCTTATCCAAATATCTTATCCAATAGATCGTTGCCTATAATTGCCCTGTAACTGGAACTTCCGAAGGAAATTACATGAAATGTTGACGTAACTGTTTCATCATTAATAATAACTTCTTTGTTAAAATACAATCAAGTTTCAACTTGGTTTGATCCTATGCCACGCACTTGAATTATTCCTGCAATTAATGAAATGTGTTGAAAGTTATTTTCATACACTTCTTATAGCAGAGCAGGTACGTCGCTGCCTGTATCAAATAGAGCTACGAAACAAATATCTTCAATAAATATTGCATTCTTGGGTGCAACTTCTTTGTGTGTACTCCTTTTCTCGAATTTCGATTTTCGGTGGTCTTAGTGCAGTTAGTAGCAATGTGTCCAAGTTCACTACACTTAAAACATTTTAGACCTTTTGACCTATCAGGACAAGTAGCAGATCTATGTTAACAATTAAAACAATTTTTTGATTTTTCTTGATTTGTTGTTGATATCTCCTATTATCTTTGTTGTATAACGAACATGTTGCAAAACCTCCTCTTTCGTTTCCTTTCCTCTTCGACTGGCCTTCAACCTAACTTAGATAATTTCTCGGATTATTTTTACTTTCTTTTGATTTAATTTGATCATATAATGTTATCTTCTCTGTATACCATCGATGATATATTGAATAACAATATCCGGTTCAATCATTGCTCTACTTCCAATCTCACGCATGACTAAAGCATATTCTTGTACTGTTTGTGAAGGACTTTTCTTCCGCTCCATTAATAACTTTTGAATGTATGCACTACTTACAGTAACTTTGAACTCACCTAAAAGCTTCTTTTTTAGAACAGACAAGGATTTAATACCCTTTTCTCACTGCACATATAATTTGGCTATTCCATTTAGCGATTTTTTTTTAAGTCGTTCCATCCGGTTACGTCAGTCGTGTCCTCAACATTTGAAATCCATTTTTCCACTGGATAATCCTCTTTGCCATTAAAAGGTCTCTACATCGTGGAATGTCAAAGCGAAGGCATCCGGCTCTTTTGAATTTACATGTGTAACCAAGAGGCACTCTTCGCCTCACAATTCGAGGGTGGTCATTTTTACTACCATATAAGACCTCGTGTAAAACCTCAATAGCCTTTAATTTAGCGATCGATATGTTTTGCCCTATTTTTGAAATTGTACCTAAGGTATTCATTTTTATTTATCTTTTAAAAAAATTAGCGAAAATTTCAATTAATATTTTAAACTACATTATTTCTTTTACTGGAGCGTCGATAAACTTGATCGCGTATTTTTCACCCAATATATTTATATACAAAAAACATGAACGAAGCTACTTTTTATCTTTTTCTATAACCAAACAGAAAGGGAAAAATTAAAATATGTATCATTTTACAAAATTGATACCCGGAAATTACGTTATAAACATATGCAAAAGAGCAACAATATTGGAAGTTACAGAAAAATAATAATCAAAACTACCCGTTTCTGCTTTAAAAATAAATTTTAACGACCAATATCGCTAAAACTTGTATTACATAATAAAAAACGATTTTTCATCAATAATGAAGTGTCTCCTTTCTTTAAATTAACTTTCTCTCGTTAAACAGTAAACTACACTCACACTGTACCTTCCAGGTTTTTTCTTACATAAAACACTTTGGACAGTCCTTGCTTCTATATTTACAGTCGCTGGTAATCTACGATTGGTTTCCAACACTATCAGCTGCCACCACCTTATCACCTTGAAATACTACATGAAAGCTTTGATGTATTACTTCGAAATAAAACCGTCAAAACAGAAAAATGCTTCAGCCGACGAATCAGCTAACGTTCACGTCCACGTCAAATGTCCGTTGGTTTTTTTTTAAGTTAAAAAAAAACTTTGCCACTTTGCCACTTTGGCGATTTAAATTACATCGAGGTCTTAACACTTGGGATATGAACAATAATAATTAGTCTACGATGCATCTTTCGCCTTTTTAAAGAAAAAGAGTAAGCGGCACTGCTTTTAGCGTTACCCACGAATTTTACGTCTTTTTCATCTAACCGTCTAATACCTAATGCACGTGGTCAAGTGTCGTGACCTACTTTTAACCTTTCGTCGGTAAGCATCAAAAACAAGTCCCGAACTCCAGGAACCACAGCAATAGGGCTTCCTTTTGATTTCTACTGGCGAAATATTTTTTTTCTAAGGGAGTTGGAGGTGAAATTCATTACGAACGCCCTGCGCGGTGAGCGCAGGGGAGTGTGGGACTCCCCGGAGGGTGGTGCTAGGTTTACCCCCTAAAACACCCCCAATCTACAGCATCGGCTGCTAGGACCCTTAGCTGTTGATCTCTATTGCAGATTCTAATTGTATTATCCATTTGTAACGTATTCTAAGCTTTTCTAGATTTTATTAAATATATCAACGTTCTTTAAATATGCCAACGTGTTTGTAATCTGTTCTTTTTTCAAATTGTCTTTACATAATGGAATTATTTTTTATGCTTGTGTCTGCATGTTATATGTTGGACATTCATTGAATATATGAGTGACAGTTAAAGTTACCTGACATACGTCACACTAAGAAGATGTTTGTGTATAAGGACCGTATGTCCTGCACGCAGTCTAAAGGCTCGTACCGCTTCAGGTCTAGAAAGTTGTGTAGATTCATATTTTGTTTTTACTTCTGGATCTATTTTTCGAAGCAAAGTCTGAGTTCTACTCCAAGTGTTCTGCCAGTTCTCTCTAATTTTTTCGTTGACTAATTGTCTGAACTGGTTATAGTTTCACAATCACTAATCAGTTCCATTGGTAAGTTTACTCAATTTTTTAAAGATATTCTTTGTATCTTACTGCTAAGGGACGTGTTATGCTTTTTTTGCCGGTGTATTCATCTATTTCGGAGAATAAGAAGGTATTGTTCGGATTTTTTGGATAGATTTTTACATTGATTATGTATGTTGCCATCGCTATTTTCCTTCGTAGTTTTAGTGCCTTCATTCCAGATCCGCAGTACAGACTCTGGACTGGTGTTGTGGGAAAAGCGCCCGTGCAATATCTAACTCCTATGTTGTGGACCCGATCAAGTGAACCCAGTAAACTTTTTCTTGCAGATGAGTATACAATACTGCTATAGTCAGTTTTTGAAGCAAACTTCATTAATCTGCTCCCCATTTTGTGTTTGACAAGACTTTTAGAATATTAAGTAATTGTTACAATCGGTGGTTAGCTTCTCAATATGCTTTTGCCAGGTAAGTTTACTGTCAAAAATAAGTCCTAGAAATCTGATGGTGCTCACACACTCGATGGTATTCTCTCCCAAATAAAGGACTGGGTAATAATGAGGTTTTCTGAGCCAACAAAAGTGCAGTGCATTTTGTTTTTTCTTTGGAAAATTAAAGCCAATTTTAAAACTAGATTTACCATTTATCTAAAAATACCTCAACATCTTCGATTCATCGTGATTCATCGGTTCTTTTTGAGACACCAGTAATTTAAAGGAGCACCACAAAGAAAAATATATTAAAAGTTCATGACAGAGCCTTAATACAGCAGTTGTAGTTAACCGCGACCTAGGTCTTTCGCCAATATGAGGATAAGTGATCGGAAACAATGTTCGTGTCCCTCCTTTAGCTCCTCCCTTTTCAAAGAGTATATAAGCAGGAACAGAGTACAATGCAAACCAGTTTTAGTTAAGGTCTGAAGAAGGCAACAAGATGATTGGCGTGTTGTATTTTTCAACAATTGACTCAGGAGGAATCAAGAAAATTTATAGATAGTGAAATTCTTTTTTCTACTCCA
Organism: Cylas formicarius; assembly: GCF_029955315.1. Taxonomy (NCBI): domain Eukaryota; kingdom Metazoa; phylum Arthropoda; class Insecta; order Coleoptera; family Brentidae; genus Cylas; species Cylas formicarius. The sequence goes on from NW_026844214.1 coordinate 26,589,744, forward strand.
CGTCGGTTTTATTTTTCGGAAATATTTCCCACACCTCGAATTTGACGTTTGTCAAACAGGTTAACCTATTGGTGAAACAAGATTTATTAGATTGCTTAATAGTATCTTTAGACCAAAATTATTTTGAATTTAATGGACAGATTTATATCTCTAAAGAAGGTTTGATTATGGGAAACCCACTTAGTCCTTTGTTGGCCGAGATTTTTATGGATAATTTGGAAAATATCATACTAGAACGTCCTTAAGTATAAGTTTTTTATGGTGGTATAGATACGTGGATGATGTCTTTGCTTGCTTTGTCGGAACGGACAGACAATTGAATTTTTTTTTAAATTACATTATCACAATACATAATCGTATAAAATTCACTATCGAGATTGAACAGGATAACTCTATTAATTTTTTAGACTTAACTATTACGAAAGTGCACAACAAATTAGATTTTTCAATATATCATAAACCTTCACACACGGACACAGTCATACATAACAGCTCAAATCACCCTTATACACACAAAATGGCTGCATTTAACTCTTTTATACACAGACTTCTTAATACGCCACTCTCAACAGAAAATTACAACAAAGAACTTAATTTCATTTTCATCAAGTAAAAGCCACCTCAGTTCAATTTTTGAAAGAAGTTGAAATAGGTTTCTTAGCTATTTGGTATTGTAAATTGCTTCTACGTTGCCGAATATGTTCCCAAAACATTTGGTTTTTTATCAAATGTCTGCAAAATCAGATTTTTCCCAAATTCATAAAATTAAAAACCAACAACAGAAGTCCCGTTGCAAGAAAAGCCCAGATCCAAGGCCATACGAAATGGATGCAGGAAGAACGAAGACACGAGTATAGAAAACGGGATTCAAACAACATTTATGTAAAGGTAATACATTCTGAATTGTCTCATAGATTTAATCCCATAGAATTTAACACATTTGATTATAAAGTTCGAACAGACATTTCATCTATCATTCATAAAAAGTTTATTAGACAAAAACTAAAGTTAGACAAATTAATTTCTAATTCAAAAATACCTGAAAGCAAGCCAGTTATTACAACAGCTTCAAAAACTTAACAAACACAACATTTTCTAAAAATGAAGTTGAATTTGTGGAAAAAGGTTTCAACTTTAACTTACAACACTCGTACATTAATAGAGAATTAGACTGTTTTTTTATGAACGAACAATTGAATTCTTTTTTAAATTCCATTAACTCAATACATAATTGTATAAAATCACTATAACTCTATTAATTTTTTAGACTTAACTATTACGAAAGCGCAAAACAAATTAGATTTTTCAATAAATCATACACCTTCACACACGGACACAGTCATACATAACAGCTCAAATCACCCTTATACACACAAAATGGCTGCATTTAACTCTTTTAGACACAGACTTCTTAATACGCCACTTTCAACAGAAAATTACAACAAACAACTTAATATCATTAAACAAATTGCACTGAACAACGGCTACAATCCGTCCATTATAGATAAAATTATAAATAAAAAACAGATACAGACAACAGTAAACTCTATTTATCCGAAACCTAATACAGAACACGAACAATTTAAAACAATTACATACATAGTACCTAGCGAAAAAGTTTCAAAACATTTGTCAAAATGTGGGTTAAAAATAGCTTTCAGAACTAACTACACAATAGAAAAATATTTAAAACACAATAAAACGAAATTTCCAAAATCCCAAAAATCAGGTGTCTACAGGTTGAAATGTGGATCTTGTCCTAAAATTTATATTGGACAAAAAGGTATATACTTCAAGAAACGCATTAACGAACATAAAAGAGCGTTTAAAAACAATAGTCTAGATTCTAATTATGCTACACACTTAAACACAAAAAAACACATTTTTGACGACAATTTTGATATTTTACATACAGCCACAAAAAAAAGAAAATTAAATTTATTGGAAGCCATGGAGATTAACAAAATGAGACATTCAAATGTATTGCTTAACGATCAATTAGATTTAAATACCTCTACTTTATTGAACTTAAATTCTCACAACAACAATAATGAAGGTTTTATGATCATTTTTCGGTATTTATAGTAGCAGGTAATTTGTAAATATTACATTTGATAAAGACACGGTGTTGTCGAAACAATTGTCATGTCAAAATATATAATATAAAAATAAAACTTTTAGTTCTTATTTATTTTGAATGTATTCGTGGTGTTTGGCGAAAATGTACCCAAAAATTAATGGTCGTAGAAAAAGTATTATATGCAACACGTTCGGTAAACTTTTTAAGTCACTCGTTTATTAAACTTGTGAGTCAAATGCCGTTTACAGCACTTGGTGTATAATATACTATTTGATTATAATTGTTAAATATACATAATATAAATAAATAATTATTGTGCCGATAATAGAATTTAGACTATTATTATTATAGTTTGTCGAAAAATGTTGAGTAGCTGAGATCAAGATCTTTGTCAATTAAGATAAAAACATGTAAGTGTATTAGGTTGTAATGGTATTAATTAATCGTAAGCACCCTTAATCGGTGGGTACCTAATGATGCGCAGCTGGATCAGAAATGAATTGTTATAGAGGTGCGTTCTTAGATGCCAGTGTCCTGTTACCATTACTACCAGCGTTTTCAGTCGCCCGCGACTGAGACTGACAGCCCACTTTCGATCCTGAAACGTAGAACGCAATTAGAACCCTGGATAGCCTCAGTCCCAACAGAGTCTTCTCCCAGTGCGGAGCGAACTGCCTAACGAGCCATTTATTCAGCTCACTCTTTAACACGCTGTCTGCTGTGTGTGTTTTTTGACAGTCAAGTAGCAATCTCGAGCTCACTTTCTGAACCCTGTTTCTCTTCATAGAAATAGCGCCTTGGTTCCCACCTGTGTTTTTAAAAGTAATTTTCGAAAATAACCGGCCCCTCGGACAACAGTTAACAGACCGCCCAGCGTACCTGATGTCAACCCATATTTTATCACTCGTAGGTGGCTCGTTAATTTATTTATGCTTCTGGGATGTCGTTAGCGTGCGCTTTCACGCAGGGGGCGGCGACAGATTCGCAATGAAAAATGAAATGCGAAATGAATGAACGAAAGTGATTGCTTTATTTTTTCAAAGGAACTGTAAAACTTAAAGGTAGGAAGGTAGGATTCCTCCTGCTCCATACAAATTCCATACAGATAGATAAATAGATAGAGATAGATAGTTTATTGACTACTTTACAATATCATTGTTTACAGCAGGTCATACAAAGGTAAAAAAAATGAATTGAATATATGTAAGTAGATGCTAATATAAAATTATATATAACGTCATAATATACTAAATCCAGATATACAATGTATATAAATTCACAATAACAGGACAACAAATAAAAAACTTAAATTATATGTATATAGCACAGAACAATCATTAAAATACAATCAATGCACAACGCCCCGCAACACGTCATTACCGATGTTGTCTTCAAAAAAATTCACCAACGCTAGAATAGCCCTTACTTAGAAAACTTCTAATTTTATATTCAAAATGTTTTTCGTTTAAAAGTTTAAAAGATTTTGGCAATGCGTTATAAAGCTTTATATAAGGAGAGTTTTGTTTTGATTTCTGCAACCTGTATCTCGGAAGCACAAGATTATTTGCACTTCGAGTGTCATACCTATGAGAATCAGAACCCCTCGGCAAACTATCGGTCTTGGAGGGTATCTCAAGAACACTTTGAAATATAAATATACATAGAACCGTCATTATTTTATGTTTAATAAACAATGGCTTACAATGTTAGTTAAAATTTGAATTTGTAATTATCCGTAGTGCCTCCTTTTGCATCCTAAATATTTTAATGGCATAAGATGAGGTACCCCGCAGTATGGTGGCATAGTTTATACGCGAGTGAAATAGACCAAAGTAAGTTGACTTCAATACATCAAAACTAACCATTCTGCGAAGTTGACGCAAAAGAAAATGAATATTTGAAAGGTTTTTACTTAGCTCGCCAATGTGTTCTGACCAATTCAGAGTGTCATCCAAGGTAACGAACAGAATCTTGCATCCCCTGCCACATGTCAACTTACTGCTACTAAACACTAATAAATTCTCCGTTTTAGCTTCATTAAGTTGTAGATTATTTGATGAAAACCATGCTTTGGCCTTAGATAAAGTATATGTTTCAATATTACTCAGGGTAGTGATGTTCCTGTTTGAATTAATAAACGTTGTGTCGTCAGCAAACAGCACAATCTCAGTATCATGTACCATGTACTGCCAAATATCATTTATGTATATAATAAAAAGGAGGGGTCCCAGAACGGAGCCCTGGGGTACTCCAAACTCAACGCAAGCCAAATCAAACTTATTGTTCTTTACGCCCGTTGTCTATCTGTTAAATAGGACTTAAAAAGTTTGAGTGGAACACCACGCACTCCATAAAATTCAAGCTTGCTCAATAGAATCTGATGACAAACACAGTCGAAAGCCTTTGAGAGGTCGCACTGTGAAATCATTAAGTGTTCTCCCCTTTTCAGACCCCCGACTATGTCTTCGACCACCCTCATTAAAGCTCTGGTTGTGTGTGTGTGTGTGTCTTGCTTCTGAAACCAAATTGGGAAGAGTCAAGTAATTGATTTACTTCAACAAATTTATATAGCCTCTGTTTTAACAGGATTTCAAAAACTTTAGAGAAAACAACAATGATAGAGATAGGACGATAATTATCGACCATCTGATGGTCTCCGTTTTTAAATATTGGCGTTACTTTAGAAATTTTAAAAATACTTGGGAATATTCCTTCAGTAAAACAACGATTTATCAAACTAGTCAAAGGTTTCACCAAAATATTCGCGGTCTCCTTGAGTATTCTGCTATTCAAGTCAAATGCATCAAGCGCTGATGAATTCTTTAAGTTCATTATCGTTGATAAAACTTCTTCAGGGGTCGTAGGGAACAAGTAAAAAGAACAATCTGGTGCCCTTAAACCCTTTAAAAAACAAGAGCTGCCCAATGTTGAATTTGGAAGATTTTTTATGATATTATTTGCAATTCCACTAAAATACTTATTAAAATGACCTGGTAATAAAGTTGCCCCAACACAGTGCCTATCTCGATTATTTCTGTTTAGTTCGAAATTAACTAATCGACAGCTATTCTTAACTCTGTTTTTTTAATTTAATGGAAAACTATCATACGCAGCTCTTTTGGCAGATTCCAAGGATTTTTTATAATTGTTTTTCAACTTTCTAAAAAGAGGTGGCTCTCCAGATTTACACTTTCTCAGATGAAAGCTACTTAAAGTATTAACATTATAAGTATTAACCAACCACGCTGCTTTAGTTTCAATGTTTTGGGAATAGAACCGCTCCGAATCAGGTTCAAGCAGTGATGTTCTAAACTTTATGAAACCCACCCTAGTAAAGCGTCTTCTCCAAACCTCTGGTTCTTTCGCCCCTGCTCTGCCATAGATGAGGAACTGTCCTTTGTGGTCAGACAAACAGGGATCGACCACACCTGCCGATCCACTAGCAATCTCCAAATTAGTTATAATGTTATCAATACATGTTGAGACCCAGGCGTTACCCTAGTGCACTCCGAGATTGTTACTGTCAAACCAAAAGAGTCCAGTAACAAAAGAAATGAACTGAGTCTTTGTGAATGAGTATTAAAATTTAGATTAAAATCACCCAGTAGGGCAATATTTTGCTGCTTTTCGAGGGCATCACACAAAATGAGCTCCAAGCTATCTAAAAACTCGTGAAAATTACCGGAAGACCGATAACATGTTATAACAATAACTTTAATCGAACACAATTAAACTGCACAAAACTCAGATACAAATTCTTGGTTATATTTACTTAAGCACACTGGCTTGCATGTTATATCATTTTTAACAAATATACGAACACCACCATGTCTACCAATCTCCCTACAAAATAATCAGCAAGATGATATCCATGAATGTTTGCATTCTTTATATTAGATTCAGAAAGCCAGTGCTCTGATATGCAAAATATGCTTACCTTGAATTTGGTTAAAAAAATATTAATTTGATCGACCTTGTTGCTAAGGTACTGCACATTGATATGAAATAAGCTGATAATGTTATTGACGTCAATAATCTTCTCAAAACTATTACAGGATTTTTGAGACTGTCTCACACCTATTAACGCACACGCCTCTTGGCCAGATGGTGGGATTCATTGCATTTTGAAGGTTTATCTTCACTCACGGTGACCTTAAAACTTGAATAATAACTAGGATACTTTGATGCAATTTGCTCACATACAGCTTCTGGAAATATTTGCCTTAAATATGTTGACAGATTTTCGACTGTAGTCTGAGGATGAAGCTCCACCCCTTTCAATCCTGGAGGGATATTTTGGTCCATAGTACCAATCACCACAGCTGATCTTAGTTTTTGACCTACCCTCTTCTTGTAAGTCACCTCCTTGAAACTATCATTATTGGAACTTGCTATTTTAGCCATTGAAATCGCTTCCGATACGCTCTTTTTCGTAACGTGTTCCTTGTTTTTCGCATCCTTTTCTTTTCCACTCTTAGTGATAGCCCGTTCACTTAGATCATTTTCGCTTTGTTTGTGTTTGTGTTGTTTTGTTTTTGAGATTGATGTGTCAGATTTCGGTTCGATGAGTTCGGCAGCAAACTCTATCAGTTCCGTCGCGCACTTCGTTATATTAGCTTGGTTCACTACTACCGATATGCCGACAGAGGACTGCGGAACCACAGGAACCTTTAAACTGTCCTGCCTATTGTCATGATCTCTGTTTGGGTTTCTTCGGAGTGTAGTGGTATCACCTGAAGATGGCGTATTTGATTCCCAATCCTGCAGTCGTTGAGATAACCTTTCAATGTGATTTTCCATAAAAACGAGTCTTTGTTTTAAAAATACATTGGTATCTTGCAATCTTACGATAAAGGCGTCTTTGTCATCTATTATTCTTTTAAGTAGTTCAATCTTTTCGTTAAAATTTGCGTCCGTTATTGTATCAGCACTGTTAAAACTTTCATTAGGTTCGCCATCTCTCGCATAGCTCGCACTGTTCCTTTCTGTCACTTAATACGATTGTTTTACAACAATTTACCAGTTCGTCACTAACTTTCTCAATTCCACGAATGTATATAACACATCCTCGGTGTGTGAGTCCACCACATAATTTACCTTTACAATATGTAAAGGGTTGGGGGAAGCTGGTTGTAAATCACCCTCAAAACTTAAACGGGGAAGAGCGGCAAGAAAACGGTAGGACATACAACACCCGAAACGGTTAATCACCCACCTTGATGGTTTCCGGCGTCGTCGTCTGCCCGGCCGGGTCTTCTTAGGGGTATTTTCTGGAGGGTTGGAGGTGGTAAGGACCACAACACAGCGCGGGGTTCTCGCGAACCGGTCACAGAAGAGAGCTTGTTTTTTCGTAGGTCGCACTACGGACGCTCACGCAAGTCTATCTTTTGGCCCGGCTTAACCAAAGTTGGGTATGGTGGGGGTGTTGTATACACAGCGTGAAAATAAAAAGTCCACTCAAAGGAAAAAAATTATGAAGTTACCGAAAAATGTTATTCAACCCTTAACATTCCGGCCTCCCAAAAATACCCAATTTTTCCCATAAACTTATCCTATATACTATATACTATAGTGCCCCTTGAACAGGTTAACAGTTAGGGACAAAAGATAATTTAACCAAAGGTCGATCGAAAGTACCTTTGGCCGTATGCACTTGCACAACGCGAATTTCCATGTCAGAACTGGGGTACAAGCGCGTGATGCGGCCCAAACGCCACTTTAACGGGGGGAGGTTCTCGTCTTTAAATAAAACCAACTGACCGGGGGTTAGTCGTGGTGTTCCACTTGTGCCGTTGCTGCAGCTGGTGGAGGTATTCCCGATGCCATCTGTCGCAGAAATGCTGATGCAACTACTGCACGAGCTGCCAACGAGTGAGTCTGTTAGTGTTCAGATTACCACATAATTCATACACTTTAATCCCGAAAGTTTTTACACTTTTTACTGTTGGCGCACGCTAACGTCACGTTACCAGTTGTCGCCATCGTCACTACTACATAAAACCGAAACTGCCCACACTTCTTTGTGAATAGCCACACTCCACACACTCAAATATCACTTAAACGATCAAAAAAAACAACATTCTTCCTATCTAAGGTCCTTGCCGTTTTGACTTTATTTTCAAATTTTTTTTTGCCATATTATCGATATTTTTACTTCCTACATCACAACTTTCAGAGAGTGATGGAGATTTCAACACTTGGTTGGTGTAAATAATTTTAAAAATTCAAAAGAGTATACTGATTTGCCGAACAAAAATTCTGCGGGATTAAGCACAATAACCTTATATTTTGTTCACTTAAGTGATAATTGAAGATTTGCATAATTCTTTCAGCTTGTCTGTTAGCCCCTAGTAGTGACATGAGCAATAAAACGCAATTTCAGACTGAATTTTTCTACAAAATAGTAATTCACTGCAACCAAAACACTTACACAACTGATACCAGAAAGATCATCAAACAAATTATAATATTTTTTAAACAACAAACAAACAAGTTAAAGAACATATAACAATATAAATTTGATAAATGTATCGATGATTACAGAGACGTATTCTTTGGTATCATTTTTGCCACTTAATTTAATGGGAATGCCAATGCGAATTGTGTACCTGAGTTGAAAAACTTTTGTCGTCCAAAACAAACAATTAACAAAACATTTTCTCACTTGCATTAATAACACATAAACACATAACCAATAACGTGTATAAATTTTCTATAAATTTTTGTCCCAATACCGAATGTCATTAATGAGATAAAATAAGAAAATTATTTCTTTCCATTTTACTGAAAATAATATTGTTTGGAATCATATGTTTTTTGTTTCATTGAGAACAGTCTTTCTGTAGTTCGATATTTTGAATCACGTTAAGTGGTTTAAAATTTATGTGGTGCCATAATCGTTGGAATAAAAAAGATAGACAACCAGTTCCCTTTATATTTGCTGTAAGATATTACCAAAATTAACATTTTTTCCAAAGTACGACATTTAGTTACCAACTGAAGCATAGATCATTTGCACCAAGAACGAACAGCGATATCCAATTCGATTAAATCTTTCTTCTAAAAATAGAGACTTCTGACTCCCAACTCTTAACAACAATCAAACATTTTCTTATTGCATCTTCAATAACGATTACTTCCCCTCAAAGTGGTCAAAGTGTTGATATTTACATGCAATATTTTCTTTCAGAAGAAACCAATCTGAATCCGTGCTAAGTAAAAAGGAAAGATCTCACCAAATTGAGGCTTCAAAGGACCAGGAAGACTGTTCTTAGCTTTTCGCCCGCAGATGGAGCGAAACATGGAATAGCCACATTTTAAACTATTTTAATATAAAACTGCCTTATGCCCACCACTTAAGCGTCCATCAAATTTCGAAGGCCGTTTTTAAAAATTTTTAGTACTACAAAGAATAGCGCTACGATCCAGTAAAACGGGGGGAGGGAAATAGAGTCAATCGTCACCCTTGGAACATAGTGCAAAACAAAACAGCAAAAATTTTAAAAGTGAGTGTTTGCGGTTAGTGTCCTATTAGACGTTTACGAAGAATGACTTACTTACAGTAAAAATTCTGAAAAGTTGATTACTTAGGTATGCCAATATGCGATACCTTTCTAAAATATTTCTGGGCGTGCGGTGTTGCCAGATATACTCGTAACGTGTATTAACTTTCGTTTTTTAAATGGACCGCTCTGTATATTATTAAATTTTTAGATTCTGCGTCAGATTCTAGAACTTTTGTATGTAACATGCGTCATACCTATCTTGAACATTTTGCAGAAGTAAAAAATACTTTTCAAGAAATTTGGCAACAAACAAACCGATACAGAGCATTCATAAGATAAGGCCCAAATAGCAAGATATAAAAATCCACGTTACGTGGGAATTTTAAATGGAACTTCGAAACCATTTATCTTGTAATGTTCAGTTTAAAATAAAGGTGTGTCTTAAAAAAATTGTTACGTTCGAAGAGAGTTGTTTTTAAAAAACAAAATACCACGGCCACTAATATAACACTGGCCTAGTCGTGCGGATTTTGAAAAGAGTGGAAATTGAAAGAAAATTTTCAACTCATGTGAATGGGCAGTTCATCAAAAGAAGAATCAAAACTCCAGTAAATTCAAAAAAGGAGCCAGAGATCACAGAAGTTGTGAATAGAAAGTTGTGAAGAAAAAGAAGAGAAAAAAATTGAGAACACAACCGCTACGACGGACGGAACAAGCAAGATACGGATTAGGTGGAACCCCTGATATCAAAAACGCTAACCAGTCTAAGTCTAGTCTAAGTCTAAGTCTAGTCGCGGTCAACTCACAAATTCAACGAATCAACAATTGTTACTGTAAGTACAATTTGAATCATCTCGTTTAAAGTTTTATTTGTTATTATTAAAATTCGTGAGCCAAAGTAAGAATACTGAACCAACAACTTCTCAAGAACAAATCCCATTAATTGAACAAGAATTTGAACCTCACACGCTCTCAGAATTTTTATCAATTCCACCAATAAATTTAAATACTTTCATAAGTGCCTATCAAATGTGTACAATTGACTAACGTCCTTTGTTAGTTATTAAAATAAAAAATCATTTACGTGGTCACAATTAATTTATTGCCGAGATTTAAATTCGTGGTAAGAAATTTTAAGTTCATTTTGCCGATCAGAGAGATTTAAGTTCATCATCTTATGATTTGCAAAGATTATGTCAACTGCCCCTCGGGGGAGCCTGTAACCCCTAGAGGGCGCGTCCCCAGGTGGCGGATAGGGGGATGCCCGACCCGGTTCACCGGTGGGTAGGAGGGAAATAAAATACCTCCCGCGGACCAACAGGCACTTGCCAAACCGTCTGGCCAGCGTGGCAAGTTAAGGCTAGATACCCCTTATGGAATGTCGAACTCAAAAACAAGTGTATCCCAGGCGAGTAGAGATAATATCTCAGAATCTCGCACTGTGAAAACAGTCAGCCTCACGGATTCTGGGAGAGGCAAAAGTTCGATGATATCAAAAACAAGGAAAGACAGAGAGCGCATCAAGACAAAAACCCTATACGTGTCCACTTTTAACGTAAGAACCCTATCCACAGATGACAAATTAATTGAGTTTGAGGAAGAGCTGAAAGGTGTTAACTGGCATATAATTGGACTATCCGAAGTGAGAAGGTGTGGAGAAAGTTGCACAACACTGCAAAATGGACACACTCTCTACCACAGAGGCAACCAGACAAACAAGATTAATGGAGTGGGATTTCTCGTAAACAAAAACATAGTAAACAACATTATAGAATATAAAAGTATATCTGAGAGGGTGATATCGATAGATCTAAGAGTAAACAAAAGATACACATGTAAAATAATACAAGTATACGCCCCGACAACAGAACATGAAGATGAGGAAGTAGAAGAATTCTACGAGGAAATCAATCAGGTTTTGAATAACAACACGGCTCACTATGTTCTTATGATGGGTGACTTCAATGCAAAAATTGGAATAAGATCAGACCCACAAGAAAAAGGAGTAGGAGCATTCGGATCGGGAACACGTAATGAAAGAGGAAAACTTCTACTGAATTACGTTAAAGAAAACAACCTCCATATCATGAACACCTACTTTAAGAAGAAAGAAAGCCGGCGGTGGACTTGGAAAAGCCCAAACGGATTAATCAAAAACGAAATAGACTTCTTAATAAGTAACAACAAAAACATAGTACTAGATACAAGTGTAGTAAACTCCGTTAAAATGGGAAGTGACCACCGTATGGTCAGATCTAAGATATACTTCGATACAAAAATAGAACGATACAAATTGATCTCAAAGGGACCCAAAGGTATCAACACAGAGGAACTCAGAGTAAAACAGGAGCAATACCAACGTCAACTAGAAAATTGTATCGATCGAAATATGCTACACACCCAGTCTATTAATATGCTAAACAACGAGATCTCAAAGCAAATCCAAGAAATAGCACATAACGTGGCAGGAAATAAGAAAAAGAAAAAACTTCAGCTTTGCCAACAAACTCTGGATCTAATCAAAAAACGCAAGACGATAAACCAAGATATTACATTGAATCATATAGAAGTCACGGAACTAAACAAGACAATAAGAAAGAAAATCCGACTCGAAACAAGGAATTATAAGAACCAGCAAGTTAGACAGACGCTAGAGGAGAGAAAAAGTTTGAAAGTACTGCAAAGGGAATTTAAGAACAGGACCCACATCACAAAGCTTGTAAATGAGAACAACATCGAATGTACCAGGATGGAAGAATTAAAAGAATTAACTGAGGCATTTTATCGATCGCTATACGAAAGCAAAGCCAAACCACCACTAGAAACATCTTCTAAAGAACGACAGAAGGTAATGAATGTAGGCTCAGAAGAAATCCCAGACATAACAAGTGAGGAAATTGAGAGAACCATGTCCAAAATGCCAAAAGGAAGAACAGCGGGAGGGGATGGTATAGTATTGGAAATGCTGATCTATGGAGGAGAAATAGTTCTGGACATTTTAAAAATATTATACAATAAATGCCTGCTGGAGTGCGACGTCCCCGCAGACTGGAAGAACGCCCTAGTAGTTTTGCTCTTCAAAAAAGGCGATAAAACTAAATTAAGCAATTACAGACCAATCAGCCTGTTGTCTGTCATGTATAAAGTATTTATAAAAATAATAACAGAAAGATTGACCAACAAACTTGACAGTTACCAGCCTAAAGAGCAAGCCGGATTTAGAAGAGGTTTCAGCACACTAGATCATCTGCAAGTAGTAAGAACAGTTATAGAAAAGACAAATGAATACAATATCCCAATCTGGGTCGCTTTTATTGACTATGAAAAAGCTTTTGACTCTGTAGAGATATGGGCTGTATTGAAGGCATTAAGCAACAGCAGAGTCGACTATCGATGCACAACCTTAATCCAAAATATATATAGCAACGCAACCCTCCAAGTTATGTTGAAAGATTTCACAGATAAGATTGATATAGGCAGAGGAGTTAGACAAGGAGAGTCCATCTCACCGAAGCTGTTCACGCTTGCGTTGGAGGATATGTTCAAGAATATCGGATGGGAAACTAAGGGCATTAAAATAAATGGAGAATACTTAAGTCACCTACGGTTTGCTGACGATATTGTTCTCTTCGCGGATAATCAACAAGATTTGCAAGACATGCTATTGGAACTAGATCAAAACTCTAAAAAGATAGGCCTCAAGATGAATATAGGAAAAACCAAATATATGACGAACGATAATATCACACAAGAAACGAGAATCGAAATAGATAACAAAAAAATAGAACACACAGAATCCTATGTTTATCTAGGTCAGAAAATAGAAGTTTCAAAAAACAACTTAAAAGCAGAACTACCGCGAAGGATATCGTTGGCATGGACAGCCTTTGGAAGACTCAGAGAGGTTTTTTGTTCAGGCCTCCCAAACACCCTCAAAGCGCAAATCTTCGATCAATATGTACTTCCAACACTAACATACGGTACAGAAACATGGGCAATTAATAAAGAAATCATTTGCAAGCTACAAACAACACAACGAGCTATGGAAAGGAGGATGATAGGTGTAACCCTCCGGGACCGAATAAACAATAATATAATCCGGGAAAGATCAAAAGTGACAGATGTCATAGAGAGATTATGTAGACTGCGATGGAGCTGGGCAGGACATATAGCCAGGAGCAAAGATGATCGTTGGACACGCAGAGTGATGGAGTGGAGACCATGGAGCAGTAAGAGGAGCAGAGGACGCCCCCAGACTAGGTGGACAGATGATATAAAGAGACTGGTGGGAGACAATTGGATGTGGCATGCGCAGGATAGAAAGGAGTGGCAATGCTTAGGGGAGGCGTACGTCCGACGATGGATGGATAGCTGAGGATGATGATGATGATGATGATGATGTCAACTGCCAAACGAAAACGCGATAACTCTTGTAGCTTGTTTACAAACACACCGTGTAAAGTTAATTTCAGCAATTAATAAACAAAGTTTAACTACTCAACAAACAATAGCCTAAATTTCATTAATTAAATCGATGGCATTAAATACTTTATTAATCGGTCTAAATTCTGACTTAGCAAAAAAGTACGCGCAAACAATCCCACTACATTGTTCTCAACGTGGAAATCGTATGCAAAATGATCGCTCAAATTAAGCGAGACAATCAGAAAGTCAAAATGTTCAAAACCAATATAATTTTTGTATAAAAATGTTTACAGTTTGGACATGCAATTCCAAAGGAATTATTCTCAAAAAAATGTTCAAAGAACAAATTATACGCTAAATTTTAACAAGCAAACAAACAATTTTCAACAAAAACAAGCATGGCAACCAAACCCGTTTCAACAAAACAGAATGGTCACACCGAAAAACCAACAAATTTTTCGAAAAGCTCATCATTATGTAAAAGAAAATGAAAATGATCAAGAAATTGAAAATGAAAGTCAAAATAAAAATTTCGTTTAGAAGCCTCTAGGACATTTCAATCGAACATTTCCAAGAAATGAAATTTTAATCAAAAAGAAAAAACCTGAAGAAATGCTTTTCAATTCATCTTGTTTCAGTATTGAAAGTGCGGAAGGACTACATTATATTTATAACGAATCAAAACAACTCAGATTTTTAATCGATTCAGGTGCAGGAATTTCAATTTTAAATCCAAATCTTTATGACAATATTCCAAACATCCAACAGGAACACCTTTATATTAAAGGAATAACAAAGACGAGAATTCATGTAACAAAATCAGTTTTAAATTATGTTAAACCAAATGATCCAATGAAAGTTTATTTTCATGATTTATATTATTTTTGATGGAATATTAAGATTAGATTTTCTCGAAAATTATTATTGTCAGATCGATTTTATAAATAATGAATTGATTACAAATTTCAAAAGAGTTCCAATGTATCGTGTAACAAAAAACTATGGTCAAAAAGAACCACCAATAAACAAAATAACAATTGCACGCCGATGTGAAAAAAAAAACTCAAAAGTGATAAAATAAAAACACTGATGCAATTTTGCCAGCGGACAGAAACAATGATTTTTTCATTCCAAACGAACACGTTATTTTTCTATTTTAAATAGAGATTTAAGTACAGTACCATTACCAAACTCAAATTTAGAATTATCACACAAATATCAATCAATTGATAAGGAAAAGGAGATTAAAAAACAAAAATGCAACCTGACAAATGTGAATTTTTGAGAAAGGAAGTTGCATATCTTGTTCACTTAATTACAAAAGATGATATCAAACCCAATCCAGATAAAGTTAAAGGAGTCATTGACTTTCCAGTTCCCAAATTTTCAGGATTAGCAGGATATTATCGAAAATGTATCCCTAATTTTGCAAAAATATCAACACCTTTAAATCGTTTATTACAAAAAGAAATACCATTTAGTTTCAAGAAGACAACCTTTGGCTAATTTTAAACAAGCTTTATCCAATTTTGCAATATACTAATTTTGAAAAACCATTTATTCTCACGACAGATACAAGCTCATTCGCTATAGGATCTGTATTATCACAAGGTCAAATAGGTAGAGATTTACCAATAGCTTATGCTTCGAGAACATTGCTCTCAGCCTAAATCAATTATTTAACTATTGAAAGGAATTACTAGCGATCAGATGCCAATAAATATCCATCATAAATATTGTGTAAAAAGTAATCTGCACCGCGGAATAAATGAAACAATTAGACGAATCAAAGAAAAATACACATGGCGATAATCAAGATTTTTATTTACATGAAAACGATACTGAGTGACACTTTTCTCTCTTTTCAGAGACATTTCCGTTATTACGTCAATGGAAGCACAATACAAATTGCAACCAATAAAAAAGAGTTTATTATGAACCAAATTATCACCTTATCGTTTCCAACGATAAATGGACGCTTCTTGTATATGAAGATACTAAACAATTGAAAAACGCATTTGAAAATAGGATTAAAATATTTTAGTTTAGTAACAGCTTCAAATAATCGAATGTATGCAATCACATATTTTATTCCTAAACCAATTATCAAATACTTTAGAAACTAAGTATTCAAAAATAGAATTTAATGTCCCTATTAGATATAAGCGATACACGAGAAATAAACGTGGCTTAATAAATTCTTTAGGATAATATAAAATTTATACGCTTCTGATGGAGAATATTATAATGAATGCATTAATAAAATCGAAAAAGATGAATATCAATTTGAAGAGTTAATGAAAAAACAAATATCAGTAACACTATCAGTTATAAAGAATTTTAATGACAACATAAGAAAACTACAAATTGATGAAGAAACTTTTAATGAAGATATTAAAGAAATTGAAGAATCAATTTACCATGGCTTACTTATTTCTCAATTGTATTAATCATATGCTTAATTATTTTATTTTGTTATTTTAAATGTAAAAATCATAAAAGACGATTAGCTATTGGAAGTTCAAATCAGCCGCTGCTACCACAACCTCCAAGAAACGAAGAGAATATTCTACGAAAATTACAAAGAATTCTTCTAAAAAGTAGATGAAGTATTAGTATTAAGAAGCAATGGAAGATGAAGAAAACGCCGCTTTGCATCCAATCAAAAATTTATTATAATCATAGTTTTGCTTTAAAAGTTATTGTATTGGTGAAGCAACAACTTTTTTTTGCAAAAGGGGAGCTATTCGATCTGTTTGTTTACAACTATCTCAATGTTAGGAAAAGTTTATTGTTCAACCTCAAAGTTCTAGAACTTTTATACGACCACGGATCAGCTAACGTATAAAATACCTGGTACGACACAAGAACGACGGATTTTGTTTGAGTTTGTTGTTAGACTTCGAAACCATTTGCTATGTAATTGTTCAGTTGAAAATCAAGTAGTGTCTTAATAATGTCTGTTATGTTCGAACGGAGTTTTTTTAAAAACAAAACAACTCTGCCACGAATATAACATATATTTGCACTAGTTTCCAAGTTATAAGCAAAAACCCAAATTATTGCTATTAAAGCGATTTAAAGTAATCACATTTTATTTGAGTAGCAGGATTTAACCTGTCATGGTGACGTTTTTTGTAAACAAATTTGTCTTTGAAATAAATAAGCTTAATATTTCGATATTAGCGTGTTCAAATGAGTAATTGTAACAGTGAACTGCAAGGGAATACATATGCCAACAAAAATTTAATATTCATAGAAACTATTGCACACAAAACTAATGTTAAAGACTAATAAACGGTTTTAAATTAATTTTAATTACATACAATCCGATATTATGTTCGAAACGACCTCCATTTGCTCTAAGACATCCATATATTGACATCATAATATTGGGAACTGCAGCCCTTAAATTTCTTTTGGATCAAGTCGTTGAAAAGACTGTCTAACACGGCGTTCCAAATCCTCTATTGTTCCAACTGCAGATTTATACACTTTTTCTTTAACAGCGCCCCAAAGGCCGGAGCTCCATCAAATTGTGTAAAATATCTGTAACTACTGTTTGTAAAATATCCAGATATTATTCCCCATTCAAATTCTCGTTGTAGATACGAAAAGTTATTTTATTTTCCATCATCAAACAAAACACGTTGAAACTAAATGTTCTCGTACAAATTTTGGATTTTCTTATGACCAAAAATTTTGACTTGTCGGTCGAAATTATTCTTTTCAAGAAATCTCGATCTTCTTCTAAGCAATATCATTTCACATAACTCTACGCGCAATGATGAATCTCGAGAGAGAAGAGATTGTTGAATGGACGAATAAGATATGCCTAAATCATCTTTAGCGCTCGGAATGGACGCATGTGAAAATGCGTGAAAATATGCTAAAACATTGATTTCATTTTCTTCTGAATGTGTAAGAGGTTTTGGAAGTTCTCTTTTTCGTAGGTTTCGAAAATTTGCTATAATTCCTTTAAACTTTTTCTGATATATTGATGGCAAATGCGACAATTGTTCATTAAATCTTTTGCATGCACTTGAAAAAATTCTTTCACACTCACCATAAATGTAGAACAAATTGAAAATATCTTCGTTCGCATAATAATGTGCCATCTTGCTTTCTCAAAATCGGTGAAAATAGTTTGATGCTTTTAGATGGAAAATTAATTGTTTATTTAACAACCAATATAAATTATGGGATATCACTGATTCTATTTCGTCAGTTTGGTGTTCCGAATTTTGGTCAGAAAACGTGTCCGTGTCTTAGGTGATCTAGACAACAGAAGTGAGTTCTACCTTAAATATATTCCTCCCATTAGCATTTCGACACGGCAGTAATATCTTTCTATCTTTAGGCGTTTTTTTTGTCTCCCTCTTTATGAGAGTACTCCGATTGAGATTGTTGCGACCTAGGAAACCATCTTGCTTTGCTCACTGTCATCCCCAACGTTGTACTGTACCCGGTTAGCGACGGTTCGCCACAAATTCCCTCAACGAGCCCGTAGGTTCAGTTTCCAGGGGTTGAAGTGGCATCAGCCCCACGCGACCAAGGATAAGTACCCCCTAGGGGAATAAAAACCAGTTTGCGAATCGTTCTTATACTTACTATGCACTCGGTGTAGATAAATTTTATAAGGAAATTCAAATCGGATTGGTGCTGGTTGGTGACAAATTATGATCAAACCGCGCCAATAACATGCAACATAGTATACACAGTGCAGTTTTAGCGTAAAGCGGGTTGCCGAATAAATCCGGATTTAGATTTCGATCGTCGCAAAATACAATTCCAAATATATTAATGCGAAATGATACATTTCACGTTTGCGGTGTGAATTTGGGGAATGTCTACCGGCCTTCTTTTACTCGTATTTTGTTTTTTCTGTTCCCCATTCTAAAATACGCGATTTTCCGGTGATCAGTTTAGTTTTGTTGTAGTAGTGACGCCATCTAGGGGTGACTTTTAAGATTTATATTATCGATAAGGAAGTTTTGGGCGAGGAAAAAAAATGCTTCGTGTAGATTACGTATGTTACTTTCCCTTGATTGAAACAAATTTTAAGTAGGTACTATTTAATAATTAATTAATTACTTAATTATTAATTCTAATGTTTTCTATAGTAGCTAAGATGGTACTTTTTGTGTTTTAGAAAACTTTATAAACACAGAAATAGTCGAAATCAGTTACATTAAAACTGACTAAAATCTAAATGGTTTTCTAAACAAAAATTTTCATGCGGCGAAATATATTTGTCGGCGGAAATATAAATACCGAGTTAGTAAAAAGTACCGCAACGTTTAAATATCTTCAAAACTGCCAAAGCTGGAACGATGAAATTCAATACCTAAGGATTCTCAGATTTTTTATTTTTTATTAATTTTTATTAACAGTCGTGAATCCGACAACACTGCTCTTTGAATTCTGATTGTTAAAAAACTCCAGGTATTGAATTTTATCGTTCCAGCTTTGGCGGTTTTGGAGATATTTAAGTGTTCCGGTGCTTTTTACTGAAAAAGTAGTCTTGCCATAGCTCCGTAATTAATAAAAACAAAATGTTGAAATCATGAAACTTTACTATATTCGGCATGCGCAATTCATTGCAATAAAAATAAATACGACAATCTGTGTTATTCGCGAAAATGTACCCAAAATCTAACGATCGTAGAAAGATACTATGCAACACGTTCCGTAAACTTTTCAAGTCACTCGTTTATTAAACACTCGCTCCGCTCGTGTCAAATAAACTCGTGAGTCAAATGCCGTTTACCACACTTGCTGCATAATATACTATTAAGCAATCCCTGTTTTTATTCTCTAGAAAACTGCATTAAAATATATATTTTTTTTTGTTTTTGGAGGAAAATCAGTAACGTTTACAAATATGTTTAAAATTAACAAAATAGTTTTGGTTAGTTTTTGTTTTAATTTAGTTCCATTAAAGTAAAACAAACTGAAGTTTTGATTAGTTTGAATTCTAAAATAGTATTTTGATTTTAATGTAATTGCATTCAAACTGGAATTAAAACTAACTACAACTAAACAAAATGATTCATTTCCACATGAAACTTTTTATTTTATGATTGTAAAGGATTCTAAAAGTCAAATATATTTTTTTTAGATAACTGTTATCGGCTTAGTAGCGTCTCCTCAAAAGCTATCATAAATATATTTGCGATGACTGGTGATAATGTTCAAGCAGTTTGCAATTAAGATGAGAAGATTTAATTTCAGATTCTCGGATTTTAATATATCTAATATTTTGTCACGGATTCTAATTGGTAAAAAGCTTTAACGTCATATTTAAAGCTGCATTCCCTAGGACCTATTTTAAGTTGACGATAGGATCCGTTTGTAAAAATATGTTGAATTTTTCTTGTGTTCATGGCTACCGACTTCCTTTATCTGCTTTTAAAATTATTATTATGGATTTTTGCAGTTTCAAATCGAAGTTCGTTATCTGCTGTGTTTAGGATAAACTCTACATTTAACATGATTTCCTCCTTTACAGTACTGTAAACACTCGCCTACTTCTCATGCGTTAAATTAAACCAATATATTTATAAATGCGCCATTATTTCTCTTTACTCCGTCATAAAGGTATAATGAGAGGTAATATATTAAGTAACATGGTAAGTGGTCAAATAGGTTATACTTTACTAAAAAACCGCTTAAAAAAACGATAAAGATTCAGAAAATTTTAATTTCGAATTTTCTTTCGTTTAGGGTCACTGATAAATCGGAGTTGGTATACCCCGACGCTCGCTTAGAAAAAACTTCAAAAGATTTGCCACACACCTTACGAGACGGAAAAGATTTGCCACACACCTTACGAGACGGATAAAAGTTGAAAGTGACGAACAATACAGAGAGAATAACGTTAATCTAAAGTTACCCAGCCGAAATGGGACGGAGACTATTTATTTAATTATTTTCCAATCAATGGCGTGGCGAGCGAACGTGCGCTGGGGGATCGAAACAAAGAAGACAATCGGTCACAAGAATGCAGCAATTCCGATTTGACGAATATTGCGCACTAAGGGACGCGTCAAAACGCGTCTAATTTAACCGGCGTTTCGAAAACTGGGCCCCGTATAACTGATTAATTGAATATTCGACAAAAGGGCCTCAATGGCAACAGTTGAGGTTTGCGGTAAATCTCTCTCTATTATTCGTATAATCACAATTATATATTTTAGAATAATAATAATATTTATTATTATTATTATTATTATTATTATTATTATTATTATTATTATTATCTTTAATCAAAATATATATAGTCCCATATACATACATTGATAAGGCAAAAGTGCAACTAAACCAACATAAGTTAGTTCAATTGATTTTAGACTTATCCTGTACTTTAATTTCCTTACTACCATACTACCCTAGACGGGTTTGATTTATTGACCGAAAACTGCCTTCGAGCACATAAAAACGTTAATAGCATTATTAGAGTATGACTATTTATCGTACGTCGGACTATACCACCCTGGTGTGGATTAATTTATCCGTATTCGGGGTTCGAGGAGAGTAGCAACACACCATCGACTCAATAATCGTGATGCCAGTTTTGTCAAAGGTGTTCGAACATCTGCTAAAGCAGCAACTTGATAACTGTTTTAAGAATAAAAATATATTAACATTAAGTTAGTATCAGTTCCGTAAAGCAGAATCAACTACTTTTATTGAGGGTTGCGAAGACGGTCAATATATAGGAGCAACACTGTGCGACCTCTTCAATTTCCTCCATTATTAAACTAATATTAAATGAGGGCTCCGTTAGACTCCTGATAAGATGTTGCTCTTTAAACAAAATATAGATAATTTGTCAAGAAAGCTAACCTCGACTATCTACGGTCTGAAAATTTCAAATCTGCAATAGAATAAAATATTGTTTTGATGGCCTATCCTAGCCGCTTTCATTCTAATTGCTCATATGCTATGCACCGAGTGTTTGCACTCCAGGGATGTTAGACTTGTAGCGAACTTACAGTACAGGGCTGATGAACATTGAAAAGTACAATTTGTATCTAGTACATCATTGCCATTACAGACGATAGAAAAATAATAATAATAAATAAAGTTGATTATTATTAATTATTTCATTATTTCGTTTAGTTTAGTTTGGTTTAGTTTTTTTTTACCTCCACTCCATGTAATGCGTACAGTTAAATAATACAATGCATTATGGGATCGTCAAGTATATAAAATAGAAAGTTATTACAGTGTAAGGTACAACACAAACTGATGTAATGGACAAATATTCATTAAAATATACGTTTAACGCAGAGCTTTTATAAGATCAAGCCTCACAACCCCGGAGATCTCCGGTCGTTCTAAAATTCGGCCAGTGTATAATATGATTTTTTAACAAGAAACTGCTTGAGTTTTAATTTAATTTTATTATTCCATGCAAAGCTAGGGTCGAGTCGATACAATTTGTTTAAACATTAATTATCAATGTAATCTGGGTTTTGTTAACAAATTAATTGCCTATAAAATTATGGCTTAGATTCAATTTTTGTTCGGGTATCGTGAATGTGAGTCTCATGCCTCTGTAACAATTCAGCTTCTTTGTTTTAATGTGTATAATAAGAGACTACACGTAAAGAGACATCAGCGTCAAAATTTGTAAGGAACCAAAAGTTCTCTGCATGACTCTGATCAATATTTTTTGTGCCGTGAAAACTTGATGTGCGTCATATGCTTGTCCCCAAAAACTTAAACCGTAGGTCATTGCTGGTTAAACAAGCCCGTGGTAGACCAACTTTAACACCTCAACAGAAACACTGTCTCTTATAATTTTTATTAAGTAACAATGACTGCTCATTTTCGATAGAATATTGTCAATATGATCAGTCCATAAAAGTTTTTGATCAACATACAGTCCTAAAAATTTTGTACTGTCATTATTCTGCAACGATTTATTTTCTGTTTTTATTAAGATACTGTAATTCATAGGTCGATTTTTCGTTCCAAATTATACTGCGTTTGATATGCTTGTATTTAACTGTACCCCGTTTGATCTGCCCCACGATTGCATGATAGCCACCGCAGCGCTACTCCTAGCGGCTAATTAATTAATGTTTTTAGCGCTAATTATAAGATTTTTGTTGTCTGGAAAATCATAAATAAAAATACTGAAGAGTGTTGGAGATATTCGATTTAGAGTGCTGGATCTAACACGTAAATTTGAGTGAGTAAAGATTTATATGTCGAAAAATGATAATTAATATCAAATGGAACTCTGGCTGAGAAGCCTTTATTTTGCAAAGAACTAATTATTTTTTTTATATCCTTTGATTTGCACCTCATCACTATACTTCAGCATCCGTGACGCAACTAATGTTGAAATGAGGAGTCAATAATATAAAAGAAAAATAAGATTTTCGATATATCTATTTTAGGTTCGTCGCATTCTTTGCGTTGTCTTTGTTATAAACTTATCAGCGTCGGAGAATGACGATACAAAACGTAACATCGAATCCGTTTTCAGAAACGGAACAACAGAAACTAAAGAAAATATAAAAACACCTTACAAAAGAGACCGTTAGCGGTAGATGGGGGAGAACGATACTGTATTGACTAGGTAAACCTCGCTACTGAATCTTTTATTTAAAAATCGTTAAAAATGAATTAGGGTATATTTGTTGACTGAGAACGTTTTATGAATGCGCGGGAGGACGAACAAGATATAAACTTAAAACCTGACTCTTTGAGTTTTCCTGTCGATTCCGATTATATTCCAGTCAAAATCGGGGTTTCCGCAATTTATTTTAGCGAAAAAATCAACTAAAAACATCATTTTCTAGAACATGAGGTTTTTCTAGCCTACATGAAACCGGCACAACTTCAAATATATCTTTCTAGAAACAACAGCAGCCCTTTCTTTTCGATTTCGAACAAATTCCATCCAAAAGAACAAAAAAGCAATGCACGTTTTTAATTCAAAATATCGTCGGGAAATTAGAATGAGCCGAGATTGTTTTAAAAAAGCTGCGTAAAAAATATTACCCAGGCGTGAAAAGTCATTGTTTATGCAAAAACAAAATGAAGGATTTTTTTTGCTTCTTTTGTTGAAAGTTGAATGCGTAGAACAATTTATAAACAACTTTGGTGACAACTTCCACCGAAGTTTGTTATAACTCAAAGATAGAAACGTAAATCATTTTTTGATAACAGTATAAGTATTTATAGCTGTGATTGAAAGCTTTGTTCTGAGAATTGATGTGGCTCGATGCTTGAATTTTTTACCATCTGTCACTGTTGTGCGGTATCGAAGGACAAGTAAAAGTTTTGAGGATTTCACGTTTTTAATGATTTTATTGTGAAAAACAATAAATGAGTTTAATCGTACTTCTATGTATCGCTGTTGTTATTTATTGAACTGAGGGGAGCTTAGCGGCCCGTTATCCTGTTCGGTTTCGTTCGGGCAAGTTCGGTAGACACAGTGGTCGGTCTGGGCGCTTGGCGCGTGATTTTAAATATGAATTTAGTCACATTTGCACTAACATAAATCGCCCCCCTTGAAACACTCCAGTGTTTCAAAAGAAATAATGTCACTGTTACGAAATTAGTCTTGATTGGGTAAAACACAGCACCTTATCACTGGTCGTTTCAGAACACTTGAAGTTGTTTAAACAGTAACAGTCCGTGTGACTCCATCTGTACCTGGATGTAGTTGAATGACTCTTCCCAGTCACCACTTCAAGGGTGCAGGTCCATCCTCTTTTATTATCACTAGGGATCCAGTTTTTAGTAGTTGTGTTTTGTTCTCTCGCCATTTTACTCGCTGCTGAAGTTTTGGTATATAATATATTCTTTTGACTATCTCGACCAAAAATGTTGAGAAAATTTTTGCAAGCGATGTAATCTTGAGAGAGTGTTCTCCTTCAATTTAGTGAAGTGGTAGTCTGGTATGTTATTATTTCACCAATTAGAAAGTACGCAGGGGTTAAAGGGTTAAAGTCGTTAGGATCTTGGGTCATAGGATAAAGTAGTCAAATAATATTTGCGAACATTTACCATGTTTTGCCATGAGATGTTGCCACAGAATGTTGATCTAATTTCATAATAATTTTCATTCATTTCTTGAAAAGGATGCATCTTATTTTTTCGCAAAATATTATTCATAGAAATTACACTAAGTGACATATGAAATTAATTTTCCTACGGTATCGACTCTTTCTTTCTCCTAAGGGATGCTAAAAAACAATCTGAAGTTAGGTCAAAAACAACCTCTAAGTGGATTGCCTTTATGGCAAAGCAAGAAAAATAGTGCAATGTATGCCTTTGTTGTTTTGAAATTTCTTCCCTTTCTATCTCGAAGTAGAAAAGAAGTTGTTCGTGTGGCAGGCAAATTTTCCATGATGTATTGTTCGGGTTTGGCATTGATACGAAAACATCGTATGCATTTATAAACAACCTTTTTAACAAGATTATGACCGGACAGTGGCCAAAATGTTTCTCTTATTGAAGCTAAAAGAGCATGGGATCCAGCATGCAATAAGGCTAGATATTCATGACGTTCAACCAGAGTAGAAAAATGATGGTTAGATAGTAATACGCTTAGAAAAGTTAAATTTTGAAGAATGATGTCTTCCGCCAACTCGTATGGTTTGAGTGATTAAATCAAAGAACGGATTTAAACTTAAAAGTTTACTTTTATTTTCAAGTTTGGAGTTCGAGGGCAGTCTTTGGTAATCATCAGGGAAACTTTCAATCTGTACCAGTCCATTTAAATGGTTTAAAGAATTACTTAATTCGGACCGCGTTAAAGAACCAAAAGTACGTGCCTTTTTTTCTTTACGAGTATTGTTTTTGAAATACATACATACATAGGCAAATGCTCGTTTGAGTTTCAACCAAGACGAAAATCGAGAAATGAGAATGATTTTTTCATAACTCGTGGAAACTAAGGTTTTACAAGGTATTTGTGTGGGCCAATGAATTTCTGATTGAATTGGGCCATGAAACCAAAGTTCTGGTTCTGAAAGTTTTGTCGGTTCGATCCCTGTGGAACAGAGGTCAGCGGAATTGTCAAATGTATTTGCATATTTCCAAGATTCTGGAACAGTTAAATTCTGGATTTGTGATGTCCGGTTGGCCACAAAGGTTTTTAGTAGAGAACGAGATGTGGATATCCATGAAATAACAAAGGTCAAGTTACACGAATAAGTTACCCGTTAGAGAGTGATGTTGGTTGTTGAAATTGCCCCTGATGCTAGTTCAGCTAGCAACAACGCAAAGCAAAGTTCTAGTTTTGGAATGGAAATTTGTTTTAATGGTGCAACGCGGGTTCTGGCAGTGTAAAGTTTGGTAGTTACGTTTTCAAATGTATCTGTACAATGTAAGTAAATGCAGGCTCCTTAAGTTCTTTCAGATGAGTCCGAAAAGCCATGTAACTGGATAGAAATTGGATTGATGCAAAGTACATGCATTTTTTACCTTATTCAGGTGAATCAACTGCGAATGGTATTTTGACCATGTGTAGTAAAGATCAGTGGGTACTGATTCATCCCAGGAAATTTTTAGTTTCCAAAGTTGTAGCAGTATGATTTTAGCAAAAATCGTTACTGGTGATAAAAGACCGGGGGGTCCAAAATTTGTGAAATTATAGAAATAATTTGTCGTTTAGTTACTTTAACATTGCGTCGTGAATTGATAACATATTGAAGATTGTCGTGTTTTGAATCCCACAGTAATTCAAGTGTTTTGTTTTGCTCTTCTCCGATGTGAAGAATGTTGGATTCGAACTTTGATTAAATTGATGTGTCATTTGATGACAATTTTCGAAGTGGAAAACCGTTATCATTCAAGAGTTTGGATAGTTTTCCTTTATTTCTTGGACTTCTTCTATGGTATCGCCATCAGTGAGAAGATCATCTACATAAAAATCATGAAGGATGATGGAACAAATTTTTGGTAAATCATTTTTATGCCGATGAGCAACCTCGTGTAATGATCTTATGCCGAGAAATTAGGCAGAATTAATACAGTAGGTTACAGTGTTAAGATTGTAAACAAGACACTCGTCATCGGGGTTAAAATGCCAAATAAATCTTTGCAATTTGCGTTGATTGGGTGTTATAAGCACTTGCCTATACATCTTAGCAATGTCTGCGCTTAAACAATGTTGTGTCATCTGAATCACAGAAGGATGTTAAATAAATTGTCTTGTATGGTTGGAGCTACTAACATTAGATCGTTGAGTGATATACCTGATGAGGACTTGGAAGAATCATCAAATGCAACTCGTTATTTGGTCGTTGTTGAACTCTCCTTGAACACACAATGATAAGGAAGAAAGAAACCTGAACTGTCTTCTTGGTTCTCATCAAGTGACATGTGACTGAGTTTTAAATATTCGTTGATGAATTCATGATATTGAGTTCTTAAATTGTTTCTTTTTATTTAATTTGCGTTCTAAATTGAGAAATCGATTGGTTGCTATTGCTCGAGACTCTCCAAGCCTTGAGATGGAGTCCTTCAATGGCAACGTGACTACGGAACAACCGTCATCATTTCGAGTGGTGTTTTATTTGAAGTGATCTTCACAATAAATTTTTTCATTAGAAAAAAAAGTAGTTTTTCGATATTCTTCTAACTCCCAGAAAGGTGACAAAAATGTGTTTGAGAAGTGTTGAACATTTTAGATGTAACTATTGGACCGGAAATTATCCACTCCAACTTAGTTTTCTGTAACATTGGAGCATTTGTCACTAGTTTGATTTGACCAATGCACAAGAGGTCCCAAAATGTGTCAGCAGGTTGGTGAAAATCAATATCAGCAAGTGTGAGATTATTTGGCATTGTTAATGTATCCCTGTTGATTGGTAACGAAGGAATATCTCCGGTTATGTTGGGCAGCACCAAACATGAAAGTGTTCTCCGAAGATTGTTTGTTTTGGAACTGATTTCAACAGAGACCATGTAATTTACGGGATCATCTAAATGGTGGATTCCAAAAATCGAAATGTCAACTTTAGTTTTGGGTCAAAAATTGTCACGACTGCAGTGGAAAGTAAAACCTGCGTAATGATTGATGTGTTGACGATCAGTGTAACAGAAGTGCTGCAATTGGTAGAAGTAACACTGTCGCTATCGTTGGCTGTAGTTGTGGCAACAGTGTTTGGTGTGGAATCCTTGTTTGGGAAATGCAAAAGCGTGTGATGGATTTTACCACACTTTCTACAACCTGTAGACTTACAATCCTTTGTAGAGTGTGTTGTACTTAAACAGTTTATGCAAAGGCTTAAACGTTTCGCTGCGTTTAACCTCTCATTTGGAATAGGTTTTGTAAATTCAGAACAGTAATAAACTGTGTAGTCTTTTTCACATAAAGCACATTTTCTTGTTGATACAGATACCAAAGATTTTGAAGATTTGGTAAATGGTTGTTTGTAAAATTGTTGTTGTTTTAAATCGTTTGATTCTAATGATTCTAGAATCCTGCATCGTTCCTTTAAAAAGCTAGTTAAACACTTTAAAGTTGGTAATTCATTTGTACTGTTTTGAAATTCACAAGCGCGACGTGTAGCATTGTCAAACTTGGAGGAAATCAAATAAATTAATAAACCATCCCATCGATTGGTACGGCGGTTAAGAACATTTAAAGCGCGTAGGTTTTTTTGCATTCCATCTAAAAGTTGTCTCAAGCCCTGATGAGATTCATTTGTGATAATAGGAAAGTTAAAAATTGCTTTATTAATGTAATTGGTGACGAATAAATATTTATTTTCAAAACGTTCTTCAAGCATTTTCCATGCGACTTAATAATTGGCATCCGAAACTTGCAAAAATTTTGTTGTATCAGCGGCGATACCTTTTAGTGAAAGCCGCAAATATTTAAATTTTTGCACATCCGCAAGGACACTGCTTTTGTGAATCACTGATAAAAAAGTATCTCCAAAGAATAACCAATTTTCTGCAGCTCCGTCGAATGTTGGCAAATCTAACGTTGGAAGTCTAGTGCTCATTTACAATTTGTGGCGAATTTTGACTATTAGGAGACTGTGATTGAAAAATAACATTTTCATTGTTAATGGAAATGAAGTTCTTAACCTCTGAAATAATTTTAAAGTAAGTGTTTTCGAAACTTTCTCGTTCAGGAGCGTGTAAATTGTCATAATTGGTGTCACAATTTTCATCGGCAGATTCAATCTGCAGTTATATGTCATTAAAATCATCTAAAAATTTTTCAGCCCTGTTCAAACGTGTTTGTAACTCATCTAAATTTGTTTCAGTGCCTTTTATGGAGTTAAAATGGTTTAGAGAGCTTTTAATTGCTTTTCGTTTGTTTTTGTTTGCATCGCCCATTTTTTTAAATGCAATGCGGTGTTAAAACGATTTAAATATCACTAACAAGCGTAATTGCGCTAAATAAATACAAAGAAAACAAAATGTTGAAAATAAAATGCAAAGCAGTTGCCAAATAAAGGCGTTAAATTGCTAAGAAGCTGGTACAGTGGTTTCTGGTTCAAGCCGTTGAAGATGATGTTCAAATCGCCTAACGTAAAACGTCGTAATTGCCAGGTCGGCGGTGCGTCGCTGAAACGTGAGGGGCGCCGTGACGTCGGTAGAGGGTATAGGGAGAAAGGCGATTCGGTGTAGCGGCAATCGCTTTTGCAGGAGCGCAGTAATCCACACCTGTTGGTGGTTAAAAATCCGGTTCGGAGGAACCAAATGTTGTGCGGTATCGAAGGACCAGTAAAAGTTTTGAGAATGTCACGTTTTTAATGGATTTATTGCGAAAAACAATAAATGAGTACGAACGTATCTCAATATATATCGCTGTTGTTATTGCACTGTCGGGAGCTTAGCGGCCCGTTATCCCGCTCGGTTTCGTTCGGGCCAGTTCGGTCGACACAGTTGTCGGTCTGGAGATGGTAGGAAAAGATCGCATGTTCAAATGATCGAAAATTCCGAACGGCGTTCGGGTCCCGGCGGGGGGTGGTTTGTAACAGCCGATCCGCCAACAGCTGAGTCGTGACATCGAGTGACAGAATGTTTAGGTTAAAACCAGCGATTTTTATAGGGATATCAAGTTTGAAACTTATTTGAAATGATTTATCTTACTAAGTTAAAATTTTATTACTTTTCTTAAACAGGAATTCAGTTAATTGTGGGTAGTAAATTCATAGGGTAATACAGAACAGAAACATAACTCCTTAACAAATAGT
This sequence comes from Cylas formicarius, assembly GCF_029955315.1. NCBI lineage: Eukaryota > Metazoa > Arthropoda > Insecta > Coleoptera > Brentidae > Cylas > Cylas formicarius. The sequence goes on from NW_026844214.1 coordinate 26,619,941, forward strand.
TTTACACGACGACTTTATATATTATTCATGCAGAAGGTGTAACGGAACGAGGTAAAATTGATCTAATATTTTACAGTAGCTCACAAAAAAGGAATTTTGCATGTTTAGTGCAGAAACGTCGTATTTTATAACATTATTTAATTTATAGGATTAAATGTATGTTCGAGTTATTGCAAAAAGATATCTCAAAAGCACAGAAACAAAATAACAAGCATCAGGAAAAGTTGAATAGAACGGTGTGTTCATCTTAAGGAAGGGACAACATAATCATGAACACTTGAAGGATCAAATACAAAACAGGAGTTGCAAACATGTGTAAGAAAGGAGACCAAAAGAATATAGGCAATAGACTTGCGACAATTTAAAGAAGTTATTAGTAATAAAAATATTTGTAGAAATGTGTAGTACAGTACACTGTACGACTGAAACTACATAAGTATTAATCAATTTCAATTATGTTAATTGTAATGTAATTGTAATGTAATTTTTGAAATGCCGAAGGTGCCTTACTTCCTTCAACTCAGTATCTACCTGTAGGCAGAGCTGGAGGCAATCGAATGTACTTGTAAAACTGAAATACTTGTATTGAGTTCTGGGAGCAAGCGAGTGACCTAGATATTAGTTTGGTTATACAATTTGGCAAAAAAGCTTGGCATGAGTCATTTTTGTCGCAAGGTCTTGTATAATATTAACCAATCAAATATGGGCATAAATTTTGATTTTTTTCTGGGTTTAGCAAGTATTTTATATTTTTTCGGTAGGTAACCTCTACCTTTGTATAAGAGTATATATATATATATATATATATATAATATATATATATATATATATATATAATATATATATATATTATATATATATATATATATAATATATATATATATATATATATATATATATATATATATATATATATATATATATTATATATATATATATATATAGTATATATATGTATATATAGTATGTATGTATGTATGTATGTATATATTTATATATATAGTATTTATATATACGTATATATATAATAGCTATATATATTATAT